>NC_080085.1:48687380-49018974 GCF_949987535.1 Balaenoptera acutorostrata
TTTCTCGAACTTTGCCTCCATTCTTTTTCCAAGGTCCTGGATCATCTTCTCTATCATTATTCTGAATTCTTTTCCTGGAAAGTTGCCTATCTCCACTTCATTTAATTGTTTTCCTGGGGTTTTATCTTGTTCCTTCATCTGGTACATAGCCCTCTGCCTCTTCATCTTGTCTATCTTTCTATGAATGTGGCTTTTGTCCACAGGCTGCAGGATTGTAGTTCTTCTTGCTTTTGCTGTCTGCCCTCTGGTGGATGAGGCTATCTCGAATTTGCCTCTTTTTTTTTTTCTGCCTGACTACTTGAGCTCGAACATCTCATCTCATCTTCTGCCCTCGGATACCATTGGTTCCCGTGGTCCTCAAGCCTTCAGACTTTTACACCACCAGCTTTCCTGGGTCTCAAGCTTGTGGACAGCAGGTTGTGGGACTTCTCAGCCTCCATAACCATGTGAGCCAATTCCTCACAATTTCTCTCTCTCTCTTCTCATATGTAGATCTATATGTCTATGCATCATATAGATATATATCTCCTATTTTTTTCTCTGGAGAACCTTAATTCAAATATTCAGCATTTAAAAAAGAATGAAATTCTGACAGATGCTACAGGTGAACCTTGAAGACATCATAAGTGAAATAAGCCAGACATGAAAGGACAAATACTGTATGATTCCACTTATATGGGGTACCTAAAGTAGTCCTTTTCATAGAGACAGAAAATATAATGGTTTTTGCCAGGGGATGTGGGTGGGGGAGGGGAGAATGGGGAGTTATTGTTTAATGGGTACAGAATTTCAGTTTGGGAAGATGAAAAAGTTCTGGAGATGGATAGTGGTGATGGTTGCACAACAATGCAAATGTACATAGTGACACTGAACTATGCATCTAAAATGATTAAAATGGTAAAATTTTGTCATGTGTATTTTACAATAAAAAATTAATATTGTGGACCAATTAAAACAATGAACAAATTTCTCTTGTCTTGGTTCTGGAAATTTAATTCGGTGGGTGTGGATAATAATCTGGACAACTAATCCCTACCTCACAAGGTAGAAAGCATTACATGAGATGCCTTGGGATAAGACCCTGATACATAGGAACACAAGTGCTACAAAAGATTTAAATCCTGAGGATCAGAGAGGTGAGATGACTTGTCTGAGATCCCAGTAGTTCGCTGGCAGAGCCTAGACTTCCACTGGGATCTCCTCTGTGCTTGCCCAGTGCTTTCCCTTGTGCCACACCACCTCCTATCATCACAAGGCAACACGTGCTCAGTGCATGCTGTTCCCAGAGAAGAGCAGACACCATGGTGTGTTTCCAAGAGCCAGCTGGATCTGAGTAGAATCCCTAGGGTTAGTTGGAGGACACTAGGTTGACTCCCTTATGTTCTGGACCTGGTAGCCTTAGTCTCGGGACACAAACATGAGTCAAATCTTTCTCCTGTCTTTGAGGAACTCACTGTCTAGTTGGGGAGGCAATTCATAAAGCAGTGTGATCAGTGCTCTGACAGGAGCATGGATAAAGGAGGGGCATCTAGCTTAGGTAGAGGTTCAGAGAAGACGTCCTCTAGTCTAGGAAGTGACACCTGAGCTGACTCTTGGGGGACTGGCAGGAATTAGCCAGTTGAGGAGCAAGTGGAAGGAATTTCCAGGTAGTGCGAACAGTATGCATGAAGACCTGAAGGGAAGAAACATCCTAGCAATTCAGAAATACTGAAGCATAAGGTTTCCTGGGCTGGGGGAAAGCAGCAGGAAATGAAGCTGGAGAGGTAGTCAGGAAACAGATTTGAAGAGGGTTGTAAGAACCTGGCTACAGAGTTCAGATATATCTCATGGGACTGTGTGGTTCCCAATCTGGCTGTGCACCAGAAACACATGGGGCATCCTGGGCCCCAACCTCTGAAAATTCAGTTTCAGTAACTATGGCATGGGGCCTCAGAATCTTGAATGCTTATAAAGGTCAACACATGACTCTAGGGTACAGCCAGTTTTGGGAAGGGTAGCCTGAAGGCAGTGAGGGACCCATGGAATGAGTGACTTTAAGCAGGGGAAAATCTGGGTCCAATGTGAATTTAACAAACCTTTTTCTGGCCAGGATTAGGTTAGATATCTGCTCATGCTGTATGCTGCCATGCTTGTAGTTTCCCTGCTGTTCAATTCTCACACTGTTTTATATTTGCTTGTTTTGTTTCACTGAATAAGCTGTAAGCACCACTAGGGTGGGCCTGGGGTTATCTTGCTACTGGTATATCCCCAGCAATAAGCACAGTACCTGGCATAAAACAGACACCCAATAAATAGTTTTTGAAAGAATGAATGCATTTTTGAGGGAGATGATGGAGACAGGGAGATTATTTAGTAAACTACTGAAAAGACGGGGAGAAGTATTAAGGAAAAAGTGATGTCAGCAAGATGGCAAACTAGGAGGTCCCAAACACTCGTCTCCCCCACCAATAAAAAACAATGAATAAACAACTGCATACTGACAAAAACAGCTCTGGGAGAGCTCCAGAATATAATAACAAAGCTGCAGAAACCCTGTGTAGTGCAGAAACTGAGGAAAGCTGCATAGAAAAGCTTAGGAAGCACTTGGCCTATGTTACCCCATCTCCCAGTCCAGCACAGTTTGGTGCCAAGAGGGGTCCCCTCAGTGTGAACTCCCGCAGTGTGGAAAAGGAAAGCATGAGGACCCCAGCAGCCCTCGTCACCACTGCTGACACCTGTGGCTTTTACCACTAAGGACCCCCACAGTCTTCATCAGTACAGAACCCAGCTGACACAGCTGTCTGGGGTCCATGCCACTCTACTCCCCACCCCACGGAGTGAGGGAGCTGCCCATGCTCCCCATCCCCCCAGAAGTAGTCATCAAAGACCCACCACATTGGAGATCTATGCCCAAGCCCAGACCAGAGCCTCTACAGCAGGGGTCCCCAACCCCTGGGCCATGGACTGGTACTGGTCCGTGGCCTGTTAGGAACCAGGCCGCACAGCAGGAAGTGAGTGGCGGGCGAGTGAGCGAAGCTTCATCTGTATTTACAGCTGCTACCCATCACTCGCATTAAGGTCTGAGCTCCGCCTCCTGTCAGATCAGTGGCGGCATTAGATTCTCATAGGAGTATAGATTCTCATAGGAGCATAAACCCTAATGTGAACTGTGAATACAAGGGATCTAGGTTGCGTGCTCCTTATGAGAATCTAATGCCTGATGATGTGAGATGGTGATGCTAGCACTGGGGAGCAGCTGCAAATACAGATTATCATTAGCAGAGAGGTTTGACTGCACAGAGACCATAATAAATCAATTGCTTGAAGACATATCAAAACCCTATCAGTGAGTGGCAAGTGAAAACAAGCTCAGGTGATTCTGCATTATGGTGAATTGTATAATTATTTCATTATATGTTACAATGTAATAATAATAGAAATAGGGACTTCCCTGGTGGCTCAGTGGTTAAGAATCCACCTGCCAAGGCAGGGGACACGGGTTCGAGCCCTGGTCCGGGAAGATCCCACATGCCGCGGAGCAACTAAGCCTGTGCGCCACAACTACTGAGCTCCTGTGCCACAACTACTGAAGCCTGCACGCCTAGAGCCTGTGCTTCACAACAAGAGAAGCCACCACAAGGAGAAGCCCGCCCAGCAACGAAGACTTATTGCAGCCAATAAATAAATAAATACATAAATAAATAAATAAATAAATAAATACATAAATAATTTTAAAACATTTATAAATGATAGAAATAAAGTGCACAATAAATGTAACGTGCTTGAATCATCCCAAAACCATCCCCCATCCCGGTCTGTGGAAAAATTGTCTTCCATGAAACTGGTCCCTAGTGCCAAAAAGGTTGGGGACCGCTGTTCTATGGCATCACTGATCCTCAGGACTAGGGCTGGCACTTCCCCCCTGAAGCCACCTGCATGCCCCAAACCCCAGTTCCATGGCCATTTAGTAAGTGCCTGTGCCTCAGACACTGGCGTCATCACCACAGTGAGTGCATCTAAGCCTCAATCCAAAGCATTGTAGTCATCTGCATGCCTTCAAGCTCTGGATCCAGCTTCATGGAAGCTCCACGTGTAGACCTCAGACACCAGCCATCACCACCACCACAGGCATGCACATGTCCTGGATTCCAGCACCATTGCTGTCACTTGTGCACCCATGTACCAAATCTGATGCCAAGAAGGATATCCTCTGACATGACTTCATCTTGCAAGGGAAAAGAAGAACAAAAAGTCCATAGCAACCTTTGCCACTGAGGATCCTAACAGGTCTTATTGCCACAGTGGACACCTACAGTCTTGGCTACAGAGGACCCCATAGTCTTCATTGATGCTGACTTCCACTGATGCAGCTCCATGGAGACCATTGTTGCTGCACCCTCCCCATACCCGGAACCACCACTATGCCCACTAGGAGCTGAAACTGCCACACTCCACCAAGCCAGCACCTTCACACCCACTAGTAGGTCTTTCCCTACTGAAGTGAGTCTGAGTCACTTCTGGACTTTACAGACTGCTCCCTCAACTGTGCAGATATCAGTGCAAGGCTACAAGAAACACAAAAGAATCAAGAAAACATGACACCATCAAAGGAATACAAGAACTTTCCAGGAACTGATTCCAAAGAAATAGAGATCTAGAAATTGACAAAGAATTCAAAATAATTGTTTTAAGGACTCTTAAGCAAGCTACAAGAGAACACAGATAGACTATGAGAGAATACAAGAGAGACAACTCAGTGAAATCAGGAAAACTGATTTGGTTGAAAATTTCTCAAATCTTGGGAGGGAAATGGATATCCAGATTCATGAAGTTCAAAGATCCCTAAACATAATCAACTAAAAGAAGACTATACCAAGAGATGGTGTAATCAAATTGTCAAAAGTCAAGGAAAAAAGCAATTTTGAAAGCAGCACAAGAAAGCAACTTATCACATATAAGCCCCACCCTGAAAAGACTGTCAGCAGATTTCTCAGCAGAAACTTTGCAGGCCAAGAGAGAGTGGGATGATATATTCAAAGTACTGAAAGAAAAAAAAAGCCAGCCAAAAATACTATACCTGGCCTTCTATCCAAGTACTAACCAGACACAGACATACAGAACAAATGTATGGACACCAAGGGGGGAAAGAAGGGTGGGATGAATTGGGAGATTGGGATTGACATATATACACTACTATGTATAAAATAGATAACTAATGAGAACCTACTGTATAACACAGGGAACTCTACTCAGTGCTCTATGGGGACCTAAATGAGAAGGAAATCCAAAAATGAGGGGATATATGTATACATATAGCTGATTCAATTTGCTGTACAGCAGAAACTAACACAACATTGTAAAACAACTATACTCCAATAAAAAAATACTATACCTGGCAAAATTTTCCTTAAAAAGGAAGTAGAACTTACAACAACCAGGACATGGAAGCAACAGATGTCCATCGACAGATGAATGGATAAAGAAGATGTGGTACATATATACAATGGAATATTACTCAACCATAAAAAGGAACGAAATTGAGATATTTGTAATGAGATGGATGGACCTAGAGTCTGTCATACAGAGTGAAGTAAGTCAGAAAGAGAAAAACAAATACCATATGCTAACTCACATATATGGAATCTAAAAAAAACGGTACTGATGAACATAATTGCAAGGCAGGAATAAAGATGCAGACGTAGAGAACGAACTTGAGGGCACAGCAGGGGAAGGGGAAGCTGGGACGAAGTGAGAGAGTAGCATTGACATATACACACTACCAAATGTAAAATGCATGGCTAGTGGGAAGCTGCTGCATAGCACAGGGAGATCAGTTTGATGCTTTGTGATGACTTAGAGGGGTGGGATAGCTGGTTCACTTTGTTGTACAGCAGAAACTAACACAACATTGTAAAGCAATTATACTCCAATAAAGATATAAAAAAATAAAAGAATGAAAAAAAAGGAAGTAGAAATAAAGTCTTTCCCATACAAACAAAAACCGAGTGAGTTCATCACCATTGGGCCTGCCTCACAAGAAACACTTAAGGGAGTTCTTCAAAATGAAACAAAAATGTGCTAAACAAGAAGATGAAAGCATAAATCTCACTGGTTAAGGTAAATATATAGACATATACAGATTAATGTAACACTGTAAAGGTGGTGCCTAAATTACTATTTTTAACTTTGTATTTTATATTGGAGTATAGTTGATAAACAATGTTGTGATATTTTCAGGTGTACAGCAAAGTGATTCAGTTATACATATACATATATCTATACTTTTTCAAATTCTTTTCCCATTTAGGTTGTTGCATAATATTAAGCAGAGCTCCCTGTGCTATACAGTAGGTCCTTGTTGTTTATCCACTTTAAATATAGCAGTGTGTCAATTCCAAACTCCCTAACTATCACTCACCACCCCCCACCCTTCCCCCCTGGTAACCATAAGTTTGTTCTCTAAGTCTGTGAGTCTGTTTCTGTTTTGTAAATAAGTTCATTTGTATAATTTTTTAAGATTCTGCATAAAAGCTACATCCTACAATATTTATCTTTCTCTGTCTGACTTCACTCAGTATGACAATCTCTAGATACATCCATGTTGCTGCAAATGGCATTATTTAATTCTCTTTAATGGCTGAGTAATATTCCATTGTTTATATGTACTACATCTTCTTTATCCATTCCTCTGTCAATGGACATTTAGGTTGCTTCCATGTCTTGGCTATTGTAAACAGTGTTGCAATGAACATTGGGGTGCATGTATCCTTTCAGACCATGTTTTTCTCTGGATATATGCCAGCCAGGAGTGGGATTGCAGGATCATATGGTAGCTCTACTTTTAGGTTTTTAAGGAACCTCCATACTGTTCTCCACAGTGGCTGTACCAATTTAAATTCCCACCAACAGCATAGGAGGGTTCCCTTCTTTCCACAAATTCTCCGGCAATTATTGTTTGTGGATTTTTTGATAATGGCCATTCTGACTGGTGTGAGGTGATATCTCATTGTAGATTTGATTTGGATTTCTCTAATAATTAGTGATGTTGAACATCAATTCATGTGCCTCTTGGCCATCTGTATGTCTTCTTTGGAGAAAGGTCTATTTAGGTCTTCTCCCTAATTTTTGATTGGTTTTTTTTTAAAGACATTAAGCTGCATGAGCTGTCTGTAAATTCTGGAGACTAATCCCTTGTTGGTCACATCATTTGCAAATATTTTCTCCCATTCTGTTGGTTGTCTTTTCATTTTGTTTATGGTTTCCTTTGCTGTGCAAAAGCTTTTGAGTTTACTTAGGTGCCATTTCTTTATTTTTGTTTTTATTTCCATTTCTCTGGGGGACGGATTGAAAAAGATATTGCTGTGATTTATGTCAGAGAGTGTTCTGCCTACGTTTTCGTGTAAGAGTTTTGTAGTGTCTGCACTCACACTTAGGTGTTTAATCCATGTTGAGTTTATTTTTGTGTATGGTGTTAAAGAATGTTTTAATTTCATTTTTTTTACATGTAGCTGTCCAGTTTTCCCAGCACCATTTGTTGAAGAGACAGTCTTTCCTCCATTGTATAGTCTTGCCTCCCTTGTTGTAGATTAATTGACCATAGATACATGGGTTTATTTCTGGGCTTTCTATCCTGTTCCATTAATCTATATTTCTATTTTTGTGCCAGGACCATACTGTTTTGATGACTAGAACTTTGTAGTAGAGTCTGAAGTCACAGAGCCTGATTCCTCCAGCTCCGCTTTTCTTTCTCAAGATTGCTTTGGCTCTTTGGGGTCTTTTGTGCCTCCATACAAATTTTAGGATTTTTTGTTCTAGTTCTGTGAAAAATGCCCTTGGTAATTTGATAGGGATTGCATTGAATCTGTAGATTACCTTGGATAGTATAGTCATTTTCACAATGTTGATTCTTCCAATCCAAGAACATGGTATATCTCTCCATCTGTTGGTATCATCTTTAATTTCTTCCATCAGTGTCTTGTAGTTTTCAGAGTACAGGTCTTTTTTCTCCTTAGGTAGGTTTATTCCTAGGTATTTTACTCTTTCTGATGCGATGGTAAATGGGATTGTTTCTTGAATTTCTCTTTCTGATCTTTTGTTGTTAGTGTGTAGAAATGCAACAGATTTCTGTGTATTAGTTTTGTAACCTGCAACTTTGCCAAATTCATAGATGAGCTCTAGTAGTTTTCTGGTAGCGTCTTTAAGCTTTTCTATGTATAGTATCATGTCATCTGCAAACAGTGACGTTTTTACTTCTTCTTTTCCAATTTGGATTCCTTTTATTTCTTTTTCTTCTCTGATTGCCATGGCTAGGACTACCAAAACTATGTTGAATAAAAGTGGCGAGAGTGGACATTCTTCTCTTATTCCTGATCTTAGAGGAAATACTTTCAGCTATTCACCATTGAGTATGATGCTAGCTGTAGGTTTGTCATATATGGCCTTTATTATATTGAGGTATGTTCACCCTATCCCCACTTTCTGGAGCTTTTTTATCATAAATGGGCATTGAACTTTGTCAAAAGCTTTTTCTGCATCTATGGAGATGACCATATGATAATCTTTTTTTTTTCAATTTGTTGTGGTGGTGCATCACACTGATTGTTTTGCGGATATTGAAAAATCCTTGCTTCCCTGGGATAAGTCCCACTTGATTATGGTGTATGATTCTTTTAATGTATTCTTGGATTCAGATTGCTGGTATTTTGTTAAAGGATTTTGCATCTATGTTCATCAATGATGTTGGCCTGTAATTTTCCTTTGGTCTGGTTTTTGTATCAGGGTGATGGTGGCCTCATGGAATGAGTTTGGGATTTTTCCTTCCTCTGAAATTTTTGGGAAGAGTTTCAGGACAGGTGTTAGCTCTTCTCTAAATGTTTGATAGAATTCACCTGTGAAGCCATCTGGTCCTGGACTTTTGTTTGTTGGGAGGTGTGTAATAACACTTTTAATTTCAGTACTTGTGATTTGTCTGTTCATATTTTCTATTTCTTCCTGATTCAGTCTTGGAAGATTTTACATTTCTAAGAATTTGTCCATTTCTTCCAGGCTGTCCATTTTATTGGAATACAGTTGCTTGTAGTAGTCTCTTATTATCCTTTGTATTTCTGTGGTGTTAGTTTTAACTTCTCCTTTTTCCTTTCTAATTTTATTGATTTGAGTCCTCTCCCTTTTTTTTCTTGATGAGTCTGGTTAGAGATTTATCAAATTTGTTTATCTTTTCAAAGAACCAGCTTTTAGTTTCATTGATCTTTGCCATTGTTTTCTTTGTCTCTGTTTCATTTATTTCTGCTCTGATCTTTATGATTTCTTTCCTTCTACTAACTATAGGTTTTGTTTGTTTTTCTTTCTCTAGTTGTTTTAAGTGTAAGGTTAGGTTGTTTATTTGAGATTTTTCTTGTTTCCTGAGGTAAGATTGTATTGCTATAAACTTCCCTCTTAGAACTGCTTTTGCTGCATCCCATAGGTTTTGGATCATTGTGCTTTCATTTTTATTTGTCTCTAGGTATTGTTTTATTTCCTCTTTGATTTCTTTAGTGATCCACTGGTTGTTTCATAGCATATTGTTTAGCCTCCACGTGTTTGTGTTTTTTACAGTTTGTTTTTTTCTTGTAATTGATTTCGAATCTCATAGTATTGCAGTCAGAAAAGATGCTTGATATGATTTCAGTTTTCTTAAATTTATCGAGGCTCGCTTTTTGACCCAGCATGTGGTCAACACTGGAGAATGTTCCATGTGCACTTGATAAGAAGTGTATTCTGCTGCTTTGGGATGGAATGCTCTATAAATATCAATTAAGTCCATCTGATCTAATGTGTCATTTAAGGCCTGTGTTTCCTTATTAATTTTCTGCCTGGATGATCTGTCCATTGATGAAAGTGGGGTGCTAAAGTCCCCCACTATTACTGTGTTACTGTCAATTTCTCCCTTTATGGCTGTTAGTATTTGCCTTGTATATTGAGGTGCTCCTAGGTTGGGTGCATATATATTTACGATTGTTATATATTCTTCCTGGATTGATCTCTTGATCATTATGTAGTGTCTTTCTTTGTCTTTTATAACAGTCTTTATTTTAAAGTCTATTTTTTCTGATATGAATATTGCTATTCCAGCTTTCTTTAGATTTCCACTTGCATGCAATATCTTTTTCCATCCCCTCACTTTCAGTCTATGTGTCCCTAGTTCTGAAGTGGGTCTCTTGTACACAGCATATATATGGGTTTTGTTTTTGTGTCCATTAGCCAGTCTATGTCTTTTGGTTGGAGCATTTACTCCATTTGCAGTTAAGGTAAATATGTATGTTCCTATTGCCATTTTCTTAATTGTTTTGTGTTTGTTTTTGCAGAGGTTTTTTCTTCCCTCCCTCTTTTTTCTCTTCTCCTGTGGTTTGATGACCATCTTTAGTGTTGTATTTGGGTTGCTTTTTCTTTTCTGTGTGTGTATTTTTTTTTTAATTTTTGGCTGCATTCTTTCTTCATTGCTGTGTGAGGACTTTCTCTAGTTGCAGCGAGTGGGGGCTACTCTTCATTGTGGTGTGTGGGCTTCTCATTGCGGTGTCTTCTCTTGTTGCAGAGCATGGGCTGTAGGTGCATGCGCTTAATTAAGTGCAGCTTGCAGGCTCAGAAGTTGCGGCATGTGGGCTCAGCAGTTGCGGCATGCGAGCTCTAGGGTGCGTGGGTTTCAGTGGTTGTGGCTCGTGGGCTCAGTAGTTGTGGCTCATGGGCTCAGGAGTTCAGGCTCAGTAGTTATGGTGCACAGGCTTAGTTGCTCCATGGCACGTGGGATCATCCCAGACCAGGGATAAAACCCAGGTCCTCTGTATTGGCAGGTGGATTCTTAACCACTGTACCACCAGGGAGTCCTTGTGTGTGTATCTATCATAGTTTTTGGGTTTGCTGTTCCCATGAGGTTTTTTGGTTTTGCATTTTTTAACATCTTTATTGGAGTATAATTGCTTTACAATGGTGTGTTAGTTTCTGCTTTATAACAAAGTGAATCAGCTATACATATACATATATCCCCGTATCTCCTCCCTCTTACGTCTCCCTCCCACCCACACTATCCCACCCCTCTAGGTGGTCACAAAGCACCGAGCTGATCTCCCTGTGCTATGCCACTGCTTCCCACTAGCTATCTATTTTACATTTGGAAGTGTATATAGGTCCATGCCACTCTCTCACTTCATCCCATCTTACACATCCCCCCCCATCCCGTGTCCTCAAGTCCATTCTCTACGTCTGCATCTTTATTCCTGTCCTGCCACTAGGTTCTTCAGAAACTTTTTTTTTTTAGATTCCATATATATGTGTTGTTAGCATATGGTATTTACTTTTCTCTTTCTGACTTACTTCACTCTGTATGACAGACTCTAGGTCCATCCACCTCACTACAAAAAACTGAATTTCATTTCTTTTTATGGCTGAGAAATATTCTATTGTATATGTGTGCCACATCTTCATCCATTCATCTGTCGATGGACACTTAGGTTGCTTCCATGTCCTGGCTATTGTAAATAGAGCTGCAATGAATATTGTGGTACATGCCTCTTTTTGAATTATGGTTTTCTCAGGTTATATGCCCAGTAGTGGGATTCCTGGATCATATGGTAGTTCTATTTTTAGTTTTTTAAGGAACCTCCATACTGTTCTCCACAGTGGCTGTATCAGTTTACATTCCCACCAACAGCACAAGAGGGTTCCCTTTTCTCCACACCCTCTCCAGCATTTATTGTTTCTAGATTTTTTGATGATGGCCATTCTGACTGGTGTGAGTTGATACCTAATTGTAGTTTTGATTTGCATTTCTCTAATGATTAGTGATGTTGAGCAGCCTTTCATGTGTTTGTTGGCAATCAGTATATCTTCTTTGGGGGAATGTCTACTTAGGTCTTCTGCCCATTTTTGGATTTGGTTGTTCGGTTTTTTAATATTGAGCTGCATGAACTGCTTGTAAATTTTGGAGATGAATCCTTTGTCAGTTGCTTCATTTGCAAATATTTTCTCCCATTCTGAGGGTTGTCTTTTCGTCTTGTTTATGGTTTCCTTTGATGTGCAAAAGCTTTTAAGTTTCATTAGGCCCCATTTGATTATTTTTTTTTATTTCTATTTCTATAGGAAGTGGGTCAAAAAGGATCTTGCTGCAGTTTATGTCATAGAGTGTTCTGCCTATGTTTTCCTCTAAGAGTTTATAGTGTCTGGCCTTACATTTAGGTCGTTAATCCATTTTGAGTATAGTTTTGTGTATGGTGTTAGGGAGTGTTCTAATTTCATTCTTTTCCATGTAGCTGTCCAGTTTTGCCAGCACCACTTATTGAAGAGGCTTTTTCTCCATTGTATATTCTTGCCACCATTATCAAAGATAAGGTGACCATATGTGCATTGGTTTATCTCTGGGCTTTCTATCCTGTTCCATTGATCTATATTTCTGCCAGTACAATACTGTCTTTATTACTGTAGCTTTGTAGTATTGTCTGAAGTCAGGGGGCCTGATTCCTCCAGTTCCATTTTTCTTTCTCAAGATTGCCTTGGCTATTCGGGGTCTTTTGTGTCTCCATACAAATTGTGAAGTTTTTTGTTCTAATTCTGTGAAAAATGCCAGTGGTAGTTTGATAGGGATTGCATTGAAACTGTAGATTGCTTTTGGTAGTATAGTCATTTTCACACTGTTGATTCTTCCAATCCAAGAACATGGTATATCTCTCCATCTGTTGGTATCATCTTTAATTTCTATCATCAGTGTCTCATAGCTTTCTGCATACAGGTCTTTTGTCTCCTTAGGTAGGTTTATTCCTAGGTATTTTATTCTTTTTGTTACAGTGGTAAATGGGAGTGTTTCCTTAATTTCTCTTTCAGATTTTTCATCATTAGTGTATAGGAATGCAAGAGATTTCAGTGCATTAATTTTGTATCCTGCTACTTTACCAGATTCATTGGTTAGCTCTAGTAGTTTTCTGGTAGCATCTTTGGGATTTTCTATGTATAGTATCATGTCATCTGCAAACAGTGACAGCTGTACTTCTTCTTTTCCAATTTGGATTACTTTTATCTCTTTTTTCTTCTCTGATTGCTGTGGCTAACACTTCCAAAACTATGTTGAATAATAGTGGTGAGAGTGGGCAACCTTGTCTTGTTCCTGATCTTAGAGTAAATGGTTTCAGTTTTTCACCATTGAGAACAATGTCGGTTGTGGGTTTCTCCTATATGGCTTTTATTATGTTAAGGTAAGTTCCCTCTATGCCTACTTTCTGGAGGGTGTTTATCATAAATGGGTGTTGAATTTTGTCGAAAGCTTTTTCTGCATCTATTTAGATGGTCATATGGTTTTTCTCCTTCAATTTGTTAATATGGTGTATCACGTTGATTGATTTGCATATATTGAAGAATCCTTGTGTTCCTGGGGTAAACCCCACTTGATCATGGTGTATGATCCTTTTAATGTGCTGTTGGCTTCTGTTTGCTAGTATTTTGTTGAGGATTTTTGCACTATGTTCATCAGTGATATTTGCCTGTAGTTTACTTTCTTTGTGACATCTTTGTCTAGTTTTGGTATCAGGGTGATCGTGGCCTCATTGAATGCATTTGGGAGTGTTCCTCCCTCTGCTATATTTTGGAAGAGTTTGAGAAGGATAGGTGTTGGCTCTTCTCTAAATGTTTGATAGAATTCGCCTGTGAAGCCATCTGGTCCTGGGCTTTTGTTTGTTGCATGATTTTTAATCACAGTCTCAATTTCAGTGCTTGTGATTGGTCTGTTCATATTTTCTATTTCTTCCTGGTTCAGTCTCGGAAGGTTGTGTTTTTCTAAGAATTTGTCCATTACTTCCAGGTTATCCATTTTATTGACATATAATTGTTTGTAATATTCTCTCATGATCCTTTTTATTTCTGCAATGTCAGTTGTTACTTCTCCTTTTTCATTTCTAATTCTACTGATTTGAGTCTTCTCCCTTTTTTTCTTCATGAGTCTGGCTAATGGTTTATCAATTTTGTTTATCTTGTCAAAGAACCAGCTTTTAATTTTATTGATCTTTGCTATTGTTTTCTTCATTTTTTTTTCATTTATTTCTGATCTGATCATTATGATTTCTTCCCTTCTGCTAACTTTGGGATTTTTTGTTCTTCTTTCTCTAATTGCTTTAGGTGTAAAGTTAGGTTGTTTATTTGAGATTTTTCTTATTTATTGAAGTAGGATTGTATTGCTATATACTTCCGTCTTAGAACTGCTTTTGCTGCATCCCATAGGTTTTGGGTCGTCGTGTTTTCATTGTCATTTTTTCTAGATATTTTTTGATTTCCTCTTTGATTTCTTCAGTGACCTCTTGGTTATTTAGTAGTGTATTGTTTAGCTTCCATGCGTTTGTATTTTTTACAGTTATTTATCCTGTAATTGATGTCTAATCTCATAGCATTGTGGTCGGAAAAGATACTTGATATGATTTCAATTTTCTTAAATTTACCAAGGATTGATCTGTGACCCAAGGTATGATCTATCCTGGAGAATTTTCCATGAGCACTTGAGAAGAAAGCGTATTCTGTTGTTTTGGATGGAATGCCCTATAAATACCAATTAAGTCCATCTTGTTTAATGTATGATTTAAAGCTTGTGTTTCCTTATTTATTTTCATTTTGGGTGATCTGTCCATTGGTGAAAGTGGGGTGTTAAAGTCACCTACGAGTATTGTGTTACTGTCGATTTCCCCTTTTATGGCTGTTAGCATTTGCCTTATATATTGAGGTGCTCCTATGTTGGGTGCATAAACATTTACAATTGTTATTATATCTTCTACAATTGTTATATATTTTTGGATTGATCCCTTGATCATTATGTAGTGTCCGTCTTTGTCCCTTGTAATAGTCTTTATTTTAAAGTCTCTTTTGTCTGGTATGAGAATTGCTACTCCAGCTTTCTTTTGATTTCCATTTGCATGGAATATCTTTGTCTATCCCCTCACTTTCAGTCAGTATGTGTCCCTAGGTCTGAAGTGGGTCTCTTGTAGACAGCATATATACGTGTCGTTTTTGTATCCATTCCACCAGTGTCTGTCTTTTGGTTGGTGCATTTAATCCATTTACATTTAAGGTAGTTATTGATATGTATGTTCCTATTACCATTTTCTTAATTGTTTTGGGTTTGTTATTGTAGGTCTTTGCCTTCTCTTGTGTTTCTTGCCTAGAGAAGTTCCTTCAGCATTTGTTGTAAAGCTGGTTTGGTGGTGCTGAATTCTCATAGCTTTTGCTTGTCTGTAAAGGTTTTAATTTCTCTGTCAAATCTGAATGAGATCCTTGCTGGGTAGAGTAATCTTGGTTGTAGGTTTTTCCCTTTCATCACTTTAAATATGTCCTGCCACTTCCTTCTGGCTTGCAGAGTTTCTCCTGAAAGATCCGCTGTTAATCTTATGGGGATTCCCTTCTATGTTATTTGTTGTTTTTCCCTTGCTTCTTTTAATATTTTTTCTTTGTATTTAATTTTTGATAGTTTGTTTAATATGTGTCTTGGCATGTTTCTCCTTGGATTTATCCTGTATGGGACTCTCTGCACTTCCTGGACTTCACTGATTATTTCCTTTCCCATATTGGGAAGTTTTCAAGTATAATCTCTTCAAATATTTTCTCAGTCCCTTTCTTTTTCTCTTCTTCTTCTTATTCGAATGTTGGTGCATTTGATGTTGTTCCAGAGGTCTCTGAGACTGTCCTCAATTCTTTTCATTTTTTTTTTCTTTATTCTGCTCTGCAGTAGTTATTTCCACTATTTTATCTTCCAGGTCACTTATCCGTTCTTCTGCCTCAGTTATTCTGCTATTAATTCCTTGTAGAGAATTTTTAATTTCATTTATTGTGTTGTTCATCATTGTTTGTTTGCTCTTTAGTTCTTCTAGGTCCTTGTTAACCATTTCTTTTATTTTCTCCATTCTATTTCCAAGATTTTGGGTCATCTTTACTATCATTACTCTGAATTCTTTTTCAGGTAGACTGCCTCGTTCCTCTTCATTTGTTTGGTCTGATGGGTTTTTACCTTGCTCCTTCATCTGCTCTGTGTCTCTCTGTCTTCTCATTTTGCTTAATTTACTGTGTTTGGAGTCTTCTTTTCACAGGCTGCAGGTTCGTAGTCCCGTTGTTTTTCATGTCTGCTCCCAGTGGGTAAGGTTGGTTCAGTGGGTTATGTAGGCTTCCTAGTGGAGGGGACTGGTGCCTGTGTTCTTGTGGATGAGGCTGGATCATGTCTTTCTGGTGGGCCGGACCGGGTCCGCTGGTGTGTTTTGGGGTGCCTGTGAGCTTATTATGATTTTAGGCAGCCTCTCTGCTAATGGGTGGGATTGTGTTACTGTGTTGTTAGTTGTTTGGCATTGGGTGTCCAGCACTGTAGCTTGCTGATCATTGAGTGGAACTGGGTCTTAGCATTGAGATGGAGATCTCTGGGAGAGCTTTCGCTCTTTGATATTATGTGGAGCCATGAGGTCTCAGGTGGACCAATGTCCTGAACTCGGCTCTCCCTCCTCAGAGGCACATTCCTGACTCCTGGCCAGACTAAAAGAAAAAGGAGGAAAAAAGTAATAAATAAATAAATTAAATTAAATAAAGTTATTAAAATAAAAAATAAAAAAAATTATTTAAAATAAAAAATTAACAAGTAAAAAGAAAAGTAAAAAATAGAAGAAAGAAAGAAGAGAGCAACCAAACCAAGAAACAAATACACCAATGATAACAAGCACTAAAAAGTATACAAAACAAAAACAAAAAAAAAAAACGGACAGACAGAACACTAGGACAAATGGTAAAAGCAAAGCTATAAGGACAAAATCACACAAAGAAGCATACACATACACACTCACAAAAAGAGAAAAAGGAAAATATATATATATATATATATATATATATATATATATATATATATATAAAAGGAAGATAGCAACCAAATCAGTAAACAAACCTACCAATGATAATAAACTGCAAATACAAAACTAAGGTAAACAGGGGCTTCCCTGGTGGCGCAGTGGTTGAGAATCTGCCTGCCAATGCAGGGGACACGGGTTCGAACCCTGGTCTGGGAAGATCCCGCATGCCGCGGAGCAACTGGGCCCGTGAGCCACAATTACTGAGCCTGCGCGTCTGGAGCCTGTGCTCCGCAACAAGAGAGGCCGCGATGGTGAGAGGCCTGCGCACCGCGATGAAGAGTGGTCCCCACTTGCCGCAACTAGAGAAAGCCCTCGCACAGAAACGAAGACTCAACACAGTCATAAATAAATAAATAAATAAATAAGAACGTGAATTTCTTTAAAAAAAAAAAAAAAAACTAAGGTAAACAAAGAACCAGAAACAAATTAGATGCAGAAAGCAAACCACAAGTCTACAGTTGCTCCCAAAGTCCACCGCCTCAGTTTTGGGGTGATTCATTGTCTATTCAGGTATTCCACAGATGTAGCATACATCAAGTTGATTGTGGAGATTTTATCTGCTGCTCCTGAGGCTGATGGGAGAAATCTCTCTTTCTCTTCTTTGTTCGCACAGCTCCCGGGGTTCAGCTTTGGATTTGTCCCCACCTCTGCGTTTAGGTCGCCTGAGGGCATTTGTTCCCTGCCCAGACAGGAGGGGGTTAAAGGAGCAGCTGACTAGGGGGCTCTGTCTCACTCAGGCTGGGGGGAGAGAGGGGTATGGAATGCGGGGTGAGCCTGCAGCAGCAGAGGCCAGCATGTCATTGCAACAGCCTGAGGCATGCCACGTGTTCTCCTGGGGAACTTGCCCCTAGATCACGGGACCCTGGCAGTGGCGGGCTGTACACCCTTTGGGGAGGGGATGTGTGGATAGTGACCTGTGCTTGCACACAGGCTTCTTGGTGGCTACAGCAGCCGCCTTAGCGTCTCATGCCTGTCTCTGGTGTCCACGCTGATAGCCAAGGCTTGTGCCCACCTCTAGAGCTCGTTTAGGTAGTGCTCTGAGTCCCCTCTCCTTGCGCACCCCAAAACAATGGTCTCTTACCTCTTAGGCAGTTCCAGACTTTTTCCCGGACTCCATCCCAGCTAGCTGTGGCACACTAGCCCCCTTCAGGCTGTGTTCACGCAGCCAACCCAAGCCTTCTCCCTGGCATCTGACCTCTGAAGCCAGAGCCTCAGCTCCCAGGCCCACCCCCCATCCAGGCAGGTGAGCCAACAAGCCTCTCAGGCCATTGAGTGTTGGTCGGCACCAATTCTCTGTGTGGGGATCTCTCTGCTTTGCCCTCTGCACTCCTGTTGCTGCGCTCTCCTCCGTGGCTCCGAAGCTTCCCCCACCCTGGCCCACCCCCTGTCTCTGCCAGTGAAGGGGCTTCCTAGTGTGTGGAAACTTTTCCTCCTTCACAGTTCCCTCTCAGAGGTGCAGGTCCCATCCATAATCTTTTGTCTCTGTTTTTTCTTTTTTCTTTTGCCCTACCCAGGTATGTGGGGAGTTTCTTGCCTTTTGGTAAGTCTGAGGCTTTCTGCCAGCATTCAGTAGGTGTTCTGTATGAGTTGTTCCACATGTAGATGTATTTCTGATGTATTTGTGGGGAGGAAGGTGATCTCCATGTCTTACTCCTCTGCCATCTTGAAGGTCTCCCTTCTCATGAGGTTTTGATATAGCAGTCTATATATGTACAAGGTTGTTTTAAGTTGCTGATCTTTCCCGCCTAGAGGAGTTCCTTTAGCATTTGTTGCAAAGCTGGTCTGGTGGTGGTGAATTCTCTTAGCTTTTGCTTGTCTGTAAAGATTTTGATTTCTCCATCAAATCTGAATGAGAGCCTTGGCTGCTGGGTACAGTATTCTTGGTTGTAGGTTCTTCCCTTTCATCACTTTAAATATATTGTGCCACTCCCTTCTGGCCTGCAGAGTCTGCTGAGAAATCATCCAATAACCTTATGGGAGTTCAATTGAATGTTATTTGTCATTTTTCCCTTGTTGCTTTAATGTTTTTTCTTTGTCCTTTTCTATGTCTCGGTGTGTTCCTCCTTGGGTTTATCCTGCTTGGGACTCTCTCCACTTCCTGGAGTTGGGTGACTGTTTCCTTTCCCATGTTATGGAAGTTTTCAGCAACTATCTCTTCAAATATTTTCTCATCTTCTTTCTCTCTCTCTTCTTCTGGGACCCCTATAATGCAAATGTTGGTGCATTTAATGTTGTCCCAGAGGCTTCTGAGACTGTCTTCATTTCTTTTCATTCTTTTTTCTTTATTCTGTTCCATGGAAGTAATTTCCACCATTCTGTCTTCCAGGTCACTTATTTGTTCTTCTGCCTCATTTATTCTGCTATTAATTCCTTCTAGTGTATTTTTCATTTGTTATAGTATTGTTCATTTCTGGTTTTTTGTTCTTTAGTTCTTCTAGGTCTCTGTTAAATATTTCTTGCTTCTTCTTGATCCTTGCCTCCATTCTCTTTCTGAGATCCCAGATCATCTTCACTATCATTATTCTGAATTCCTTTTCTGGAAGGTTGCCTATCTCTACTTCCTTTAGTTGTTTTTCTTGGGTTTTATCTTGTTCCTTCACCTGGGACATATTCCTCTGCCATTTCTTTTTGTCTAATTTTCTGTGATTGTGGATTCTGTTCCATAGGCTGCAGGACTGTAGTTATTCTTGCTTCTGCTGTCAGCCCTCTGGTGGATGAGGCTGTCTAAGAGGCTCATGCAAGTTTCCTGATGGGAGAGACTGGTGGTGGTTGGAGCTGGGTCTTGTCCCTCTGGTGGGCAGGGGCATGCTCAGTAAAACTTTAATCTGCTCGTCTGCCTGTGGGTGGGACTGTGTTCCTGCCCTGTTGATTGTTTGGCTTGAGGTGACCCAGTACTGGCACCTACGGGCTGTTGGGTGTGGCTAATGGTGGCCTCTGGGAGGGCTCATGCCAATGAGTACTTCCCAGAACTGCTGCTGCCAGTGTCTTTGTCCCTGCAGTGAGCCACAACCACCCCCCACCTCCACAGGAGACCATCCAATACTAGCAGGTATGTCTGGCCCAGTCTCTTATGGGGTCACTGCTTTTTTCCCCTGGGTCCTGGTGCACATGAGACTTTGTGGGCACCCTCCAAGAGAGGAGTTTCTTTTTCCCCCCATCCCATGGATTTCCAGCAATCAAATGCCTCTGGCTTCAAATGCCAGATTCTCTGGGGACCCTTCCTCCCTTTGCCCAACTCCCAGGCTAGGAAGCCTGATGTGGGGCTCAGAACTTTCACTCCTGTGGGATAAGTTCTGGATTTATTTGTTTTCCAGTTTGGGGTTGCCCACCTGGTATGTATGGGATTTGATTTTATCATGATTGCACCCCTCTTACCATCTTGTTGTTGCTTCTTCTTTGTCTTTGGATGTAGGGTATCTTTTTTTTGGTAGGTTCCAGCGTGTTTTTGTTTGTTTGTTTGTTTGTTTGTTTTGTCAATGCATGTTCATCAGTTAGTTGTGATTTGGGTGTTTTCATAAGAAGGGGGTGGGCTCATGTCCTTCGACTCTGCCATCTTGAGCTAATCTCTCCCATAAATTACTTTTAACCCTAATATAAATTTACTAGACAAAAATTTGTTAATGGGTACATAGTATAAAAAGAAGCAAACTCTCACTACAAGAACACAAAGTGTGTGGATGGAAGTAAAAGTGTATGTAGTGTTTTTGTGTGTGATTAGAGTTAAGTTGTTATCAATTTAAAATAGAATGTTACAACTACAACATATTTTATGCAAGCCTCAAGCTCACCACAAAGAAAAAAAATATGTACATATGATAAAGAGAAAAGACTCAAGGCAAATCACTACAAAAAACTCATCAAATTACAAAGGAAGACAGCAAGAGAGGAAGAGAGGGACAAAACAACTGCAAGACAGACAGAAAACAACAAAATGGCAATAGTAAGTCCTCACCTATCAATAATTAAATGTAAATGGATTAAACTCACCAATCAAAAGACATAAAGTGGTTGAACAGATATTTTAAAATTATCCAGCAATATGCTGTCAATAAGAGACTTACTTAAAATTTAAAGACACACATAAGCTAAAAGTCAAGAGTTGAAGAAAGATATTTCATGCAAATGTTAACCAAAAGAAAACAAGAGTGGCTATATTTACATCAGACAAAATAGACTTCAAGTCTAAAGCTATCTCTAGAGAAAAGGGTCATTATATAATGATAAAAGGGTCAATTCAGTAGAAACATAGAACAATTATAAACATATATTCACACAACATCAGAGCACTTAAATATATAAAGAAAATATTGACAGATCTGAAGGCAAAATTGACAGCAATAAAATAATTGTAGGGGATTTCTTCCTCAGAAAGGTTGTGTGGGAGATAGACTTCCTGAGTCCTTGCATGTCTGAAAATATCTTTGTTTCATCCTCATATTTGGTTATACAGTTTGAGGCTCAATGTCAATTTCCCACAGAACTTTAAAGGCATTGCTCCATTTTCTTCTAGCATTCCAGTATTGATAATAGGTTTGATAGGCAGTCTGAATCTCATTGTTTTACAGGTAAGTTTCCCCATCTCTTTCTCTCCTCTCTTTCTGGGACCCCAATAGCATGAATTTCAAATGTTTTCTTATAGTCTCACATGTCTCTGAGCCACACACCCTCATTCTGTTCTTTTTTTTTTTTTTTTTTTTTGCCAGTCTGTTTTCTCTCTGTTGTCCAGATTGGGTAATTTCCATTGTTCAGTCTTCAAGTTCAGTGATTCTTTCCCCTGTCCTCTCCATTTTCCTGTTAGCCCATCCATTGAGGTTTTTGTTTCGGTTGTGTTTTCAGTTCTAAAATTTCCATTTGGTTCTTCTTTATATCTCCTATTTCCTTGCTGAAATTTTCTATTTTTTTCATTTGTTTTAAGCATGGTTTCTAACTATCTATTGAGGCGTTTTATGACAGTTCCTTAAAAACTTTTGTCAGATAACTTCAACATCTCTGTCATTTCAGTGTTGGAGTCTATCAAGTGTCTTTTCTCATTCAAGTTGAAATTTTCTTGGTTCTTGGTATGATGAGTAATTTTCTACTGAAAACTGGGCATTTGGGGTATTGTGTTATGTGACTCTGGATCTTATTTAAATATTCTGTTTTAGCTTGCCTCCTCAGACACCACTCTCCCAGTGGAAGAGGGAACATTGATTTCCTCATTACTGCCGGATGGGTGTGGAAGTCCAAGATGCCCACTCAGTTGAGGTTGGGAGTTCTGGCCTCCGACTCAACTTTCTCTGGCACCTCCCCAGTGGGAAGGGGGAGGGATTACTCCCTAGAGCCAGCAAGTGTGGAAGTCTAGGCTCTCCATGTGGCCTTTTCTGGTAGAGCCAAAGATTTTTCTGTGGTGTTTCGCTGGATTAGAGTGGCTATTAACTAATTGCCACCTTCTCCAGCACCAAGTCCTTGATATGTGGGGGCAAAAGCAAGCCCAGGAAACTCACCACAGTGCTGCTCTTCTGTTGCTGAGTTCCCTAGCTGATTTGCCTTTTTCTCTCCCCAATTCAGAGTCTTCTTATGTTTGTTTTATAAAGCAAAGGAGACTGAGTCCTAGGATTTAGTCATACTTGGTGGAAGGAATAGGGGAAAGTACTTCTACGCTATTCCTCCCCATTTAAAAATAGTTGTTTATAAAAATTTTATTCTTGGTGTTCTAAAATTATGTAGGGAATTCCCTGGCAGTCCAGTAGTTAGGACTTCGTGTTTCTACTGCAGAGGGCATGGGTTTGATCCCTGGTTAGGGAACTAAGATCCTGCATGTGCATTGTTAAAATAAATAAATAAATAAAATAAATTATGTAAAATTTTTACATAATTATGATCATTTGTTAGGTCTCTTCACTTTGAAGTCCTTTAACTCTGGGAAAGTCTCATATATTTCTTTGATACATTCCTCTCCAATTTTTTTGTTCTCCTTCTGGAACTCCTTCAAGTTGAATGTTAGACATTTGGAATTGATCTTTTATAGTTTTTGTACTTCCTTTCCTATTTTCCACCCCTCCTATTTCTCCCTCCCTCACTTTCTCCTTGCCTCCCACTTCCCTCCTTTCATAATTCTCCTTTCATAACTCTTTCCATCTCTTCTTTTTATTTTTGTTTATTTTTCTGGAAGAAATTTTAACTTTATCTTCCAACTAGTCTATTGCATTTCCTTTCGTTTTGCCAACCACTTTTATAATTTCCAAGTATTTCATTAATGTTCTCTTCTCCTTTCTTAGAGTATCCTGTTCATGTTTTGTGTATGCACTATCACCTTGAATCTCTCTGAGATAATAATTAGAGGCATTTTTATATTTCCTTCTCTTCTTTGAAATGCCTATTTCATTTGAGATTGTTTTTCCCCTATTACTTATTTTGGTCTCTTTCTTTCATGTTGCAATCTTTTCTCAAATGCCTAGTGATCCATGGTTGTTGACTAATATTTAAGGATGCAGAAATAAAAATTTGACTGGAAGCTCTGTGTATGGGGAAAGTGCTAGGCAACTGACGACTTTCCTTTAAGATGATTGGAGGAGAACTGACTGCTATGCTGCAGAGTCCCTAAATTCCAGAATGCATAAATATTTTCTCTGAGGTTATTTAATTTTCTTAAAGTAGAACCCTAATGGGTAGGCACCTGGCTGCTGTGAATTGTGTCCAAGGGGGTAAGTTGATGGTTTTATATACAGCCTTTCAATTAAACTGTTTTCAGCCTCACATCTCCCTTCCACTTTTCATCATACCTGGCACTGTCAAGACCCAAGACATTGCAGGCTTCTGCAGAAAAAGATCAGCTTCTCCTTCATGACAATACTTCCATGCATACTCCAGACTATAGTTTCCTTCACCATTCTTCATCAGTCACCATTCCTCCCTTTACTTCCTATCTTCCAGAAATTTATTGGAATGTATATATTTTTTGCTGATGGACCAGCTCCCATTCACTTCATCATTGTGTTTATAATACCTTATTTTTATGTTTTCACTGTCATTTTAGCAGATTCTCAGGAAGAAACTCTGCTAAAACATGTGGTAAGTCTGCTATCTTGACCTGGAAATCTACTGGTTTACTTTTAACACTTAACTGAGTTTTGTTGTTGTTGTTGTTCTGGTAAATATCTACATATATCTAAATAATATATAGATTTTTCTATTTATAAACTTATCAATTTTAGACATTATCTGTTGATATCCTGCTATTTATACCACCCAAGGGCCCTCCTCCCATGCCCTTAATATAACCATATTGCTAATTATATATCAGCTATTCCTTAGCTTTGCATTTTTAAATAATAGACTTAACTCCCCTCTTTCTCTCAATTACTGTTAGCTATACTTTTTAAAATATTTATTTGTTTGTTCATTTATTTATTTATTTTTGGCCGCATTGGGTCTTTGTTACTGCACACGGGCTTTCTCTAGTTGTGGCGAGTGGGGGCTACTCTTGGTTGTGGTGCATGTGCTTCTCATTGCAGTGGCTTCTCTTGTTGCGGAGCACGGGCTGTAGGCGTGCAGGCTTCAGTAGTTGTGGCACGCAGGCTCAGTAGTTGTGGCACCTGGGCTTAGTTGATCTGCGGCATGTGGGATCTTCCTGGACCAGGGCTCGAACCCGTGTCTCCTGTATTGGCAGGCAGATTCTTAACCACTGTGCCACCAGGGAAGCCCCTGTTAGCTGTACTTTTATGTTTCTATTAATAAGGTTAGTAATATTTACGTTCTGTTCTGTAACCACAATTAAATCATCCATACTGTGCCAACAGGTCATTCTAAAAGTTTAAAGTCAATAAAGTCTTTATGTTGTTATGATTATATAAATATTGTTCCACAAAAATCTAATTAGTATAGTAGGATTACATCTCTTTTCTTATATATTTTTCACCCTGGAGTTTCAAATTGCCTTTCCTTTTTCCTTGCATTTTCTGATATATTACCTTCTTAAGTTGTTCAAAATCATTGAAAGTATAAAATCATTTGAATCCTGCTTTTTCCCAGATATGTTCCGCCTCAGCCCTCCGTCTTCCTGCTCCAATTTGGACTGATTGCTCTATAGGCCTGCAGCACAACTGTCATCCTGGGACGTCCCTTCATTACTCTTCTGGGTTGGACCCAATCTTTCCTGGACCCCATATCTTCCTCTTTCTTAGTTTACTCCTTTGTAGTCGTTCTCCAACATCCATTCCTCTCCTCCCCCATTGTACAACAACTATGCAATTTGGGTGGGACTGACCCCATTGCCAGCTCCAGGTATAGAACTTTATGGATAATCTCTCTCTCCCCTTTGCCGCAGTGATGATTGGTTCAGAGATGATCCAATCACACTGAAGCTTTTGTTCAGTTTTTGAGGGAAGAGGTAGCCTGTCTTCCCTCGGACATGAACAAAGAAGCATGTAGCCTGGTCGCTGCTGTTAACCATCTTGTGAACATGTGGAAGGCCCACCTGAGGATGGAGCTGACAAATGGAGAAGGCACAGCCAAGAGAATTACAGGGAAATGGAACCATATTCCTGATCATACCAGGCCTGAAGTCTTCCCTGCCTATGGACTTGTTGGTTAAGCGAGCCAATAAATTGCTTGTGTTATTTAAGCCAGTTTGAGTTGGGTTTTATATCGCCTGCACCAGAAAGCATTATAACTTATACTTGTTGGTCTCACCCTTCAGAGAAGGAATGAGTGCATTTTTTGGTTATATGAGGCACTACATTGTGAAAGCATTTTTTAGAGTAAGTCTGGGAAGAAGGGTATATGTGCATGTTGGACAACCAAAGGAGTGAACTTTGTTGGCTGCCTAGTATCTAAATCTCCATCCTGTTTGGGGGGATTCCCCATCGTGTGAGTCTCGGTGGAAGGCAGGCCCCCACTTCCTCTATGGAAACTGAAGGTGGTCAGATTTCCTTTCCCTGCCCATCAGGCAGCAAGGGCTGAATACTCTGTTCATGGCTTTGAATCCAGAGTAAGCAACACAAAGGAGACAGAAATATACAAGATTAACAGGCAGATGATAGATTAGGAGAATATATTTGCAATGAGCAAAACTGACAAAAGATTAATAACTAGAAAAGGAAGATAGTAAACTCAATAGGAAAATAGGCAAAGGATATGAAGAGTATTTAACAGAAGGAGAAACTTGAATTTACACAAGAGGAAACTTGAATATATTAAAAGATTTTCAACTCTGTTTATAATTAAAGAAATGAAAATTAAAATAACATTGAGAAATCAATAAAAGGATGGCAACATGTAGAAAGTCAGATATTATCAAGTGCTGATGAGGATGTGAGGAAAAGGAAAAGTGTGGGTGGGAGTGTAAACTGGTACAGGTATTCCAGAGACTAAGTTGGCAGTACCTCCTGAAATTCAGTAGGTGTATACCCTACGACCCAGCAATTGCACTCCTGGGTATATATTCCAGAGAATTCTTACACAGGTCATTAAGGAAATATAGTTGAGGTGGTTTGTTGCAGCATTGTTTGTGATAGTGAAGAATTGGAAGCAACCCAGGTGACCATCACGTGGGACTGGATAAGCAAACTGATATGTTCATAAGGTGGGATATATAAAACAATAAAAGGAAAATAGCTAAATTTACATATAGTCACATAGGTAGGTCTCCAAAACCCAGTGTTGAATGGAAAAGGTGAAAAAGAGAATGAGATTTATGGCATAATGCCATCTGTGTAAATGTAAAACAACACTGTATAATATGATGGCTGTGCATATATCTAAGGAGATCTGTGGAAGATGGATTGGAAGTGTATATACATGACATACACTGGAGTTGTTCACTGAGGTGGGCAGGAGAGTGGGAGTTGGGGTGGGGTGGGGACTGACAGGGGAAAATAATACCACAATGAAATCAAGCAAAAGAGGGGCCTTGAATGGACTGATGAAAATAATGTGCCATGGACTGAAGAGCATGATTAACACGATGCTGAAGGTGACCACAAATAAATGAGAACAGACAGAAAGATGGTTAGAGTTCATCTTCAGTGGCATGTGATGCTAGGGGTCATGTCTAGGGGTCACAGCAGTGGGGCTAGCAGTGCCAGTAGAGCATTCAAACCCAGCGTGGCCTGTCCCCCCAGCGTGGCCTTAGTTGTGGCTTCTCCTGCCCGATTCTCCAGACTTCTGTGAACTACAGTAATGACCTTGCAATAAATCCCTTTTCTGCTCTAGTTAACTAGAGTCAGCTTCTTTTACTTGCATCCAACGATCCTGACTGATACGTCACATATTTTGTTGGAGAACATCCTCCAGTAACTTCCTAAGAAGGTAAATTTTGGGGTCTTTGCATGTCTGAAAATGTAGCATTATTTTACCTTTATATTTGAATGATAGTTTGTCTTTAGAATTCTACGTTAAAAATATTTTTCCTCTGAGTGTTGCACATATTGCTTTTAGCATGTAGTGTTGCTGATTAGAAGTCGGGTTCTAATTTTTTGTTGGCGACCTGTTTTCCCTACCTCTGGAAGCTTACATTATTTTCCCTTCATACTTAAGTGTTTTGAAATATCACAATGATGAGCCCAAAAGTGTGTTTTTTCCCCATCTGTTTTACTGGGCACCTGGTGGTTGGGCCTTTTCAATCTGAAGACTCAGGTCCGCCTCCTCTAAGAAATCACTGTTTTATTTCTTTGCAAATTTTCTCTCCTCTATTTCCTCTGTTCCCTTTCTAGACCTCTTGTTAGTTGGATTTTGACCTCCTGGGTGATTGTCTTCGTCTTTTCATTTTCTCTCATATTTTCCATATCTTTGCTTTTTTGTTCTGCATTCTGGGACATTTTCTTGACTTTATCTTCTATTGAAGATTTTTATTTTTGGCAGTCATTTAAAATTTCTAAGCACTCTTTCTTATTCTCCAAAGATGCCTTTTTCATAGCATCGTTTTGTTTTGTTTTGTTTTGTTTTTTAAGGGATGCAATGTCTTCTCTGTATGTGTGCTTAATAGAACTTTACAGGAGTCTTGGGGATAACAGATGATAATTACCAGGCCAGAAAGGAAAACTGTAAATGGATACCTCCCCACAAGATATTACCTCTCCACAAGAATGTCACCCACGCTCCTCTGAAAGGGACCGCTCATTGGCTGTCCCTCTCTTTAGCCCCCTAGCCTGATACCATGTGTGGGAAAGATTATTATCCACCAACTGGATGGTTTTGGCCATATGCTCCCTACCTGGAGGCCAGATCTCCAGCTCTCACCTTGACATCAGAAAGAGGAGGTCACCGTTCTGTCCCCCACTCCCAGGCCAGCTGTACTTCCTGTGCCAGCACGACACTGCCCATATCCATTTTCTTTCTGGGATATTCTCACCACACCTACTTCCCACAGTGGTGACCTGGTCCCTGTGTCCTACACAAGGCAATCACAGTAGTCAGCAGCACATTTCACAGGGTGGATTGTCTTTAATGTTAAATAGCAATAAATGTTGTGGAAACAATAATCCAGACTAGTTCCTTTTTACAGTCCGTCCTCCAGTAGGAGCCAACAGCAATCCAAGCCTGCACATTTTTTGATGGTCCAAACTGCGTATCTTCTGTGAGCAAAAGCCTGGGCAAAAATATGCACACACATCTCTCAGGAACAAAAAATAATTTTCAGGGACGGTTCAGTCCAAGCCCATGAATAGGACAAAAAAAAAAAAACCGAACTCAGTAGAAGCATAAT
The DNA here is from genome assembly GCF_949987535.1 of Balaenoptera acutorostrata. Classification (NCBI taxonomy): domain Eukaryota; kingdom Metazoa; phylum Chordata; class Mammalia; order Artiodactyla; family Balaenopteridae; genus Balaenoptera; species Balaenoptera acutorostrata. The sequence goes on from NC_080085.1 coordinate 48,715,929, forward strand.
ACTGCTGTAGTACACCCAAATTATGTCACTGCTCAGAACGTTTAACATTTGTACCACAGTTGGTAACATTTGCTGAGTGCTTACTCTGAACCAGGCACTTGGATTACCTTCATTTCCTAAAGAAGGAAAGTGAGGCTCCCACGTGTCAGTTGCCCAGGGTCACAAAGCCAATGAACGGCAGACAGGAAATTGCACCAGGACTGTCTAACCACAGTCAACCCATGTAACTGCTGCACAGTGCTGTGCTGGTTTCCAGCAGCCACATTCAGGTTAATAGTGATGGCACAATTTTCTGTAAGATCAGTGGGTGGATACCCGAGATTCCTTAGTCCAATAAAGACCCAATTCTGGTTAGTTTGCTTCTAAGGTGAATGGATGTCCTTTTCTCTGGAAACAGAAAACTGCCACCAGTTTTTATTTTTTAAATGTTTTTCTTTCATAGAAACCATAGCACTTTATTTCTAAGTTTTTACTTTTCATCAAAGTAAGACTTGCACATAGTTGAAAAATAAAAAAAGTTCTAAAGAGCTCATAATAAACCCCAGCAATATCCTGTCCCACTCCTTCCCACTGCAAGTCCGGCTCCCTAGAGGCAAGAACTTTATTTTACCAGTCTTTGGCTTTTTCTTCTGTCACTTACTACTCCAAAAGCCCCTTCTCCCTTGCCATCTCCCACTCAGAGGCTGAAGAGCCAGATACTTTCTTAGCCACCCTTGCAGCTAGAGATGGCTATGTGTTCCAGTTATGGCCCTGAGGTGTTTGCTGGGGCCTTCTGAAAGGCTTTTGTTTTCCTGAGACACACATATCTGACAACGTCCCCTTCCTTCTTCTTTCTGCCTTGAGTAGAGCTGTGCTGCCTGGAGCTGTGACAGAAGTCTTGTGATCGTGAGGGGATGAACATGAGGATGTAGACTCCACACATTAAGGAAGAAAAAGTTAGAAAGAGCCTGGATCCTTGATGGCATCATTGAGCAGCTGAACACATGCCACACTTTTGTAAATAACAAGTTAACTTCCCGAAAAATAAATAAATAAACAAATGAATAAATAATGCTATATGTGTTGAAGCCACTGTCGGTTGGGTTTTTTGTTACTTGTAGCTGAAAGGATTTTTCACTGAAGGACCACCATGTTTCTATATTATGTGCTTATGCTACTATTTCTTAACTTAGCAATTTGAGACATTATCTCTTGACAGCTCGTTATGGTAGAAGAAGATTTTATCCCCCTCCACACACACATTCCTATTTTCCCTCCCTTCACTCTTCCAATATGTTTATATCCCAATTCCTAGCAAATCAGTAGTTGCAACCGAGCCAAGAAATGTACTATAATTACCTGGATTTGGGGGGGGGGTTGGCCTTTTTGAGGTGTGTTCCTGAATTTAATAATTGCTTGGGTTGTTGTTGTTTTTTTTTCTTTTCCACTTGAAACATGCCCAGCCTTAGCTTTTACCGTTTGCTTCATCAGTTCGTTCATAAACCTATCAGCATATTTCCCCACAAATGTTCAAACCTCTCAGCCCATTGATTTAAGACGAAATCAATAAAAGGTTGATTGGTTGGGAGCCTGTGGAAGGAGTAGGGGTTTGGCAAGTCTGCTATTAAATTTCCCCTTAAGGTGACTGGGTGGGGACCATCTGCTGGAGGATCTCTATGTCCAGAAAGTGGAGGCTTTGCTCTGGGACTGTTTGATTTCTTTGGGGGAACTCTCTGTATTCTGCTTGAGTATAGATGTTTGGCTCTTGTGGTTTCTACCCACGAGCACAGGGAAGGTTAGAGGGACGGTGGGGGAGTCAACTGTTCCAACACGTACTTTCAATTCTCCCCCTGCTGGGGGCTCTACACTTCACTCCCACTGTCAGGATACCTTTTCTGCACCAGAGCCGCCTCGCCAGAATTCTGCAGGCTAGACCAGTGCTCTTCTCATGGATCCCCTCCCATGTGTGGACTGTGCCTCACCTTTCCCTGCTGGGCTTTCTCAGTACCACCCCTCCAGCCCCTTTCTGCTTGCCAGAAGCTTGTTAAAATCTCTCCCTGATTGATGGAAACTTCTCCAGTTTTCTTTGGAGATGTGGGTTTATGCACGTGATTCCTTTACTCTTATTTTATGACGTCGCAGGAGTTAGAGGAGACAGACGTGTTCCACCTTCTTGAATGGAAGTTAGAATCTGAATTTTTAACTGCCCCAGATTGTCTGAATATGCCCCAAGTGGGTAGACCAACATTTGTGAACCACAATGAAAAAAGCCCGGGTTTGGAAATCTGGTGGATTTGAGTTTGAATTCTGACTCGCTGACCTCCTTCCTCAAGTCACATCCGTGAGCCTCAATTTTCTCCTCTACAAAATGGGAATAATAATGTTTATCTGATAGAATTCTGGGAAGATCTTCTTTTTTTTTTTTTTTTTTTTAAAGGATTTTCTTATTTATTTATTTATTTATTTATTTTTGGCTGTGTTGGGTCTTCGGTTCGTGCGAGGGCTTTCTCCAGTTGCGGCAAGCGGGGGCCACTCTTCATCGCGGTGCGGGGACCGCTCTTCATCGCGGTGCGCGGGCCTTTCTCCATCGCGGCCCCTCCCGTCGCGGGGCACAGGCTCCAGACGCGCAGGCTCAGCAATTGTGGCTCACGGGCCCAGCTGCTCCGCGGCATGTGGGATCTTCCCAGACCAGGGCTCGAACCCGTGTCCCCTGCATTAGCAGGCAGATTCCCAACCACTGCGCCACCAGGGAAGCCCTGGGAAGATCTTCTTAGCTACGGTATGTAAAGCATCCAACACAGGGCTTGGCAGACAGTAGGTGCTCAAAAATGGGAGTGACTGACTACTTTTTAATGGGAGCAAGTGGGAAATGTAATTGGAAGGATTTGAATCAGGTTCCAGGAGGGCCTCAGACACCAGAACTTAATCTTGTGACACCGAGGAGCCCTGGCAGGCTTGTGAGCAGGTGAGTGATGTGATCCCAAAGAATTTGTCAGATTGTTCCCTCCGTCTGATGTGGGGAGGGAGGAAGAAGCCATTGGCCCAGCAGCTCTTGGGTTAAAATCTTTGTCTGCATCTGAGTTATTTGTAACCCGTTGTCATAGCAACAAGTTTGGCAAGCGAGCTGGTGCTGCAAGCTCCTGACAGTAGGGAGGGGAGAGCAGTGGGAGAAGACGGAAGATTTGGAAGGAGGGGGTCGTCTGTGACCAGCGCCTCGCTTTCCTCTGATTTGTCTGAAGCTTTCAGCTGGAGAAGAGGGTGAGCGTCCTCCAGGGAGAATCACTGGATGTTGGAGACTCTCTTGCCCAATCTCCTGATATTCCAGATGTGAAAATAGGCCCAGAGAGGTCCAGCAGCTGGCTCAAGGCCACACAGTAAGTCAGGGACGGAGACAGGACTAGGCTTTTTTAAAAAGGACTCAGGGTCATAGAACTGAAGCATAACAAACCTGGAGAGGACCTCTGAAAACATTTCATCCACCTCTCCACCAACACACATATGCTTTTATCGTCGTTGCTGTTCATATGGAAAACCTGGGACCCAAAGTGGGTTAGAACTGACCCAGGCTCACACGGCAACTCGGGTGACGACTTGAGATCAGAACCCAGAGGCTTTGGTCTAGGTATTTCCTGAGGAAGTAGCAGTCTGGGGCTCACCGTTCAGAGAGGTCCCTCGCTCCTGACTGTCAAGATACGGCCTCCCAGGGTAAGAGTGATTTGACTGCCTTGGCCTTTGACGCTCTCAAATCCAACACACATGTGTTCAGGTCACATATCCCCTCCCCACACACCTCCTTCTTCTGTAAGTAGGTGCTTCCCACTGCCAATGGCAATGCTGTCGCACAAATGGCAGCCCAGACCCACCTCACCGTGGATCAAACACACCTGCCCCACATCTCCCCCTCCAAATCACCCACAGGCCTCGGCACCTCCTGGACATTCTTTTATGTGATTCACTCCTCACAATGATCATTCTCTGTCTCTCAATTTAGCAGGTGGGAACCTAAAGGACCAGAGGAAGATAAAGCGACTGGCTCAAGGACACACGGTGAGTCTTAGCCTGAATCCCTCCTCCTCCAGAAAGGTGTTTCTGCCCCTGCTATCCCACGCTGAATTCTCAGCCCTCAGAGTTCCTCCCAACATGATCTCAATCACTCCCTGGCACATGTGCTATATGTTTCCTCTGTATTCTCTGCTTTACGTGCAGCCCAAACTCCCCTTCTCTCCTCAAAGCCAGTCCCTCACCAAGTCCTTCTGATTCTCCTTTCTGTCTCCCAAATACTCCACCTTCTTTCCTCATCCTCTGCCACTGCCCTGGCTCCAGCCTCAGCACCTCTCACATGACTGACCCCAAGTCTACTCCCCGGCTCCCTGCTTCCAGACTGGCCACCTTTAACCTACTATTCTGGGCACCAGCAGTGAGACCACATTGGTTTAGAAGTCAACACGTCACTTCCTTCTGTGACACCCCATCCCCCCACAAGGATAAAATTCTAGCTCCTTGTTGGGCAATTAAGGCCACCCACAGTCCTGGCCCCTGCCAAGCCTCTCGAGCCTCATCTCTTGCCACCCTGGCCTCACACACTGTTCTCTGGCCACTGAACTGACTACACGTGGGTCCTTCAATGTACCAGGCTCTCCCTTCGGTGTCTGTGCAATGTCTCCTGCATGGAAGGCCCTTCACAATGACTCCCCAAACCTAATGAACTCACCTCAAGTGTCACTTCATCCAAGCAGCCTTCCTTGATTCCCAAGCAGGATTGGATCCTGTTCTCTGGGCTCCCACAGCCCCCAGAGCTCCACTCTGCCCTGCCCTTTGTGGAACTGATGTCTGGGGTTCTCTCTCCTGCATATGGGAAGCTCCGAGAGGGCAGCTGACTCCGTCTCCAGCAAAGCCCAGCACCTGTCTGGTCCTAGAGGAAAGGTCAGCGAATATTCATCGCATGCATTCAGGTGCGTGAATGGTTGAATGACGAACGAAATTTGGGTTCAGCTCCGTGGTTGTCCACTCCTGCCCAAAAGTTTTGGGCTTGCATGAAGTCCCTCTTTTCTGGCAGGTTCCTCTCAGCTCCGGGGCGTGGTTGCTCCAGGAGGAGGCGTGGCTTGGTTCACCAGCTGACGCAGGGTGAGGCAAACCAGCCAAGTGAGCAGGGAGGTGAGGTGTGGTGGGAGAGACGGGGTGCGGTGCGGATAGAAGGTGAGGGCGCCCACCGAGGTAGGTGCTATTATTTCCCCTCCCCCTTATAGGTAAATAAAGTGAGGCACAGGGAGACTTAGATGACTTGCCAAAGCCACACAGCTAAGTACAGCAATGGTGAGACTCCAAGTCTGATCAACTCCAAGTCACTTCCACATTGTCCCCAACATCCCCTTTAGACAACCGATTTGCTGTAGTTCATGGTGGAGTCATGCCTCGAACCGGCGTCTTAGAGAAACAATGGTCAAGGCAGGAGAGAGAGAAGAAATCATATCCTGAACACCTATTTGTGACCTTGTGCTGTAGTGACACCAAGACATATCGAGGCGGAGCGGGGGTGGTTGGAGCGTGAACGTTTATTGAGCTTCTATTACTTGCTGGGTCTCTCTATACATAACCTCTTAACAGTCACAGCAGCCCCTTTATGTGGAAACTTAATATCCCGGTTCATCTCTGAAGAACTTGAGGCTCCTAGACAGGAAGTGACTTACAGAAGTTTAGACACCTAATCAGCAGCAAGGGCAGGACTTGCATAGGAGTGTCAGGCTTCACAATGAAAGGGGATGAGGAAAGTTCAGAAGCAAAGTGGATCATGGCTTCAGCAAGGGGCTGGGACAAGAGTGGTTGGGTTGAGAGAGGCCTGGCCGATAGGAGGGACCGGTGGGGGCTTTGCTTTGAAAGAAAGGGTGGAGTGTGGCCTTGGAGGGTCCGGAGCTAGAATGCCGGACCCAGACTGGGCACTTTCCATTAAAAAATATATTTTTTATATGTTTCTATTTTTTTTTAAAAAAAAAATATATATATATATGTATACATTCTCTCTCTTTCTCTCTCACCCTCTGCTCAGAAGTCCCCAAACAACAAAATAAATGCCCCTCCCTCCAACAGTAATACATGTTCATTGATGAAAATTTGGGGGAAAAAAACACATCCTACTGCCCAAAGAAAACCACTGTTAGCATCTTGGTGCACTTAGGCTGTATTCTAGGCCTAAAAAACATATTTGAGATCAGGCTGTATAGTCAATTATATATTGCCATTTTTACATAAACATTTCCCCATTAAAAGTCTTTATAAACATCATTCAAATGGCCGCACAATATTCCATTGAGTGGGTATACTTATGGAACTCCTTTCTGCATGGGTTTTGGCATTCCTTTTATGACTTTTCTTTCCTCCTTTAGAACTGTTTGGCCAGGTTTTAGGTTTGATTTTCTCTGTGTCTTATTTTGAGAGATAGCATAAGAGAGATCATTGTCTTGTTTCGTTTTGTTAACATCTTTATTGCAGTATAATTGCTTTACCATGGTGTGTTAGTTTCTGCTTTATAACAAAGTGAATCAGCTATACATATACATATATCCCCATATCTCCTCCCTCTTGCGTCTCCCTCCCACCCTCCCTAGCCCACCCCTCTAGGTGGTCACAAAGCACCGAGCTGAGAGAGATCGTTGTTTGAGTGCAGTTAGGAAAAGCAAGGTAGGCTTGTTGGAAACAGTATTTGAGGGGAATTTAGGATTATGTTAAACACGCACAGGATAAAACCCTCCAATGACACATGAAGGTACACGGTGAAAAATAAGTCTCTTTCTCACCCCACCCTCAGTTCCCCAGTTCTCTACTGGGTCTCTCCACTGTTAGCACGTCCCTGTGTGTCCTTTGTGTGCAAAGCTGTGTTTCTATTTTTTAACAGCTTTATTGAGATATCATTTACACACTAGACAATTCATCCATTTAGAGTGTATAATTCAATGACTTTTAGTATATCCAGAGTTGTGTAACCATCACCACAATCAATTTTAGAATATTTTCCTTACTCCGCCCAAAAATCCTGTACCCATTTGCTGTCACCCCCAAAGCCCCCATCTCCCCTTCCCTAGGAAACCAGTCTGTCTCTGCAGATTTTCCTATTCTGAACGTTTCCTATAGATGGGATCATACAGTATGTGACCTTCTGCAACTAACGTCTTTCACTTAGCATAATGTTTTCAAGGTTCATCCGTGCTGTAGTATGTATCAATAATTCATTCCTTTTTTTATATATAGACTTTATTTTTTTGAACAGTTTTAGGTTTACACAAAAACTGGATGGAAAATGCAGAGAGTTTCCATATACCCCCCTCACCCAACCCAGTCTCCCCTATTATTAACATCTTGCATTAGTGTGGTACATTTGTTACGATTGATGAACCAATAATGATACATTGTTATTTTTTCTTTTTTTCCAGCTTTATTGAGATATAATTGACTGATACATTATTATTAACTAAGGTCCATAGTTTACATCAAGGCTCACCCTTTGTGTTGTACATTCTATGGGTTTTGACAAATATATAATGACATGTATCCACCACTACAGTATCATACGGAGTAGTTTCCCTAAAAATCCCCTGTTCCACCCATTCACCCCTTCCTTCCTCTCCCTGAAGCCCTGGAAACCTCTTTACTGTCTCCATCCTTTTGCCTTTTCCAGAGTGCCATATAGTTGGAACCATACAATGTGTAATCTTTTCACATTGGCTTTTTTCCCTTAGTAATATGTGTTTAAGTTTCCTCTGTGTCTATTCATGGCTTGATAGCCTACTTCTTTTGATCACAGAATAATATTTCATTGTCTGGATGTACCACAATTTATTTATTCACTCACATACTAAAGGACATTTTGCTTGCTTCCATGTTTTGGCAAATAGGAATGAAGTTGCTATAAACATTCGTGTGCAGGTTTTTGTGTGGACATGTTTTCAACTCATTTGGGTAAATACCAAGAAGCATGATTGCTGGCTTGTACGGCAAGAGTATGTTTAGTTTTGTAAGAAACTGCCCAACTGTCTTCCAAAGTGGCAGTACTATATTGCATTCCCACCTGCAACGAATGAGAGTTCCTGTCGCTCCACCTCCTCACCAGCATTTGGTGGTGTTAGTATTTTGGATTCTGGCTATTCTCATAGGTCTGTGGTGGTATCTTATTGTTGTTTTAATTTGCATTTCCCTAATGACATAGATGTTGAACATCTTCCCATGTGCTTATTTGCCATCTGTATATCTTCTTTGGTGAGGTGTCCGTTGAGATCTTGTGCCCATTTTTAAATTGGATTTTTTTGGGGGGGGGAGTGGTTTAAGAGTTCTTTGTATATTCTGATTACCAGCCTTTCATCAGATATGTGTTTTGCAAATATTTTCACCTATTCTCTGGCTTTTCTTTTCATTCTTTTTAAGTGTCTTCCACTGATAACGAAGCCCAGTTTATCGATTTTTTCTTCCATGGGTTGTGCTTTTGGTGTTGTTTTTAGTCATTGCCAAACTCAAGGTTACATAGATTTTCCCTCTATGTTCTCTTCTAGGAATGTATAGTTTTGCATCTTACACATAGGCCTATGATCCATTTTGAGTTAATTTTTGTGAAGGGTGTAAGGTCTTTGTCTAGATTAATGTTTTTGCATGTGGATGTCCAGTTGTTTCAGCACCATTTGTTGAAAAGACTATCTTTTCTCCATTGAATTGCCTTTGCTCCTTGTCAAAGACTGGTTGACTATATTTGTGTGGATCTATTTCTGAGGTCTCTATTCTGTTCCATTTATCTATTTGTCTATTATTTCAGCAATACCACATTTGTCTCGATTACTGGAGCTTTATAGGAAGTCTCAAAGTCAGGTAGTGTCAGTCCTCAGACTTTCTTTTTCTCCTTCAATATTGTGTTGGTTATTCTGGGTCTTTTGCATTTACAGATAAACTTTAGAATTAGTTTGTCGATATCCCCAAAATAAGTTGGTGGGATTTTGCTTGGTATTGCATTGAATCTATAGATCCAGTCAGGAAGAACTGACATCTTGGCAATATTGTCTTCCTATCCATGTACATGGAATATGTCTCCATTTATCTTCTTTGATTTCTTTTATCAGAGTTTTATAGTTTTCTTTATATAGATCTTGTACATATTTTGTTAAATTTATACCTAAGTATTTAGTTTTTTGGTGCTAACATAAGTGGTATTGTGTTTTTTATTTAAAATTCCAATTGTTCATTGCTGTTATATAGGAAAGCAATTGACTTTTGTATATTAACCTTGTATCCTGCAACCTTGCTGTAATTGTTTATTAGTTCCAGCCATCTTTTTGTTGATTCTTTGTGATTTTCTACATAGACAATTATGCCATCTGTGAACAAAGACAGTTTTATTTCTTCCTTCCCAATCTGTATACCTTTTCATTCCTTTTCTTGCCTATTGCATTAGCAAGGACTTCCAGTGTGAGGTTGAAAAGGAGTAATGAGAGCAGACATCCTTGCCTTGTTCCTGATCGTAGTGGGAAAAAGTCTAGTTTCTCACCACTAAGTATGATACTAGCTCTAGGTTTTTTGTAAATGTTTTTTAACTATGTTTTTTAAATTAGGATTTTTTTCTCTTAAATTCTTATTTAGATAATTTCAGACTTACAGAAGAGTTCCAAGAATAGTACAAAGAACTGCTGTATACTCTTAATCCAGATTCCTCAAATGGGGACTTCCTTGGTGGCTCAGTGGTTAAGAATCTGCTTGCCAATGCACGGGACAGGGGTTCGAACCCTGGTCCGGGAAGATCCCAGATGCCACAGAGCACCTAAGCCCGTGCACAAGTACTGAGCCTGCGCTCTAGAGCCCGCGAGCCACAACTACTGAGCCCACGTGCCACAGCTACTGAAGCCCTCGTGCCTAGAGCCCGTGCTCTGCAACAAGAGAAGCCACTGCAATGAGAAGCCCACGCACCTCAATGAAGAGCAGCCCCCGTCTGCCACAACTAGAAAAAGCCCGTGCACAGCAATAAGGACCCAATGCAGCCAAAAATAAATAAATAAATAAATTTATTTTTAAGAAAACCAGATTCCTCAAATGTTAACATTTTACTACACTTGTCTTACTCTATTTCTCCCTCTGTCTCATATATATATATATTTTCCTGTGAACTAATTCATAGTCAGTTGCAGACGTGATACCCCTTTACTCCTAAATACTTCAATATGTTTTTCCTAAAACAAGAAATTATCTTACATAAACACAGAGCAATCATCAAAATCAGGAAATTCACATTGATACAATACTATTATAATTATAATCTACAGAACTTATTTGGAGCTCACCAGTTTCCTCAACAGTGTCCTTTATAGCAAAAGAAAACTGGACCATGTGCATTCAGTTGTCATATCTCTTTAGTTCCCTTCGGTAGGGAAGAGTTCTTCAGTCTTTGTGTCTTCTGACATTGACATTTTTGAAGAGTGCAGGCTAGTTATTTTTAGACTATCCCTCATTTTGGTTTTTTCTGATGTTCCCTCACGATTAGATTTTACTTTGGTAGGAATATCACAGAAGGGATGCTGTGTCCTTTTCAGTGCATCGTATCAGGAGGCACATGATGACTATTTGTGTTTTTCCACTGTAAAGCTACTATTTTCCCCTTTGTCATTGGTGAATATTTTGTGGAGAGATACATTGAGTGTATATATATATATATATATCTCCTCATCTCCTCAAACTTTCGCCCACCAGTTTCAGCATTCACTGATGATTCTTGAGGTTGCCAAATGGTGACTGTCCAATGCCATCATTCTTTGGACTTGTATTAGTTGGCTCTCCAGTGTAAGGGAGAGCTTTCCCTTCTCCTACATTTATGTATTTATATCCTCATGGACCTATGGTTGTCTATCATATTCAGTGGGTTATAATGCATTAAGATCATTCTTTATTTCGATGTTCAAAATGTCCCATATTTAGCCAGCAGGAAGATGAATCCTTGTCCTTTTGGCAGGTCTCCATCCTTCCTTGAGCATTTCCTTGTTTTCTGGCACCACAAGGTGCTCCAGGCTCATCTTGCTCTTTCCCTGCCCCAGCCCCAGAATCAACCATTTTTCCCTAGGAGACCTGGTCCTTTTCAGTTGAGAATGGCATTTAGGAACAAAGATTTTGGCATTAGGTGTTACACCTATATTTTAAGAGTTTGGTTTTTTATTTAGGGGGAAAGAAAGCTGAAGCCACACCACTGACAACCAAATACTCCTTGTTGGAAGCGTTGGTAGATAGGCAATGACTGCCTGTAAAAGTTATTGAGTATTTTTTTGTTGTTGCTATTTAGAATATATGTTTTATAACCAGGTTATTTTGGGATATATGAAAAGAAATTATGTGGCTCAAAGTTAGAGATGCCAAAGTTGCTTTGCTGTGATTTTATTTTTACTTGGCTAGGGTGTGCCTTTGGTTCCACTTGCTTTTTTTTTTTTTTTTTAAGATTTTTAGAAATTTCATGTAATGTCTGAAACATTTATATTAACATATTCCCATACAAATAACCCAATGAAAGTTTAGTATTAGTGGTTTTGTTTGTTTGTTTTTTTATACTGCAGGTTCTTATTAGGCATCAATTTTATACACATCATTGTATACATGTCAATCCCAATCGCCCAATTCATCACACCACCATCCCCACCCCACCACAGTTTTCCCCCCTTGGTGTCCATATGTCTGTTCTCTACATCTGTGTCTCAACTTCTGCCCTGCAAACTGGCTCATCTGTACCATTTTTCTAGGTTCTACATACATGCATTAATATACGATATTTGTTTTTCTCTTTCTGACTTACTTCACTCTGTATGAAAGACTCTAGATCCATCCACATCTCAACAAATGACTCAATTTAGTTCCTTTTTATGGCTGAGTAATATTCCATTGTATATATATACCACTTCTTCTTTATCCATTCGTCTGTTGATGGGCATTTAGGTTGCTTCCATGACCTGGCTATTGTAAATAGTGCTGCAATGAACATTCGGGTGCATGTGTCTTTTTGAATTACGGTTTTCTCTGGCTGTATGCCCAGTAGGGGGATTGCTGGGTCATATGGTAATTCTATTTTTAGTTTTTTAAGGAACCTCCATATTGTTCTCCATAGTGGCTGTATCAATTTACATTCCCACCAACAGTGCAAGAGGGTTCCCTTTTCTCCACACCCTCTCCAGCATTTGTTCTTTGTAGATTTTCTGATGATGCCCATTCTAACTGGTGTGAGGTGATACCTCATTGTAGTTTTGATTTGCATTTCTCTAATAATTAGTGATGTTGAGCATCTTTTCATGTGCTTCATGGCCGTCTGTATGTCTTCTTTGGAGAAATGTCTATTTAGGTCTTCTGCCCATTTTTGGATTGGGGTGTTTGTTTCTTTAATATTGAGCTGAATGAGCTGTTTATATATTTTGGAGATTAATCCTTTGTCCGTTGATTCGTTTGCAAATATTTTCTCCCATTCTGAGGGTTGTCTTTTCGTCTTGTTTATGGTTTCCTTTGCTGTGCAAAAGCTTTGAAGTTTCACTAGGTCCCATTTGTTTATTTTTGTTTATATTTCCATTACTCTAGGAGGTGGATCAAAAAAGTTCTTGCTGTGATTAATGTCAAAGAGTGTTCTTCCTATGTTTTCCTCTAAGAGTTTTATAGTGTCCAGTCTTACATTTAGGTCTCGAATCCATTTTGAGTTTTTTTTGTGTATGGTGTTAGGGAGTATTCTAATTTCATTCGTTTACATGTAGCTGTCCAGTTTTCCCAGCACCACTTATTGAAGAGACTGTCTTTTCTCCATTGTATATCTTTGCCTCCTTTGTCATAGATTAGTTGACCATAGGTGCATGGGTTTATCTCTGGGCTTTCTATCTTGTTCCATTGATCTATGTTTCTGTTTTTGTGCCAGTACCATATTGTCTTGATTACTGTAGCTTTGTAGTATAGTCTGAAGTCAGGGAGTCTGATTCCTCCAGCTCTGGTTTTTTCCCTCAAGACTGCTTTGGCTATTCGGGGTCTTTTGTGTCTCCATACAAATTTTAAGATGATTTGTTCTAGCTCCGTAAAAAATGCCATTGGTAATTTGATAGGGATTGCATTGAATATGTAGCTTGCTTTGGGTAGTATAGTCATTTTCACAATGTTGATTCTTCCAATCCAAGAATATGGTATATCTCTCCATCTGTTGGTATCATCTTTAATTTCTTTCATCAGTGTCTTATAGTTTTCTGCATACAGGTCTTTTGTCTCCCTAGGTAGGTTTATTCCTAGGTATTTTATTCTTTTTGTTGCAATGATAAATGGGAGTGTTTCCATAATTTCTCTTTCAGATTTTTCATCATTAGTGTATAGGAATGCAAGAGATTTCTGTGCCTTAATTTTGTATCCTGCAACTTTACCATATTCATTAATTAGCTCTAGCAGTTTTCTGGTGGCAGTTTTAGGATTCTCTATGTATAGTATCATGTCATCTGCAAACAGTGACAGTTTTACTTCTTCTTTTCCAATTTGTATTCTTTTTATTTCTTTTTCTTCTCTAATTGCCATGGCTAGGACTTCCAAAACTATGTTGAATAATAGTGGTGAGAGTGGACATCCATGTCTCATTCCTGATCTTACAGGAAATGCTTTCAGTTTTTCACCATTGAGAATGATGTTTGCGGTGGGTTTGTCATATATGGCCTTTATTCTGTTGAGGTAGGTTCCCTCTATGCCCACTTTCTGGAGAGTTTTTATCATAAATCGGTGTAGAATTTTGTCAAAAGCCTTTTCTGCATCTATTGAGATGATCATATGGTTTTGTTTTGTTTTTTTTTTTAAAGTTTTTACTTGATTTTATTTATTTATTTTTGGCTGTGTTGGGTCTTCGGTTCGTGCGAGGGCTTTCTCCAGTTGCGGCAAGCGGGGGCCACTCTTCATCGCGGTGCGGGGACCGCTCTTCATCGCGGTGCGCGGGCCTTTCTCTATCACGGCCCCTCCCGTCGCGGGGCACTGGCTCCAGACGCGCAGGCTCAGCAATTGTGGCTCACGGGCCCAGCTGCTCCGTGGCATGTGGGATCTTCCCAGACCAGGGCTCGAACCCGTGTCCCCTGCATTAGCAGGCAGATTCTCAACCACTGCGCCACCAGGGAAGCCCCAATCATATGGTTTTTATTCTTCAATTTGTTAATATGGTGTATCACATTGATTGATTTGCGTATATTGAAGAATCCTTGCATCCCTGGGATAAATCCCACTTGATCGTGGTGTATGATCCTTTTAATGTGTTGTTGGATTCTGTTTGCTAGTATTTTGTTGAGGATTTTTGCATCTGTATTCATCAGTGATATTGGTCTGTAATTTTCTTTTTTTGTAGTATATTGGTCTGATTTTGGTATCAGGGTGATGGTGGCCTCATAGAATGAGTTTCAGAGTGTTCCTTCCTCTGCAATTTTTTGGAAGAGTTTGAGAAGGATAGGTGTTAGCTCTTCTCTAAATGTTTGATAGAATTCACCTGTGAAGCCATCTGGTCCTGGACTTTTGTTTGTTGGAAGATTTTTAATCACAGTTTCAATTTCATTACTTGTGATTGGTCTGTTCATATTTTCTGTGTCTTCCTGATTCAGTCTTGGAAGGTTATACCTTTCAAAGAATTTGTCCATTTCTTCCAAGTTGTCCATTTTATTGACATAAACTTGCTTGTAGTAGTATCTTAGGATGCTTTGTATTTCTGCTGTGTCTGTTGTAACTTCTCCTTTTTCATTTCTCATTTTATTGATTTGAGTCCTCTCCCTCTTTTTCTTGATGAGCGTGGCTAATGGCTAATCAATTTTGTTTATCTTCTCAAAGAACCAGCTTTTAGTTTTATTGATCTTTGTTATTGTTTTCTTTGTTTCTATTTCATTTATTTCCTCTCTGATCTTTATGATTTCTTTCCTTCTGCTAACTTTGGGTTTTGTTTGTTCTTCTTTCTCTAGTTTCTTTAGGTGTAAGGTTAGATTGTTTACTTGAGATTTTTCTTGTTTCTTCAGGTAGGCTTGTATAGCTATAAACTTCCCTCTTAGAACTGCTTTTGCTGCATCCCATAGGTTTTGGATCATCGTGTTTTCATTGTCATTTGTCTCTAGGTATTTATTGATTTCCTCTTAGAACTCTTCAGTGATCTCTTGATTATTTAGTAACGTATTGTTTAGCCTCCATGTGATTGTGCTTTTCACGGTTTTTTCCCTGTAATTCATTTCTAATCTCATAGCATTGTGGTCAGAAAAGATGTTTGATATGATTTCACTTTTCTTAAATTTACTGAGGCTTGATTTGTGACCCAAGATGTGATCTATCCTGGAGAATGTTCCATGCGCACTTGAGAAGAACGTGTAATCTGTTGTTTTGGGATGGAATGTCCTATAAATATCAATTAAATCTATGTGGTCTATTCTGTCATTTAAAGCTTCTGTTTCCTTATTTATTTTCATTTTGGATGATCTGTCCATTGGTGTAAGTGAGGTGTTAAAGTCCCCCACTATTATTGTGTTACTGTCAATTTCCTCTTTTAGAGCTGTTAGCAGTTGCCTTATGTATTGAGGTGCTCCTATGTTGGGTGCGTATATATTTATAATTTTTATATCTTCTTCTTGGATTGATCCCTTGATCATTATGTAGTGTCCTTCCTTGTCTCTTGTAACGTTCTTTATTTTAAAGTCTATTTTATCTGATATGAGTATAGCTACTCCAGCTTTCTTTTGATTTACATTTGCATGGAATATCTTTTTCCATCTCCTCACTTTCAGTCTGTATGTGTCCCTAGGTCTAAAGTGGGTCTCTTGTAGACAGCATATATATGGGTGTTGTTTTTTATCCATTCAGCAAGCCTGTGTCTTTTGGTTGGAGCATTTAATCCATTCATGCTTAAGGTAATTATCAATATGTATGTTCCTATGACCATTTTCTTAATTGTTTTGGGTTTGTTTTTGTAGGTCCTTTTCTTCTCTTGTGTTTCCCACTTAGAGAAGTTCCTTTAGCATTTGTTGTAGAGCTGGTTTGGTGGTGCTGAATTCTCTTAGCTTTTGCTTGTCTGTAAAGCTTTTGATTTCTCCATCAAATCTAAATGAGCTCCTTGCCAGGTAATCTTGGTTGTAGGTTCTTCCCTTTCATCACTTTAAGTATATCATGCCACTCCCTTCTGGTTTGTAAAGTTTCTGCTGAGTAATCAACTGTTAACCTTATGGGAGTTCCCTTGTCTGTTATTTGTCATTTTTCCCTTGCTGCTTTCAATAATTTTTCTTTGTCTTTAATTTTTGCCACTTTGATTACTATGTGTCTCGGCGTGTTTCTCCTTGGGTTTATCCTGTATGGGACTCTCTGCGCTTCCTGAACTTGGGTGGCTATTTCCTTTCCCATGTTAGGGAAGTTTTCGACTATAATCTCTTCAAATATTTTCTGTGGTCCTTTCTCTCTCTCTTCTCCTTCTGGGACCCCTATAATGCGAATGTTGTTGCGTTTAATGTTGTCCCAGAGGTCTCTTAGGCTGTCTTCATTTCTTTTCATTCTTTTTTCTTTATTCTGTTCCACAGCAGTGAATTCCACCATTCTGTCTTCCAAGTCACTTATCCGTTCTTCTGCCTCAGTTATTCTGCTATTGATTCCTTCTAGTGTACTTTTCATTTCAGTTATTGTATTGGTCATCTCTGTTTGTTTGTTCTTTAATTCTTCTAGGTCTTTGTTAGTCATTTCTTGCATCTTCTCAATCTTTGCCTACATTCTTTTTCCGAGGTCCTGGATCATCTTCACTATCATTATTCTGAATTCTTTTTCTGGAAGGTTGCCTATCTACACTTCATTTAGTTGTTTTTCTGGGGTTTTTTCTTGTTCCTTCATCTGGTATATAGCCCTCTGCCTTTTCATCTTGTCTATCTTTCTGTAAATGTGGTTTTTGTTCCATAGGCTGCAGGATTGTAGTTTTTCTTGCTTCTGCTGTCTGCCCTCTGGTGGTTGAGGCTATCTAAGAGGCTTGATGGGAGTCTCTGGTGGTGGGTAGACCTGACTGTTGCTGTGGCAGTCAGAGCTCCGTAAAACTTTAATCCCAAGTTGTTGAGTATTAGTCAATGAGCATGCACTTGTGCATTCTGTCTCTGTCTCTGTCTTTGTCTCTCTCTGTCTCTGTCTCTGTCTCTCTCTCTCACCCACACACACACACACCCTTATGGAAATATTAGATCAGAAAAAATATTTTTTAAAAAGTTGTTGGGTATTGATGTCTTTTGAAAGCAAGTTTTACCTTGGAATGTGGTGCTACAGAGATTCATGGGAAGGAGCAGAACTGAAGGTGAGTGGCAATGAGGTTGGCCTGGAAGAGTTGAAAAAATAATAGCAGATAATAGCTTCCATTTTGTGAGAACTTACTGTGTGCCAGGCCGTGGGCTGGGAACTTTACAACATTACCTCTGATCCCCACAGTAATTCTGGAAGGTGCAGCAAGCGTGACTGACTGGCTAATAATAACTGAGCCACAATAAGGACCCAGAGGAGGAGGACGATGATAGGAGAAGCCTTTGAAGTGGAAAAACAGCATACCTTTGTGTTTTTGGAGAAGACGCTCTGGTGTAACAGGCTAGGAATTTGAAGACTGGGACACTAGTCTCAGCTCTGCCACCCGTTGATTGTGAGATCTGAGGTGGCCATGTGGCCTCTTTGAACCTGGCTACCTCATAGGGTTGTTATGAGAATCAAATTAAATAATGGGTCCAAAAGCAGACGTGTAAACCGTGAAATGCTACAGAAATGGAAATGATTATTATCGAGCTGGCCTAATGCACATGGAGTCTCCTCTTCCACCAGAGATCGCAATTCTCTTGGAAATGCGATTGATCTAGATTATAGGAGAACCCTGAAGACCCGTGTCCCTCTTTATCCCCATGTACCAGGCGGCTTCTAGGACATTCCTTTCACAAGTTTTGAGTTAGCTAATGCTACCAAACCTACCATACCTTACACTTCTTAGTAACTGTGGCAGGTAGCCTCTGAGATGACCTCCCAATGATCCTTGACTCTTTGTATTCACACCCTGTGTAAAAATCTCCTCCCCTTAGGTCAGTGTGAGCTGACCTAAGGACTTACTTCTGAACAATCAAATGTGGCAATGGAGATAAGATGTCACTTAGGGATTGCTTACATAGAAATGTGACTTCCATCTTGCTAGCAGACCCTCTCCCTTGCTGGCTTTGATGAAGCAAGTTGCCATACTGGGGAGGCTCATCTGCCTAGGAAGTGAAGGCCAACATCCAGCCAGGAACTGAGTCTCCCAGCCCGACAGTCCTTGAGGAACTGAAAATCTGCCAACAAACAGGTGATCTTGGAGGTGGATCCTTTCTCCATCAAGCCTTCAGATGAAAGAGACCCCAGCCCTGGCCAATTTGATTGCAGTCTTGTGAGAGACCCTGAAACAGAGGATCCAGCAGAGGGCCTGGGCCCAGCTAAGCCCACAGAAACTATGAGATGAATAAAGGCTGCTGTGATTCCTTGTTAGTCAACAATAGATAGCTAATACAGTAACCATCTTTTATAGATGCTCCTTTAATCATATATTCTCTCCTGTATACAACTCTGTGCTTTCCCTCCCTTGAACCAATCTTGAACTGCCTCTCTTCCTCCAAAACCTTTCTACCGTACCCTCTGGGAATCTCATCTTATGGCTAACAAGCTCCGCTGGAGGATATAAAATATTTGAACAGGGGGACATACCTAGTACCTGGATGGACAGACAATGTGAAATCTCCCCAAATTAATTTATAAATTTAACACAATCCAAACAATTTTAATTGACATTAAAGTTCTGAAGTGTATCTCTTTAGACAAATAAACGTTTAGAAATAACTAGGGAAATTCTGAAAAAAAATTGAGTACCAACCAGTCTTATGAATTATTGAAACACATTATAAGGGCACAGAAAATAAAATACAGTGGTATTGGCTCAAAACTGACAGCTAGATTAATGGAATACAATAGGAAGTAAAGAAAAAAATAGTCTATGGAGAATTTAGTATGTTGAAAGATGATATTTTAAATCATCTGTGAAAAGCTGGATTATGCAATAAGTGGTGTTGGGATAATTGGCTTGTGATTTGGCAAAAACAGAGTTGGACCTCTATCTCATTCCTTACACTAAAATAAATTCCAGATGTATCAAAAATATAAATGTTCAAAAACTACCCATACTTTATTCATAATCACAAAAAAAACCTGGACCAAAGCCCATCTACAGGTGAATAGATAAACAAAATGCAGTACAGCCCAAGAATGGAGTATTACTCAGTACTAAAAAGGAATGAACTAAAAAGGTCCTGGACATGGAGAGATGATTCTGGATTATTTAGATGGGATCAGTGTAATCACAAGGGACGATGGAGAGTCAGTCAGAGAAGGACATGTGACAACAGATGCAGAGACGAGAGAGAGAAGGAGGGAGATTTGAAGATGTTATAATACAGGGTTTGAAGATGAAGGGGCCATGAGCCAAGGAATGCAGGTGGCCTTAAAAACTAGAAAAGTCAAGGAAATGATTTCCCCCTAGTCTCCAGAAGGATTGCAGTCTTTGATTTTAACCTTGAAAGACTGATTTCAGACTTCTGACCTTCAGAACTGTACGATAATAAATTTGTGTTATTTTAAGCCACTCAGTTTGTAGTAATTTGTTACAGCAGCAATAGGAAGTCTAATGCATATAGTTAAAAAAAATAAAAACTGTATAAATAAGTGTACACTGGTATGCATTGCTTGCACCCTGTCCGCATTCACCTTTTTCCCCTTGAACCCTATAGGTAACCATTTTTGTTAACTTCTTGTTCATTCATTCAATCAATGTTTCTTTATGCTACTATGAGCAAATATGAATATTTATTCCTATTCCCTCCTTTCTGACACAATGGTATTATACTATATGTACTTTTCTGCCTCTCACTTTTTTCCCAAATAACAATGTATGGATAGATAAATTTAACCATAGAAAAATGTAAACTTTAGTGAATGACATTATAAATAAAATCAAAGGATAAACTTGGAAAAATATTTGCATGTAACTCACAATAAAAATGAAAAGTTGATTGTCCACTGAAAGGGAATTTCTCAAATTATGTTGCGTTCGTATAATGAAATATCATGCAGTCATTCAAACACATGCAAAGGCAGGGAGGGAATTAGAAATGAGTGATGGTGAAAAATAACTTTAGCCTCGCCTTAAAGCTTTAAAAATTTTAAGAAGATAATGTACTTTTATATTAGTTGTGCACTAAAAATTATTAAAAATAAAAATGGGGAAAGAACAAGAAAAGTGTACAGCTATATAACTTAGAACAATGCCAAATATATAGTATTAAGTGAAGAAAGCACTTGCAAAATAGTGTCTATAGGATAATCCTTTTTTGATAAAAACACTATAGAAAAAATATAGAAAAACTGTATAACAAACTATTAATAGTAGTTAGGTCAGGGGTGTGAGATTATGAGTACTTTTCACTTTCTACATTACATGTTTATGTAATCTTAAAATTTGTAATATGTATGTATAAGTTCCATAATCAGAAAAAAATTGAAGATATACCTTTTTAAATGTTCTAACTATATATCCTTAATGGTTCTTGATACATACAACAACTTGGATTAATCTCAAAATCATTATGGTGGGCTTCCCTGGTGGCGCAGTGGTTGAGAATCTGCCTGCCGGTGCAGGGGACACGGGTTCGAGCCCTGGTCTGGGAGGATCCCACATGCCGCGGAGCGACTGGGCCCATGAGCCACAACTACTGAGCCTGCGCGTCTGGAGCCTGTGCTCCGCAGCAGGAGAGGCCGCGATGGTGAGAGGCCCGCACACCACGATGAAGAGTGGCCCCCGCTTGCCGCAACTGGAGGAAGCCCTCGCACAGAAACGAAGACCCAACACAGCCAAAAAAATAAATAAATAAATAAATAATAATTAAAGGTGCTAATAATTTTTAAAAAAAGATGAAACTTACAACCTTTTAAAAAAAAATCATTATGGTGAGTGAATGAAGCCAGACAAAAAAGAGAACATACTGTGTGCTTCCATTTATAAAATGTTCAACAACAGATAAAACTATCCATGGTGATAGAATTCAGAAGAGTGACACTTTTGGGAGAAGTTTGGTATGAAGGATCATGAAGGAATCTTTTAGAGTGAAGGAAATTTTTTTTATCTTGACGGAGAAGTGGGTGACAGGGGTTCATGCTTTTGTCAAAATAGATTGAACTTTTCACTTAAGATCTGAGCATTTATCGTATGTAAATTATACCTCAATAAAAAGTTATTAGTGAAAATAATACTCTTAAAATATTAGAAGAAAATATAAATTACTATTTTTATAGTCTAGAATGGGGAAGGCCTTTTTAGTGTAACACAGAACCCAGAAACTATAAAGGAAAAGATAGAGGAAGATTTTAATTTATTTTCTTATATTGCTTTCTTTTATTTTATTGAATAGGTAAGAAATTTACTTGATGTGGTAGGCTGAATAATGATCCCCCATAGATGTCCATGTCCTTATTCCCTGGAACCTGTGAATATTACCTTACATGGAACATGGGACTTTGCAGATGTGATTAAGTAAATGAGGTTGACCTTCTAAAACTCTTCCAAAAAATTGAAAAAGGAACACTCCCAACTCATTTTACAAGGCCGGCATTACCCTCAGACCAAAGCCACATAAGGACGCTACAATAGAAAAAAATTACAAGCCAATATCCCTGATGAGTTTTAAGTTCAAACATCCTCAACAAAATACTAGCAAATCAAATTCAACAGGATCATATACTATGATCAAGTGGAATTTACCCCTGGGACACAAGGATGGTTCAACATATGCAAAGCAATAAATGTGATACACCACATTAATAGAATGAAAGATAAAAATCATATGATCATCTCAATAGAAGCAGAAAAAGCATTTGACAAAATACATTTCATGATAAAAAATCTCCAAAAAGTGGGTATATAAGGAACATATCTCAACATAATAAAGACTTTATATGGCAGCCCACAGATAACATCATACTCAAGAGTGAAAAGTTGAAAGCTTTTCCTCTAAGAGCAGAAACAAGGTAAAGATGCCCACTTTACCATTTTTATTCAACATAGTACTGATGTCCTAGCCAGAGCAATTAGGCAAGAAGAAGAAATAAAAGGTATCCAAATCAGAGAGGAAATAGTAAAACTGTCACTATTTGCAGATGACATGATACTTTATACAGAAAACCCTAAAGACGCCACAAAAAAACTGTTAGAACTAATAAACGAATTCGGTAAAGTTGTAGAACACAAAACCAACATGCAGAAATCAGCTGTATTTCTATACACTATCAATGAACTATCTCAAAAAGAAATAAAGGTAAAAAATAGCTCATTTACAGCAATATCTAAAGGAATGAATATGTAGGAATAAACTCAATAAGGGAGATGATAGCCCTGTACATTGAAAACGCTAAGCGTCTGATGAAAGAAATTGAAAGAAGACACAAATAAATGGAAAGATATTTCATGCTCATGGATTGGAAAAATTAATATCATTAAAATGTCCGTACTATCCAAAGCAATCTACAAATTGAATGCAATCTCGATCAAATGCTAATGGCATCTTTCATAGAAATAAGAAAATTTGTATGGAACCACAAAAAGACCCCAAATAGCCAAAGCAATATTGGGAAATAACAAATCTGGAGGCATCACACTCCCTGATTCCAAATTATATTACAGAGTTATATCCTCAAGGTCCATACATGTTAATAATAAAAACAGTATGGTATTGGCATAAAACAGAAACATAGTCCAGTGGAACTAAACAGAGAGGCCAGAAATAAACCATAGATATACTATCAACTAATCTTTGACAAGAATGTCAAGAATACACAATAGAGAAAGGGTAGCCTCTTCAATAAACGGTTTTGGGAAAACTGGATATCCATTTGCACAAGAATGAAACTAGACACCTATCTTACACCACTCACAAAAGTTAACTCGAAATGGATTAAAGACTTAAACTTAAGACCTGAAACCATAAAACTCCTAAAAGAAAACATAGGGGAAAATCTCCTTAACATTTGTCTTGGCAATGATTTCAAGGATATGACACCAAAATCACAGGCAATAAAAGTAAAAATAAACAGGTCAGACAACATCAAACTTAAAAGCTCTGCACAGCAAAAGAAACAATCAACGAAATGAAACAGCAGCCTGAGAAATGGAAGAAACTATTTGCAAGCTATCTGATAAGAGGTTAATATCCAAAATATATAAGAAACTCAGATAACTCAATAGCAAAATAATAATAACCCAACTTTTTGAATGGGCAAATGACCTGAAAAGACATTTTTCCAATGAAGTCATATAAATGGCCAACAGGTATATGAAAAGCTGTTCAACATAGCTAATCATCAAGGAAATGCAAATCAAAACCACAGTGAGATAACACGTCACACCTGTGTGATCAAAAACACAAGAGATAACAAGTGTTGGCGAGGGTGTAGGGAAAAGGGAGTCATTGTACACTGTTCATGGGAATGTAAATTGGTACATCCATTATGGAAAATAGTATGGAGTTTCCCCAACAAATTAAAAATTGAATTACTGTATGACCAAGCAATTCCACTAATGGGTATATATCCAAAGGAAATGATATCAGTATCTCAATGAGATATCTGCATTGACATGTTCATTGCAGCATTATTTACAAAATGTGGAGAGGAGCTTCAAGATAGTGGAAGAGTAAGACGTGGAGATCACCTTCTTCCCCTCAAATACATCAGAAATACATCTACATGTGGAACAATTCCTACAGAACACCTACTGAACACTGGCAGAAGACCTCAGACCTCCCAAAAGGCAAGAAACTCCCCACATACCTGGGTAGGGCAAAAGAAAAAACAGAGACAAAGAATAGGGACCGGACCTGCACCAGTGGGAGGGAGCTGTGAAGGAGGAAAGGTTTCCACACACTAGGAAGCCCCTTTGTGGGCAGAGACTGTGGGTGGTGGAGGGGGGAAGCTTTGGAGCCATGGAGGAGAGCGCAGCAACAGGGGTGCGGAGGGCAAAGTGGAGAGATTCCCGCACAGAGGACCGGTGCCCACCAGCACTCACCAGCCCGAGAGGCTTGTCTGCTCACCCGCTGGGGCGGGTGGGGGCTGGGAGCTGAGGCTCGGGCTTCGGAGGTCAGATCCCAAGGAGAGGACTGGGGTTGGCTGCGTGAACACAGCCTGAAGGGGGCTAGTGCACCACAGCTAGCTGGGAGGGATTCCGGGAAAAAGTCTGAAGCTGCCGAAGAGGCAAGAGACTTCTTCTTGTCTCTTTGTTTCCTGGTGCGTGAGGAGAGGGGATTAAGAGCACCGCTTAAAGGAGCTCCAGAGACGGGCGTGAGCCACGGCTATCAGCGCGGACCCCAGAGACCGTCATGAGATGCTAAGGCAGCTGCGGCAGTCACCAAGAAGCCTGTGTGCAAGCACAGGTCACTATCCACACCTCCCCTCCCAGGAGCCTGTGCAGCCCGCCACTGGCAGGGTCCCGTGATCCAGGGACAACTTCCCCAGGAGAACACACGGTGCACCTCAGGCTGGTGCAACATCATGCCGGCCTCTGCTGCCGCAGGCTGGCCCCGCACTCCGTACCCCTCCCTCCCCCCAGCCTGAGTGAGCCAGAGCCCCCGAATCAGCTGCTCCTTTAACCCCGTCCTGTCTGAGCAAAGAACAGACGCCCTCAGGGAACCTACATGGAGAAGCAGGTCGAAATCCAAAGCTGAACCCCAGGAGCTGTGCAAACAAAGAAGAGAAAGGGAAATTTCTCCCAGCAGCCTCAGGAGCAGTGGATTAAATCTCCACAATCAACTTGATATACCCTGCATCTGTGGAATACCTGAATAGACAACGAATCATCCCAAATTGAGGAGGTGGACTTTGGGAGCAACGATATATATAAATTTTTCCCTTTTTCTTTTTTTGGAAGTGTGTATGTGTATGCTTCTGTGTGTGATTTTGTCTGTATAGCTTTGCTTTTACCATTTGTCCTAGGGTTCTGTCTGTCCGGTTTTTTGTTTTTTGTTTTTTAGTACAGTTTTCAGCGCTTGTTATCATTACTGGGTTTGTTTTTTGTTTTGGTTGCTCTCTTCTTTCTTTCTTTCTTTTTTTTATTACTTAAAAAATTTTTTTAATAATTATTTTTTATGTTTTACTTTAGTAACTTTTAATTTAATTTAATTTAATTTTATCTTCTTTCTTTCTTTCTTTTTCTCCCTTTTATTCTGAGCCGTGTGGATGACAGGCACTTGGTACTACAGCCAGGCGTCAGGGCTGTGCCTCTGAGGTGGGAGATCCAAGTTCAGGACATTGGTCCACAAGATACCTCCCAGTTCCACATAATATCAAACGGTGAAAATCTCCCAGAGATCTCCAGCTCAACGCCAAGACCAAGCTCCACTCAACGACCAGGAAGCTCCAGTGCTGGACACCCTATGCCAAACAACTAGCAAGACAGGAACACAACCCCACTTGTTACCAGAGAGGCTGCCTAAAATCATAATAAGGCCACAGACACCCCAAAACACACCACCAGACGTGGACCTGCCCACCAGAAAAACAAGATCCAGCCTCATCCTCCAGAACACAGGCACTAGTCCCCTCAACCACGAAGCCTGCACAACCTACTGAACCAACCTTAGCCACTGGAGACAGACACCAAAAACAATGGGACGTACGAACCTGCAGCCTGCGAAAAGAAGACCCCAAACACAGTAAGTTAAGCAAAATGAGAACACAGAGAAACACACAGCAGATGATGGAGCAAGGTAAAAACCCACCAGACCTAACAAATGAAGAGGAAATAGGCAGTCTACCTGAAAAAGAATTCAGAATAATGATAGTGAACATGATCCAAAACCTTGGAAACAGAATGGAGAAAATACAAGAAACCATTAACAAGGACCTAGAAGGACTAAAGAGCAAACAAAGAGTGATGAACAACACAATAAATGAAATTAAAAATTCTCTAGAAGGGATCAATAGCAGAATAACTGAGGCAGAAGAACAGATAAGTGACCTGGAAGATAAAATAGTGGAAATAACGACTGCAGAGCAGAATAAAGAAAAAAAATGAAAAGAATTGAGGACAGTCTCAGAGACCTCTGGGACAATATTAAATGCACCAACATTCGAATTATAGGGGTCCCAAAAGAAGAAGAGAAAAAGAAAGGGACTGAGAAAATATTTGAAGAAATTATAGTTGAAAACTTCCCTAATATGGGAAAGGAAATAGTTAAGTCCAGGAAGCACAGAGAGTCCCATACAGGGAAATATCCAAAGAGAAACACGCCAAGACACATATTAATGAAACTATCAAAAATTAAATACAAAGAAAAAATATTAAAAGCAGCAAGGGAAAAACAACAAATAACATACAAGGGAATCCCCATAAGATTATAGCTGATCTTTCAGCAGAAACTCTGCAAGCCAGAAGGGAATGGCAGGACATATTTAAAGTGATGAAAGGGAAAAACCTACAACCAAGATTACTCTACCCAACAAGAATCTCATTCAGATTCGACAGAGAAATTAAAACCTTTACAGACAAGCGAAAGCTACGAGAATTCAGCACCACCAAACCAGCTATACAACAAATGCTGAAGGAACTTCTCTAGGCAGGAAACACAAGAGAAGGCAAAGACCTATAATAAGAAACCCAAAACAATTAAGAAAATGGTAATAGGAACATACATATCAATAACTACCTTAAATGTAAATGGATTAAATGCTCCCACCAAAAGACACAGACTGGCTGAATGGATACAAAAACAAGGCCCGCATATATGCTGTCTACAGGAGACACACTTCAGACCTAGGGACACATACAGACTGAAAGTGAGGGGATGGAAAAAGATATTCCATGCAAATGGAAATCAAAAGAAAGCTGGAGTAGCAGTTCTCATACCAGAAAAAATAGACTTTAAAACAAAGACTATTACAAGAGACAAAGAAGGACACTACATAATGATCAAGGGATCAATAGAAGAAGAAGATATAACAATTGTAAATATTAATGCACCCAACATAGGAGCACCTCAATACATAAGGCAAATACTAACAGCCATAAAAGGGGAAATCGACAGTAACACAATCATACTAGGGGACTTTAACACCCCACTTTCACCAATGGACAGATCATCCAAAATGAAAATAAATAAGGAAGCACAGGCTTTAAATGTTACATTAAACAAGATGGACTTAATTGATATTTATAGGACATTCCATCCAAAAAGAACAGAATACACTTTCTTCTCAAGTGCTTAAGGAACATTCTCCAGGATAGATCATATCCTGGGTCACAAATCAAGCCTTGGTAAATTTAAGAAAATTGAAATCATATTAAGTACCTTACTGACCACAATGCTATGAGACTAGATATCAATTACAGGAAAAAAACTGTAAAAAATACAAACACATGGAGGTTAAACAATACACTACTTAATAACCAAGAGATCACTGAAGAAATCAAAGCGGAAATCAGAAAATACCTAGAAACAAATGACAATGAAAACACGATGACCCAAAACCTATGGGATGCAACAAAAGCAGTTCTAAGACGGAAGTTTATAGCAACACAATCCTACCTTAAGAAATAAGAAACATCTCAAATAAACAACCTAACCTTAAACCTAAAGCAATTAGAGAAAGAAGAACAAAAATACCCCAAGTTAGCAGAAGGAAAGAAATCATAATGCTCAAATCAGAAATAAATGAAAAAGAAATGAAGGAAATGATAGCAGAGATCAATAAAACTAAAAGCTGGTTCTTTGACAAGATAAACAAAATTGATAAACCATTAGCCAGACTCATCAAGAAAGAAAGGGAGAAGGCTCAAATCAATAGAATTAGAAATGAAAAAGGAGAAGTAACAACTGACACTACAGAAATACAAAGGATCATGAGAGATTACTACTAGAAACTCTATGGCAATAAAATGGACAACCTGGAAGAAATGGACAAATTCTTAGAAATGCATAACCTTCCGAGACTGAGCCAGGAAGAAATAGAAAATATGAACAGACCAGTCACAAGTAATGAAATTGAAACTGTGATTAAAAATCTTCCAACAAAGAAAAGCCCAGGACCAGATGGCTTCACAGGTGAATTCTATCAAACATTTAGAGAAGAGCTAACACCTATCCTTCTCAAACTCTTCCAAAATGTAGCACAGGGAGGAACACTCCCAAACTCATTCTACGAGGCCACCATGACCCTGATACCAAAACCAGACAAAGATGTCACAAAGAAAGAAAACTACAGGCCAATATCACTGATGAACATAGATGCAAAAATCCTCAACAAAATACTAGCAAGCAGAATCCAACAGCACATTAAAAGGATCATACACCATGATCAAGTGGGGTTTATCCCAGGAATGCAAGGATTCTTCAATATACGCAAATTAATCAATGGGATACACCATATTAACAAATTGAAGGAGAAGAACCATATGATCATCTCAATAGATGCAGAGAAAATTTTCAACAAAATTCAACCCCCATTTATGATAAAAACCCTCCAGAAAGTACGCATAGAGGGAACTTTCCTCAACATCATAGAGGCCATATATGACAAACCCACAGCCAACATCGTCCTCAATGGTGAAAAACTGAAACCAGTTCCACTAACATCAGGAACAAGACAAGGTTTTCCACTCTCACCACTATTATTCAACATAGCTTTGGAAGTTTTAGCCACAGCAATCAAAGAAGAAAAAGAAATAAAAGGAATCCAAATCGGAAAAGAAGAAGCAAAGCTGTCACTGTTTGCAGATGACATGATACTCTACATAAAGAATCCTAAAGATGCTATCAGAAAACTACTAGAGCTAATCAATGAATTTGGTAAAGTAGCAGGATACAAAATTAATGCACAGAAATCTCTTGCATTCCTATACACTAAAGATGAAAAATCTGAAAGTGAAATTAAGGAAACACTCCCATTTACCATTGCAACAAAAAGAATAAAATACCTAGGAATAAACCTACCTAAGGAGACAAAGACCTGTATGCAGAAATTTTTAAGACACTGATGAAAGAAATTAAAGATGATACAAATAGATGGAGAGATATCCCATGTTCTTGGATTGGAAGAATCAACATTGTGAAAATGACTCTACTACCCAAAGCAATCTACAGATTCAATGCAATCCCTATCAAACTACCACTGGCATTTTTCACAGAACTAGAACAAAAAATCTCACAATTTGTGTGGAAACAAAAACGACCCCCAATAGCCAAAGCAATCTTGAGAAAGAAAAATGGAGCCTGAGGAATCAGGCTCCCTGACTTCAGACTCTACTACAAAGCTACAGTAATCAAGACAGTTTGGTACTGGCACAAAAACAGAAACATAGATCAATGGAACAGGATAGAAAGCCCAGAGATAAACCCACACACATATGGTCACCTTATCTTTGATAAAGGAGGCAAGCATACACAGTGGAGAAAAGACAGCCTCTTCAATAAGTGGTGCTGGGAAAACTGGACAGGTACATGTAAAAGTATGAAATTACAACACTGCCTAACACCATACACAAAAATAAACTCAAAATGGATTAAAAACCTAAATGTAAGGCCAGACACTATTGAACTCTTAGAGGAAAACATAGGCAGAACACTCCATGACATAAATCACAGCAAGATCCTTTTTGACACGTCTCCTAGAGAAATGGAAATAAAAACAAAAATAAACAAATGAGACATAATGAAACTTCAAAGCTTTCGCACAGCAAAGGAAACCATAAACAAGACGAAAAGACAACCCTCAGAATGGGAGAAAATATTTGCAAATGAAGCAACTGACAGAGGATTAATCTCCAAAATTTACAAGCAGCTCATGCAGCTCCATATCAAAAAACAAACAACCCGGGGCTTCCCTGGTGGCGCAGTGGTTGAGAATCTGCCTGCCGGTGCAGGGGACACAGGTTCGAGCCCTGGTCTGGGAGGATCCCACATGCCGCGGAGCAACTGGGCCCGTGAGCCACAATTGCTGAGCCTGCGCGTCTGGAGCCTGTGCTCCGCAACAGGAGAGGCCACGATAGTGAGAGGCCCGCGCACCACGATGAAGAGTGGCCCCCGCTTGCTGCAGCTAGGGAAAGCCCTCGCACAGAAACGAAGACCCAACACAGCCATAAAAAAAAAAAAATTAATAAATAAAATTAAAAAAAAAAAAACAACCAAATCCAAAAATGGGCAGAAGGCCTAAATAGACATTTCTCCAAAGAAGATATACAGATTGCCAACGAACACATGAAAGAATGCTCAACATCGTTAATCATTAGAGAAATGCAAATCACAACTACAATGAGATTCATCTCACACTGGACAGAATGGCCATCATCAAAAAATCTACAAACAATAAATGCTGGAGAGGGTGTGGAGAAAAGGGAACCTTCTTGCACTGTCGGTGGGAATGTAAATTGATACAGCCATTATGGAGAACAGTATGGAGGTTCCTTAAAAAACTACAAATAGAACTACCATACGACCCAGCAATCCCACTACTGGGCATATACCCTGAGAAAACCATAATTCAAAAAGAGTCGTATACCAAAATGTTCATTGCAGCTCTATTTACAATAGCCAGGACATGGAAGCAACTCAAGTGTCCATCGACAGATGAATAGATAAAGAAGATGTGGAACATATATACAATGGAATATTACTCAGCCATAAAAAGAAACGAAATGGAGGTATTTGTAGTGAGGTGGTTGGACCTAGAGACTGTCATACAGAGTGAAGTAAGTCAGAAAGAGAAAAAACAAATACCGTATGCTAACACATATATATGGAATCTAAAACAAAAAAGAGAAAGAAAATGGTCAGAAGAACCTAGGGGCAAGACGGGAATGAAGATACAGACCTACTAGAGAATGGACTTGAGAATACGGGGAGGGGGAAGGGTAAGCTGGGGCAAAGTTAGAGAGTAACGTGGACATATATACACTACCAAACGTAAAATAGATAGCTAGTGGGAAGCAGCCGCATAGCACAGGGAGATCAGCTCGGTGCTTTGTGACCACCTAGCAGGGTGGGATAGGGAGGGTGGAAGGGAGGGAGATGCAAGAGCGAAGAGATATGGGGACATATGTATGTGTATAACTGATTCACTTTGTTATAAAGCAGAAACTGCCACACCATTGTAAAGCAATTATACTCTAATAAAGATGTTTAAAAAAATTATGGAGGACCTATTTCTGTATTGCTTGTGTAATTAAAAATAAAAGGAAGGGGGAAAAATGAGAAGAATATAAATCTATATACCTTAGAAAGATGTCAAATATGTAGTATTATGTGAAAAAGACACTTGCAAAAGGGTATATATAGTATGATCCTATTTTTTATTAAAATGTACTGCTATTAACAGCGAAAATATACAGAAGAATAATATATATCAAACTATTGATAATAGTTATTTGGGGATTTGTGATTATGAGGGACTTTTCACTTTCTACATTGAACGCTTATGTAGTATTCCAATTTTTGTAATATGAATATCACTTTGTAATTAGAAGAAAAATTAATGATGTATATTTTAAAATATTCTAACCCCCATATCTTTTACTAGTCAGGGTTCTTGAATGGAAACATCAGGAACGACTTTGATTAACTGTGGCAGAAATGAAATCACCAGAAGTTGTGGCAGAGTCATTTACTGTTTGCTGAATATCCACAAGTTCCCTCATATTTCCAGTCCTTTTAGAGTTAGATGGGGCCATGTGACTAGTTCTGGCCAATGGGCTGTGCATTTAAGAACTGGTGCTCGATCCTCCTGCTCTCTTCCTCTGCTATGGAAACCAGGGGACCTCAGGTGCTAGATGAGGCAGCCACAAGATGTCAGCCTGTAACCCTGAGCTACCTCTGGGAAAGGACCTGTCTTGAAAAGCCACTGGACTTGCAAAAGATTTTGCATGAGCAAGAAATAAACTTGTATGTATTAAGTCATTGAGATTTGGGGTTTATTTATTATCAAAGCATAAGCCACCCTATCACGATGCCTAACAGAAAAGAGCATCAGGTAATCCACAGGTTCCATGAGAGGCCTGGAGAACCAGGCAGGGTCAGGAACCAAGAGTGGCATGACATGACACAGCGAAGATTTTGCTGCAGGAATGGTCTGATAGGATGATGCTTTTGCTCCCATTGTCAACTAACACTTGCCACTACGGCTTAACCCTGTTGTCCCTTGATATTATTACTGACTTATCTTTCACCTACTTGACTTAATTGAAGCTTGCTTCACCCCCTGAAAAATGGAAATCTGCTCAATCTGCTGTTCTCTATCCAATAATGTCCTCAATCATCTGCTTTATCATCTTTCTATCACAGCCCCAACCCTGGATGAATATAATTATCCACTTTCTCTATGTCAATCCTAGGCTCATAATTGCTCAGATGGGAGCCACTAAAAAGTCATGGACCCCAACCTCTCTACTAGGTCTTCTATGCTGTATGGTAATTCTGTTTCCCTGCCGGGTTCTCCAAGACTCCATGGGCTGCTTTGCCAAATCCCCATTTCCTCAGCTCTCCTACATTTTCCCCTCTCTTTCCCCCTTACTTCACCTCCTACTGCACTTGAAAGAGAGACCGCCAAACAGCAATGTTCTCAACTCTTTGCCACACACTACCTGAAAACTGGTGAGTATCCCCACCTGACCAATTCTTGCTCTTTCCCTATTGTCACAGTGGAAGAAGTGCCCTTTTTCTTGTTGAGTAGTCTTTCCACTGGAGTTCTGTGTCCCATTCCCTTCAACCTCCTCAGGAAACTTGATCCCTCCTGTATCTTCAGCCTTTCCCTTTCTTTGACTTGGCCTTTAAACATATTCAATCTCTTGAACTTGAAAAAAAAACTCTCTCCTTCTTATAAGGACAAAGTTAACTTTACCATGTGACCCAGCAATTCCACTCCTAGGTATCTACCCAAGAGAAATGGAAACATGTGTCCACACAAAGACTTGTACTTTGATGTTCACAGCAACATTATTCAGAATACCAAAAGTTGGAAACAACACAAATGTCGTTCAACCGGTGAATGCATTTAAATAAAATATGGGATATAAATTCAATGAAATACAATTCAATAATAAAAAGCAACAAAGTATTGATACATGCTACACCATAAACAAATCTCAAAACTATTATACTCAGAGAAAGAAACCAAATGCAAAAGAACACATATTGTATGGTGCCATTTACACAAAATTACTCCAAAAAAAGGCAAATCTAGAGGGACAGAAAATAGTGTTTTTCTGGCTCTTGACTAAATGGACACCAGAGGTCTTTTTGGGGTGATGGAACTGTTCTAAAAGTGGATTGTAGTGATGTTTGTACAACTCCATTAACAAGCTAAAATTCATTAAATTGTAAACTTAAAGCAGGTGACTTTTATACTGTGTAATTATACCTCAATAAAGATGTTTAAAAACAAAAACATTCACTCAGCCAGTCATCACTCTCTAGCTTCTGCCCTATATCTCTATTTTCTATCATGGGCAAATAGCTTGAGAATGTGGTTTACACTCCTGTCCATACTTCCTGTTCACTGTTTTCATTTTTATCTTTTTTCCCTCTGATCACCTCTTAACCCATTGCATTTTGCCTTCCACTCCTTCCTTCTTAGCCCGTTGTAATTTGCCATCCACCCCCACCACTCCATGTTCTCTACAAGACTCCCAGTGATCTTGTTGCTAAATCTACTGGTTGGTTTTCAGGCTTTGTTTTGTGTAATATTTGGCATGTTGACCTCTCCTTCCATTTGGAAGATGATTTGCACTTGATTTCTGTGACAACACACTCTCCTGGTTCTACTCTTTAATCTTAGGCCACTACTTCTCGGTCCCTTTTGTGTGTCCCTCTTCCTCTGCCTTTTTAAAAAATGTCTAAGTCTAAGAGAATAGATCCTAAAAGTCCTAATCACAAGAGAAAAAAATCTTTAACCATGTTTGGTGATGAACATTAGCTAGACTTATTTGGTGATCATTTCACAATATATAAAAATATCAAATCATTATGTTGTACACCTGAAACTAATATAATGTTATATGTCAATTATATCTCAATTTATTAAAGATATTTTTTGATGTGGGCCATTTTTTTTAAATAAATTTATTTATTTATTTATTTGTTTATTGGCTGCATTGGGTCTTCGTTGCTGTACGCGGGCTTTCTCTAGTTGCGGCGAGCAGGGGCTACTCTTCATTGCAGTGCGTGGGCTTCTCATTGCGGTGGCTTCTCTTGTTGTGGAGCACGGGCTCTAGGTGCATGGGCTTCAGTAATTGTGGCACACGGGCTCAGTAGTTGTGGCTCACGGGCTCTAGAGCACAGGCTCAGTAGTTGTGGCGCACGGGCTTCGTTGCTCTGCAGCATGTGGGATCTTACCGGACCAGGGCTTGAACCCGTGTCCCCTGCACCGGCAGGCGGATTCTTAACCACTGCGCCACCAGGGAAGTCCCATGTGTGGGCCATTTTTAAAGTCTTTATTGAATTTGATACAATACTGTTTCTCTTTTATGTTTTGGTTTTTTGGCCCTGAGGCATGTGGGATCTTACCTCCCCAACCAGGGATCAAACCCGCATACCCTGCATGGGAAGGCGAAGTCTTAGCCACTGGACCACCAGGGAAGTCCCTATATCTCAATTTTTAAAAAGAAAAAATCTATTAGCATTTAAGTTTACAACTCTTTGGTGAGCAACTTTATTTTTTTTAAACATCTTTATCAGTGGTGAACTTTAAATGTAATTTAAATGGCAACTTTAAATGCAATTTATTAACATTGCAATGTATCAAATTACATATGAAAATTATCGATTTATATAACTATGTGATGATAATAGTGTAATCAAAATTTTTTAAATATTTTTTTTAAACTTATTTTTTCACTAAAACTAAACAATTGAAAATTTAATTTCTTAAAAATTACTTTCAGTGGACTTAACTTTTGTTTTGCTTGATGTGAGAAAATAATTTTTAACTAGCTGCTTGATATTCTTTCAGGTATTTTCAACATTTTTTCTTTTCACTACTTGACGTAATTAATGGTGGATTAAATAATTTTTGGATAATTAAATAGAAACCTTTTTTATTTAACTCTCAAAACCCAAATAACACACAAAGGCACTGAGGATCAAACATAAAGGCAGTCAATGGCAGCCAAAAGGCACAAGCAGGTCACTTGCCATATGTCTGCGAGAATGAGCGATGGTTTGAAAGTTTTCAAATCACAGCCATCTATTCGCCATGATTTTGTAGTGCTGAGCTTGCATACACTTTGTGTATCTTACATGACTTCAGCATTATTGCTGCTCATGTGACCCAAGTAAACCCAGTAAGATAAATTAAAAACTAAAGAGTAAGATTTTGTCAGGTAGAGCTGAGCCTTAGAGGGCCACAAACTATCATAATAGCTGTTTTCTTACCCCCAAAACACCAATTTTCACCCCCCTTGGGGGTGATTACTCACCACTCCATCCACCTTCCACCCCCACGTTGAGAATGCAAGCCCTGCAGTAGTATTTCATTTGGACTGAATAAAACAAGGTAGAATGAATGCTAGGTAGCCAAGAAAGAGACAGAGAGAGGGGGGTGTGGGGAGAACAAGAATTATCTACTAGGCATATACATACTACTATCTATATATAAAATAGATAAATAACAAGGACCTACTGTATAGCACAGGGACCTGTATTAAATATATTGTAATAACCTATAATGGAAAAGAATCTAAAAAAGAATATATATATATATATATATATATATATATATATATATATATATATATCTGAATCACTTTGCTGTACACCTGAAACTAACAAAACATTGTAAATCAACTATACTTCAATAAAAAAAAGAATTTTAAAGAAAGGAATTATATACTAGAGACCAACCATTTGTGAGAACAAAATGGATAACAAGCTTTTCTCCAAACCTACAACTACAAAAATGCCTTGGTCCAACATAATGCTAGTAATCCATACATAATAGCCATTCACCCCTTCTCCAAAAGGAGATCATCCCAAATCTTATCACCTACTATCTCCAGCTCCAACTCCAAAAGTTTTGGGGTGATGTCTTTTCCTCTTCCACCTACCTTGCAACCCCTTCTAGACATGCTACAAGCTATGAACTAGATTGTACAATGAACCACCATTCACACACTGTATTCTACAATGTAGTGAAGATGAAGAAAGACGATGGAAATAAATTACACACACACAGAGCAAGGAAGGAAATAAGGAGAATGGTTATAGTCCTTGTTGCTGAAACTAGTCCAGAGGCCATAGCTGGGGTTTCTGACTTTCCTTTCTCTGTTTTGAATCCATGTGCACCCCTAGCCTTTAACAAGAACCTTAGCTGTTCATGGTTATTTTCTTGGTAGCGTGAAGCCCTTGGTGGTCCTGCGTGTGTATCACTACTGTATTCTTTGGATAATCTTTATCACTGGATATGATGGGGATGAAGGTACCAAGGGGATTTCCTGCGACTCATATACTCATATATAGAGGGTAGATTAAGCCCTGCTCCAGTGGGTCCAGCAATCCTGAGCTGCAACTTGTGTGTTATGTTCCTGAGACCCTAGAGGTTGCCTAAACAATGATTGTGTGGAATCTGAGCTCTTGGAGGTCCTACCTGTATTGGCTGGCTGTAATCTGCATTGATCTTTTGCCACTGGACATGGCAGTGCTAGGGTCATGCAATGAATCTCCTGGGTTCCAGACATGCTCTTCCTTACCCCATTGTGTAGCAGAGAGATTCCCTATTTCCCCTTGATAGTTGGGACCACTCATCCCAGCCACATAGTAAACACCCTTTTTTTTGCCTATTGGTTCAACATCATGAGGAACTCCAAATGGCCAGGTGAAAGACTCAACTTCTTGTGAATCAAATTTTTGCAATTGTTTCACTAAGTGAAGTGATGAGAGGTGCCATTCCCATTTCCACCCTTTGGTTTCTAGACCTGTGTATTCTGTTTATGGGAGAAAGAGCATCATATATTGGTAGTTGATTCACAGAACACACTGAATTCTGCAGGATGGCCCCCAGACCTCACAAAGTGTTGTTTCCTAACTGTCACCAGAACTAAATCTTCCATAGGCAACCCCACCCTTCTGCAAAGGCAGTTGCTTATGGGTGATGGCCCATTGTCGTTAGACCATTTGTCTTACCTCTTTCACTGTGAAATGTGTTCCTCGACCAGAAAAAAAAATATTGTATGGGATATTTCAATGGCATACAAAGTGTATAAAGTAATTAGAAAATCCAAGGATGGTGGTGCTGGTAAAAGCACCAGGGAAGGCAAATCCATTCCAGAATATGTGAGTATTTCCATAAGGATAAATTGATGCCCACTCCCTGATGGAAGAGGTCCAATCCCTCTGTCATCCAAGGACTTGTTGGTCTCCCCAGGAAATGGTGACATATTGGGGTTTCTGCTGTTGAGAAATTGGGCACTCAACAGTGTTGGTAGCCAAGTCAACCTATGTGAAGGTAAATCCATGTCAAATCCCTACATAACATCCATCCCTTCTACAATGGCAGTTTTGTTCACCGGCTCGTCTAACAAGTACTGGGATGTCTAGAGAAAGAGGTTGACAGATTTCCACAGGCTGGGTCATCATGCTCCCTTTTGTAAGCATTCACACGAGACACAAATATTCTCACACTCAGCCCATTCCGAGAGATTTGTTCACTTACTCCTCATATATACGTATGCAAAGCAATTAGACTGTGCCTTACAAGTAATAAGCGCTCTCTAAGTATTTTGCTGCCTTGTTATTATTGCTCAGTTCTCCAATTTTGTTCCTTCCCAGTGTCTGACCATCTGACAAGACTGTTAATTGGCATTTATCAGTGCCCCGGCTAGGTCACTTTCTGAATTAAGAGATCAACCAGATGCACAGCTCCGAGTTTTGCCTCCTAGGAGAATTTCCCTTCCTTACTTCCCATCAGGGTCACATCTCAGTGGGGCTGTTAACTTCCAGTTAGTCCCTACTTATCATACAGCATCATCTGCAAACCATGCTCCTGGGTTTTTTCTTCTTCAGTAAGCTGGTTATTGGGAACTCACCACAAGGGCCTAGAAGTGAGCTGAGGGAGAGCAAGCAGTGTGGCACGAGTAGGGACTATGGGAGTTTGCACCTCCTATAACTTGCTTTTGCTTTCAGGACCTGCTCCAGACTGACTTTGTTTATACCGCTGCTCTTTGGTGATGGAGTGTTGTTATTGCCTGTCCAAATTTATGGCTTGGTGGATCAGATGGCACCAAGCCTAAGATGGGCAGCTCAGTTTGCATGGTCACCTGTGGTCTCATTATTAGCTGGTCAAACTACCAGGGCCAGTGATTTAACTTTGTTAACTCAATCATCAGGTGCCAGGAGCTGTTTCTCAAAAGGAGGGTAATTATTTGACAAAGAGTATGGCTTATGCTCCAAAACTCTAGAGACTTGTGCTTCGATTCTCTGCTTGGGGCTTGTCACAGGCCCCATGCAGCATCCCAATCTGTCACAGACGCTCACTCAACTCACTCAGACATTTACTTGTTCATTCCACAAATCTCTGCTAGTGACTACAGTGTTCATGGCCCGTGCTGGGTACTGGGGTGGCCTGTTCTCAAGATGTGGCCAGTCCAGTGAGGGTAACAGTGGTAGCACCAAAAGGAACCACTTGGGTTTGTGGGAGCCCAGATGAGCAAGTGATTCGCTCTTCTTCTGCATATAGGCATGTTATTAATCACAGATGATGTGTGAGGGACATCTGCACAAATGTACAGTTACAGGCACACATATTTATGTACAAATACAGGCATTGTGTACACGCATGCTAATTATGGAATATGAGTCAGCAGTCAGTGTGCTCTGGTGGAAGGAGTCCTGACTGGGAGACAGGTGATGAGGGTTAAAGTACCCCGGCTCCCTCACAGGGTCCCCGTGTAGCCTGAGGCATGTCCCTGGCCCTCTCTGGCTTCATGTCTACTGCCTGTAACATGCGAAGAGCATTAGCTCACCCAACCTGGTCTTCGTGAGCGTCATGTTAGAGAGTGGACAGGGAGCACCCAGAGTACTTTGTGCCCCAGGATACTTATGTCTTCTCTAATTTATCTTCAGTTTACCCATTGAGTGAGCCATCTGCTTTTTGATGGCATTCTGACTGACAGAGTAAATGTGAAAGAAAAGGGGAATGAGTGAATGTGTGAATAAAGGAAAGAGTGGGTGAATGTAATGTGAGCAAATGCATGAATGAATCAGTAAATGTGAATGAGGGAGTGACTGAATGAGTTGATCAGTAACCTTTTCCTATTTATTCTACTAAGGGATGCAGAGGCCACACTTGCTTTCCTCTAGAATCACCACTGAGAATGGAAGGACAATGGGAGGACAGTGTGAAGCGCAGGCTGCCCCAGAGGACATCATCTCAGGCCCTGTAGGCCAGAGAGACATCCTGGCTGCCAGCCTTGCTTCAAACTTCATCTCAAGGTGTTTGTTTTTTCATCTCAAGGTGTTTGAAGGCCACACTGGCTACAGCAGAATTGCTATGTGAACTGTCAGAATACAGATTCCTGGACCCGACCCTCCTGGAGTCTGCTTCAGTAGGTTGGGGAGGGGCCCAGGAACCTATCTTTTTGACCCATTTGCAAGTGAACTTGATGTCCAGTCAGATTGGAGAACCACTGATCCGGCCTAGACGCCTCCGCTGAGGGACAAGTGGACAGGCACAGAGAAATCACCCATGTCATGTGGCCACTCTCACTAAACTGTTTAGCTTCGGATGTCCTACCTACTTGGACCCTGCTGACCCAGAGAGACAGTATGGAATACAGACAGGAGAGAGACAGACACAGACCTGGGTTCAAACCCCAGCTTTGACCTTCTCCGAAGGTGGGGCAGCAGGCAAATCACTCACTGGCTCTGCTTCACTTTTCCCATCTGTACGATGGCGACATGCAATCGATGGCCCAGGACCACTGTGAGAATTTGAGAAAATTCCTCTCTGCAAATCACCGGTACAGAGTAATGAAGACCTGATGATAATTGTAATCATTAGCATTATCGAGCACTTACTAAGATCCAAGTATGGTTCCAAATGCTTTACATAAATGATCTCATTGAATTCGCACAAACATTTTCTATAAAAGAGGAGCTATTATCCTTCCCGTGCTATAGATGAGGAGCCTGAGGCTTAGAAAGTGTGAATAACTTGTCCAGGGACCCGCAGGCAGCATCTGAGTCCTTGGAGTCTGCACGTTTAAACCCTAAGCTATAAATGGCAACTCCCTCCCCCCTTCTCCTTAAAGGTTAAAACAGAGGGGAGAGCCAATCCTGTGGGGATAAAACAGAACAAAGACCTCTGAAAGGAAGGAAGCCAAGAGAATGTATGTAAGCAGGCGCCTCAGAGAGTATGGGACCTCAGTTTGCCCCTAAGCTTCCTGACAGCTGTAGCAGGAAGAGGTAGGTTAGCAGAATTCCCAAGTTTCAATTTTCTGGATAAAAGGCAGCACATAGACATGTCTAAATGGACATTTGTCTTGGACTGAAATTCCAGAGGAGTTGCTCTTGTGGCCAGCTCAGCAAACATCTGGGATCAGAAATTCATCTGTGATTTCATGAGACATTCAGAGCTTTATTTTTACACATGATTCTGAACATCTCTCACTGAAGGCAGAGAGATGTATGAAATTCTATCCCAGTCTCCACAACAGTTTTGTCAAACCCCCATTCTCCTCAGCCCTCTCACACCTATACATAACTTTGACCTCACCTCCTACTGCACTGAAAATAGAAGACACCAGACAGCAATGTCCTCAATTCCTTGCCATAAACTACCTACAAACTCATGAGCATCCCCACCTGTCCTCCCCTCACTCCTTCCTCCCCTGTAACAGTGGAGGAGTTGCCCTTTTTCCTACTGACTAATCCTTCAACTAGTGTTCTGTGTCCTATTCCCTGCTACCTCATCAGGAATCTTGATCA
Organism: Balaenoptera acutorostrata; assembly: GCF_949987535.1. Lineage (NCBI taxonomy): Eukaryota > Metazoa > Chordata > Mammalia > Artiodactyla > Balaenopteridae > Balaenoptera > Balaenoptera acutorostrata. The sequence continues at coordinate 48,756,908 of NC_080085.1, forward strand.
ATCAGTTGCCTCTCTCCCTTCTGTATCTTCAGCCTCTAATTTTTCGCCTGACTCCGCCTTTAAACATGTTTGAGTTTCTTACATCTTAAAAACACATTGCCAAGACATAGAGTCCACTTCCAAGATGGCAGAATAATGAGTTCCGTGGACCCATTTCCCAGCATACAAGCAAAATTACTGAAAATAATTTCTTAAAAACAACCATTTAAAATCTCTGGAAATTGTCCTAAAGGCATACACCAAATGAAGCATTTATTCAAGAAAATCTCTTAAAACTTGGTAAGAACAATGAGAGTCTGTGGCTTTCAGTCTGTGACCCACTCCCTCCTTCCCCTTCCCCCACTCAGCTTGAAGGAAGCTCCACTGTGGGTGAGTGTGGCCAAAAAGATGAGGCTCCCACTCTCCTCAGCATCCAGCCAACAATCACTGTATCTCACCTGAAGAGGCAGGCCACCAGCATTTCTCATTCCTTCCAACTCTGAGTTGAAGAGCTGAGTGCAGTCAAGAGGCAGGGGGCTTCCCTCCTGATCTTCCTTACTCACAGGGCAGAGACTCTATCCCAGGCATGACAGGCCAGATATACAGGTGGCCCAGTCAACTTTACCCAAGCTCACTCGTAGGGCAAAAGTTCCACACTGAGAGAGGCAAGTTGAAAAGACAAAGGTCTACTGCCCTGCTCAGCACTCAGATTAGTGGCCCAGAGATTTTTCCCAGGGAGAGTGGCTGTCTATAGGAAAAGAGTTCCAGAGCTCTTCCCAAAAGAACCGACTTTATTTGAAACAAAGTATGGGGAAGTTACAGCCTAAGAACACTCCTGAAAATAATAATTTCTCTTAATTAATTTAGCAATAAGCTAAATCATAGGCCAGCTAGTTCACCAAACAGAAGCAGGGAAACATATAGCTAAGAGCCTTTGCTGGGATCATAACAGACCTTCAAGTCTGATCTCAAAAAATACCCCCTACACAAAACTGACTAGATCAGACTGTGAAGCAAATTATGCCCCAGGACATTGCAAAAATAATAGAGCAATCAGCCAATAATTAGTAGAGATCAACAGCTGTGTGTGATATCAAATGAGGTAGATAATTTAACAGAGAGATCAGGGAAAGAGACAGTCAAAATGAGCCCTGCTAAAAGCACTGTCATCCCATGGTGACTGTGCACATGCCCAAGGCTGAGAACCCTGAGGAGCAACACCAGAGTTTCATACCATGGGGAAATAGTCTTCACTAAAGTAGTTTAGCCAAGTCACTAAAAAATAAATAAATAAATAAATAAACAGCAACAAAAACAAGCACTAGCAAGAAGTGAGGGTAATCAGTATCCACAGTTGCTACAATATATTACTAAAATGTCCAATTTTCAACAAAAAATAGTGAGACATACAAAGAAAGAGGAAAATGTGACCATACGAAAGGGAAAAATTAAGACAACAGAAACTGCCTATGAGAGGGGTCAGATATTGGGTTTAACATGCCAGGACTTCAAAGGAGCCATTATAAGTATGTTTGAAGAACTAAAGGACACCTTGCTTGAGGAAGTAAAGGAAAAGGACATTCAAAAGCAGCCTCATATATGCAGAATTTAGAAAGCCACACACATGCTCAGTCATGCTGACAAACGACCTGAGAAAACCTTAAGCTTTCACCTCAGGTGATACCTAGGCTCAGAGCAGGCCTATCTAATCCATAAGGAATACACCAGCAAAGAGTCAGTCTGGAAAGATCGTGGGAGAAGTTGTTAATCTCTCTTTTTTGTTTGTTTGTTTGACTGTTTCTACTCCTGAAATTCAAGGAAATCTCTGTGCAAAAATTAGCTGAACAAAAGGCAAAGGAACAGAGACATCACTGAGCACACACAACAAGGAATAGTTTTTGAAAATTTAGTATGGTATGGTCTAAAAGCAAACAGGGAGAATCTGATTTTCAAAGTTATGACATTATAATTATCAAATGCTCAATTTTCAACAAGAAATACAAAAAAACCAGAAAAACATGGTTCACTCAAATGGACAAAATAAAGTGATAGAATTTTTCCCCAGTGCATTTTATGCAGAAATAGAAAAATCCACACCAAAATTCATATGAATCTTAAGAGACTTCAAATAGCAAAAATATCTTGGAAAAGAACAAAGAAGAACTCACTCCTCCTGATTTCAAAAATTACCACAGTGCTACGGTAATCAAAACAGTATGGTATATGCATAAAGACAGACATATAGACAAAATGAATAGAATAGAGAGCCTAGAAATAAACCCTCACACATGTGGCTAAATGATTTTTGTTCAATGGGGAGAGGACAGTCTTTTCTTAACAAATGGTCCTGGGAAAACTGGGCATTCACATGTAAAAGGATGAAGTTGGACTCATATCATACATCATATACAAAAATTAACTCAAGATGGATCAAAGACCTAAATGTAAGAGCTAAAACTGTAACGCTCTTAGAAGAAAACATAGTGGGAAGTTTTAGTGACGTTGGATTTGGCAATGATTTCTTGAATATGACACCAAAAACACAAGCAACAAAAGAAAAAATTAATAAATTAATTAAATAGGACTTCATCAAAATTTAAAACATTTGTGTAGCAAAGGACACTATCAAGAGGGTAGAAAAACAACCCGTGGGAGAATGGGAGAAAATATTTGCAAATTATATATCTGCTGAGGAATTGTTATGGACTGAATTTTGCCCCTCCTGCCAATTTTATATGTTGAAATTCTAAATGCCCTGTACCTCAGAATATAACTGTATTTGGAGATAAGGTCCTTAAAGAGGTAATTATGGTTAAATGACATTATTAAGGTGGGTCGTAAAATCAATATGATCGGTGTCCTTATAAGAAGAGGAAATTAGGACACAGACAAATGCAGAGGGGAAACCATGTGACAAGAAAGGGAGAGACGGTCATACAGAGTGAAGTAAGTCAGAAAGAGAAAAACAAATATTGTATAATATCTCTTATATGTGCAATCTAGAAATATGGTACAGATGAACTTATTTGCAAAGCAGAAATAGAGTCACAGAAGTAGAGAACAAACTTACAGTTACCAAGGGGGGAAGGGAGGGTGGGATGAAATGGGAGATTGGGATTGACATATATACACTACTACGTATAAAATAGATAAATAATGAGAACCTACTGTATAGCACAGGGAACTCTACACAGTGCTCTGTAGTGACCTAAATGGGAAGGAAATCTAAAAAAGAGTGGATATATGTATATGTATAACTGGTTCACTTTACTGCACAGCAGAAACTAACACAACATTGTAAAGCAGCTGTACTCCAATAAAAATTAATTTTGAAAGAAAGGAAGGAAGGAAGGAAGGGGGGGGAGGGAGGGAGGGAGGGAGGGAGGAAGGAAGGGAGGGAGGAAGGAAGGGAGGGAGAAATGGTCATCTACAAGCCAAGGAAAAAGGCCTCAGAAAGAAACTAACCCTGCTGACACCTTGATCTTGGACTTCTAGACTCCAGAATCACAAGAAAATTCATTCCTGTTGTTTAAGCCACCCAGCCTTTGGTTGTTATGGCAGTCTTAGGAAACTGATGCAGGGTTAATACCCAGAATATACACAAAATAACACCTACAACTCAACAGCAAGAAAACCAAGCAACCTGATTCAAAAGTGGGCAAAGGACTTGAATAGATATTTCTCCAATGAAGAATCAAATGCTCAACATCTCCAATGGTTAAGGAAATGCAAATCAAAACCACCATGAGATACTACCTCACATCCAAGGGGATGGTTATTTTCAAGAAAATAACAAGTGTTTGCAAGGATGTGGAGAAATTCGACACCTGTATATTAGTAGTGGGAATATAAAATGGTGTGGCTGCTATGGAAAACAGCATAGTAGTTCCTCAAAAAATGAAACAGAATTACAATATAATTCAGCAATTCCACTTCTAGGCATATACCCAAAATAAATGGAAGCAGGGACTCAAACAGATATTTGTAGCCAGTATTCATAGCAGCATTATTCAAAATAGCCAAAAGATGTGAACATCCTAAATGTCCATCAACAGGTGAATGGATAAACAAAATGTGGTATATACATACAATGGAACATTATTCAGCCTTAAGAAGGAATGAGATTCTGATAATTACTACAACATGGATGAACCTTGAAAACATGTTAAGTTAAATAAGCCAGACACAAAGAACAAATATTGTATGATTCCACTTATATGAGAAACCTAGAGCAGTCAAAATCACAAAACAGAAAGTAGAAAGGTGGTTACCAGGGGCTGAGGGGGAGGGGGAGGGGGCAGTTGTTTAATGGTTACAGAATTTTAGTTTGGGATGACAAAAAAGTTCTGGAGTTGGATGATGTTTGCACAATGTGAATGCACTTAATACCACTGAACTATACACTTAAAAATGGTTTAAAAGGTAAGGTTTAGGTTATGTACGATATTTTACCACAATTTTTAAATAGGAAAAGGATTTGAAAGCATTTCTCCAGAGAAGATATAAAAATAACCAATAAGCACAAAAAAGGATGCTCAACATTATTAATCATAGGGAGAATGAAATTTTGTAGTAAGTTTTGAAATATGGGAGTGTTAAGTCCTCCAAATTTGTACTTCTGCAAATGTTTTGGTTACTCTGCATCCTTTCTATTTCCATAAGATTTTATAATAATTTTCTCATTTTTGAAAAAAAAGGCATCTGGGATTTTGATAAGGATTACATTGAACCTGTAGTGGATTTAGGGAGTATCTCCATCTTAACAAACTTAAATCTTCCAATCTATGAACATGGAATTTCTTTCCATTTATTAGGTCTTCTTGTTAATTTCTCTCAACAACATTTTATAGATTTCATTGTACAAGTTTTCCACTTTTTTTAAAATTTTTAAATTTTATGTAATTTATTTTTTTATACAGCAGGTTCTTATTAGTCATCAATTTTATACTCATCAGTGTATACATGCCAAACCCAATCGCCCAATTCATCACACCACCAACACCACCCACCCCCTGCGGCTTTCACCCCTTGGTGTCCATACATTTGTTCGCTACATCTGTGTCTCAATTTCTGCCCTGTAAACCGGTTCATCTGTACCATTTTTCTAGGTTTCACATATATGCGTTAATATACGATATTTGTTTTTCTCTTTCTGACTTACTTCACTCTGTATGACAGTCTCTAGATCCATCCACGACTCAACAAATGACCCAATTTCATTACTTTTTATGGCTGAGTAATAGTCCATTGTATATATGTACCACAACTTCTTTATCCATTCGTCTGTCGATGGGCATTTAGGTTGCTTCCATGACCTGGCTATTGTAAATTGTGCTGCAATGAACATTAGGGTGCATGTGTCTTTTTGAATTATGGTTTCCTCTGGGTATATGCCCAGTAGTGGGATTGCTGGGTCATACAGTAATTCTGTTTTTAGTTTTTTAAGGAACCTCCATACTGTTCTCCATAGTGGCTGTATCAATTTACATTCCCACCAAAAGTGCAAGAGGGTTCCCTGTTCTCCACACCCTCTCCAGCATTTGTTGTTTGTAGATTTTCTGATGATGTCCATTCTAACCAGTGTGAGGTGATACCTTATTGTAGTTTTATTTGCATTTCTCTAAAAATTAGTGATGTTGAGCAGCTTTTCATGTGCTTCTTCACCATCTGTATGTCTTCTTTGGAGAAATGTCAATTTAGGTCTTCTGCCCATTTTTGGATTAGGTTGTTTGTTTTTTTTAATATTGAGCTGCAGGAGCTGTTTACATATTTTGGAAATTAATCCTTTGTCCGTTGATTCGTTTGCAAATATTTTCTCCCATTCTGAGGGTTGTCTTTTTGTCTTGTTTATGGTTTCCTTTGCTGTGCAAAAGCTTTGAAGTTTCATTAGGTCCCATTTGTTTATTTTTGTTTTTATTTCTATTACTCTAGGAGATGGATCAAAAAAGATCTTGCTGTGATTTATGTCAAAGAGTGTTCTTCCTATGTTTTCCTCTAAGAGTTTTATAGTGTCCGGTCTTACATTTAGGTCTCGAATCCATTTTGAGTTTATTTTTTGTGTATGGTGTTAGGGAGTGTTCTAATTTCATCGTTTTATATGTAGCTGTCCAGTTTTACCAGCACCACTTATTGAAGAGACTGTCTTTTCTCCATTGTATATCCTGCCTCTTTTGTCATAGATTAGTTGACCATACATGTGTGGGTTTATCTCTGAGCTTTCTATCTTGTTCCATTGATCTGTGTTTCTGTTTTTGTGCCAGGACCATATTGTCTTGATTACTGTAGCTTTGTAGTATAGTCTGAAGTCAGGGAGTCTGATTCCTCCAGCTCCGTTTTTTTCCCTCAAGACTGCTTTGGCTATTTGCGGTCTTTTGTGTCTCCATACAAATTTTAAGATTTTTTGTTCTAGTTCTGTAAAAAATGCCATTGGTAATTTGATAGGGATTGCACTGAATCTGTAGATTGCTTTGGGTAGTATAGTCATTTTCACAATATTGATTCTTCCAATCCAAGAACATGGTATATCTCTCCATCTGTTGGTATCAACTTTAATTTCTTTCATCAGTGTCTTATAGTTTTCTGCATACAGGTCTTTTGTCTCCCTAGGTAGGTTCATCCCTAGGTATTTTATCCTTTTTGTTGCAATGGTAAATGGGAGTGTTTCCTTAATTTCTCCTTCAGATTTTTCATTATTAGTGTATAGGAATGCAAGAGATTTCTGTGCATTAATTTTGTATCCTGCAACTTTACCAAATTCACTGATTAGCTCTAGTAGTTTTCTGTTGGCATCTTTAGGATTCTCTATGTATAGTATCATGTCATCTGCAAAGAGTGACACTTCTTCTTTTCAAATTTGTATTCCTTTTATTTCTTTTTCTCCTCTGATTGCCGTGGCTTGGACTTCCAAAACTATGTTGAATGATAGTGGTGAGAGTGGATATCCTTGTCTTGTTCCTAATCTTAGAGGAAATGCTTTCAATTTTCCACCATTGAGAATGATGTTTGCTGTGGGTTTGTCATATATGGCCTTTATTATATTGAGGTAGGTTCCCTCTATGCCCACTTTCTGGAGAGTTTTTGTCATAAATCAGTGTTGAATTTTCTCAAAAGCTTTTTCTACATCTATTGAGATGATCATATGGTTATTATTCTTCAATTTGTTAATATGGTGTATCACATTGATTGATTTGCATATATTGAAGAAACCTTGCATCCCTGGGATAAATCCCACTTGATCATGGTGTATGATCCTTTTAATGTTTTGTTGGTTTCTCTTTGCTAGTATTTTGTTGAGGATTTTTGCATCTATATTCATCAGTGATATTGGTCTGTAATTTTCTTTTTTTTGTAGTATCTTTGTCTGGTTTTGGTATCAGGGTGATGGTGGCCTCATAGAATGAGTTTGAGTGTGTTCCTTCCTCTGCAAGTTTTTGGAAGAGTTTGAGAAGGATGGGTGTTACCTCTTCTCTAAATGTTTCATATAATTCACCTGTGAAGCTATCTGGTCCTGGACTTTTGTTTGTTGGAAGAGTTTTAATCACAGTTTCAATTTCATTACTTGTGATTGATCTGTTCATATTTTCTATTTCTTCCGGGTTCAGTCTTGGGAGGTTATAGCTTTCTAGGAATTTGTCCATTTCTTCCAGGTTGTCCATTTTATTGGCATAAAGTTGCTTGTAGTAGTCTCTTAGGATGCTTTGTATTTCTGTGGTGTCTGTTGTAACTTCTCCTTTTTCATTTCTGATTTTATTGATTTGAGTCCTCTCCCTCTTTTTCTTGATGAGTCTGGCTAATGGCTTATCAATTTTGTTTATCTTCTCAAAGAACCAACTTTTAGTTTTATTAATCTTTGCTATTGTTTTCTTTGTTTCTATTTCATTCATTCCTGCTCTGATCTTTATGATTTCTTTCCTTCTGCTAACTTTGGGTTTTGTTTGTTCTTCCTTCTCTAGTTCCTTTAGGTGTAAGGTTAGATTTTTTTAAGTTTTTTTTTCACACACACACAATGTATTTTATTTTTACAAGAGATAAATAGACTGACACCAAGCATTGTACATGGATGACCACAACAAAAGCAACAATGATTGCAATTACCAAACATGAAACACACTCATACTATGTCATAATATTGACATTCAGTCCAGTAATCCTCCACTGTAACAGTTCCTTTACTTTGCAGTGAAAATTGATTTGTATATTCTTTGCCTCTGAGTCCTTGTGGGATTTTTTTTTAATTCAGACAGAAAGTCACAAAAATTATACTCATCCTCATCAGTTCACTCAGTCCCATGTAATTAAATTTTTTTTTCATCTTGATCTTTTGTTAGCACTTTTTTGAGTTCATCAGTTTTTCATTAGAGTTCTGAAAATGCTTATTCATTCAGTTCAGCAGTACAGTCAGTTACCAGAAACCTGTACTTGTCAGAGTCTTTTCCATGAATTTCTTGAAGATGAAACCCTTTTATAGGAACATATTTGCAAAAGCATCAGAGTACACCCAGAACTGTCTGTAAATGACAAAAGACTTAAAAATGACCACCGTTAAAGATTTGATGAAAGTTCATAATAATGCAGTTGACAAGAAAATTAGTTATTTCTGAGATATACATTTTAAAGTAATAACTAGGATAATTACTTATAACATTATACCAGAACATATAAGATTTTTAGAAATTTCATGTAATGTCTGAAACATTTATATTAACATATTTCCATACATATTTCCATACAAATACAAATATAAGATTTTTAGAAATTTCATGTAATGTCAGAAACATTTATCTTAACATATTTCCATACAAATAACCCAATGAAAGTTTAGTATTAGTTGTTTTGTTTGTTTGTTTTTTTATACTGCAGGTTCTTATTAGGCATCAATTTTATACACATCAGTGTATACATGTCAATCCCAACCGCCCAATTCAGCACACCACCATCCCCACCCCACTGCAGTTTTCCCCCCTTGGTGTCCATATGTCCATTCTCTACATCTGTGCCTCAACTTGTGCCCTGCAAACCGGCTCATCTGTACCATTTTTCTAGGTTCCACATACATGCATTAATATACGATATTTGTTTTTCTCTTTCTGACTTACTTCACTCTGTATGACAGTCTCTAGATCCATCCACGTCTCAACAAATGACTGAATTTCGTTCCTTTTTATGGCTGAGTAATATTCCATTGTATATATGTACCACAACTTCTTTATCCATTCGTCTGTCGATGGGCATTTAGGTTGCTTCCATGACCTGGCTATTGTAAATAGTGCTGCAATGAACATTCGGGTGCATGTGTCTTTTTGAATTACGGTTTTCTCTCGGTATATGCCCAGTAGTGGGATTGCTGGGTCATATGGTAATTCTATTTTTAGTTTTTAAGGAACCTCCATATTGTTCTCCATAGTGGCTGTATCAATTTACATTCCCACCAACAGTGCAAGAGGGTTCCCTTTTCTCCACACCCTCTCCAGCATTTGTTCTTTGTAGATTTTCTGATAATGCCCATTCTAACAGGAGTGAGGTGATACCTCATGGTAGTTTTGATTTGCAATTGTCTAATAATTAGTGATGTTGAGCATCTTTTCATGTGCTTCGTGGCCGTCTGTATGTCTTCTTTGGAGAAATGTCTATTTAGGTCTTCTGCCCATTTTTGGATTGGGGTGTTTGTTTCTTTAATATTGAGCTGAATGAGCTGTTTATATATTTTGGAGATTAATCTTTTGTCCGTTGAATCATTTGCAAATATTTTCTCCCATTCTGAGGGTTGTCTTTTCGTCTTGTTTATGGTTTCCTTTGCTGTGCAAAAGCTTTGAAGTTTCATTAGGTCCCATTTGTTTATTTGTGTTTTTATTTCCATTACTCTAGGAGGTGGATCAAAAAAGATCTTGCTGTGATTGATGTCAAAGAGTGTTCTTCCTATGTTTTCCTCTAAGAGTTTTATCGTGTCCAGTCTTACATTTAGGTCTCTAATCCACTTTGAGTTTATTTTTGTGTATGGTGTTAGGGAGTATTCTAATTTCATTATTTTACATGTAGCTGTCCAGTTTTCCCAGCACCACTTATTGAAGAGACTGTCTTTTCTCCATTGTATATCTTTGCCTCCTTTGTCATAGATTAGTTGACCATAGGTGCGTGGGTTAATCTCTGGGCTTTCTATCTTGTTCCATTGATCTATGTTTCTGTTTTTGTGCCAGTGCCATATTGTCTTGATTACTGTAGCTTTGTAGTATAGTCTGAAGTCAGGGAGTCTGATTCCTCCAGCTCCATTTTTTTCCTTCAAGACTGCTTTGGCTATTCGGGGTCTTTTGTAACTCCATACAAATTTTAAGATGATTTGTTCTAGCTCTGTAAAAAATGCCATTGGTAATTTGATAGGGATTGCATTGAATCTGTATATTGCTTTGGGTAGTATACTCATTTTCACAATGTTGATTCTTCCAATCCAAGAACATGGTATATCTCTCCATCTGTTGGTATCATCTTTAATTTCTTTCATCAGTGTCTTATAGTTTTCTGCATACAGGTCTTTTGTCTACCTAGGTAGGTTTATTCCTAGGTATTTTATTCTTTTTGTTGCAATGGTAAATGGGAGTGTTTCCATAATTTCTCTTTCAGATTTTTCATCATTAGTGTATAGGAATGCAAGAGATTTCTGTGCATTAATTCTGTATCCTGCAACTTTACCAAATTCATTGATTAGCTCTAGTAGTTTTCTGGTGGCATTTTTAGGATTCTCTATGCATAGTATCATGTCATCTGCAAACAGTGACAGTTTTACTTCTTCTTTTCCAGTTTGTATTCCTTTTATTTCTTTTTCTTCTCTGATTGCTGTGGCTAGGACTTCCAAAACTATGTTGAAGAATAGTGGTGAGAGTGGACATCCTTGTCTTGTTCCTGATCTTAGAGGAAATGCTTTCAGTTTTTCACCATTGAGAATGATGTTTGCTGTGGGTTTGTCATATATGGCCTTTATTATGTTGAGGTAGGTTCCCTCTATGCCCACTTTCTGGAGAGGTTTTATCATAAATGGGTGTTGGATTTTGTCAAAAGCTTTTTCTGCATCTATTGAGATGATCATATGGTTTTTCTTCTTCAGTTTGTTAATATGGTGTATCACATTGATTGATTTGCGTATATTGAAGAATCCTTGCATCCCTGGGATAAATCCCACTTGATCGTGGTGTATGATCCTTTTAATGTGTTGTTGGATTCTGTTTGCTAGTATTTTGTTGAGGATTTTTGCATCTATATTCATCAGTGATATTGGTCTCTAATTTTCTTTTTTTGTAGTGTCTTTATCTGGTTTTGGTATCAGGGTGATGGTGGCCTCATAGAATGAGTTTGGGAGTGTTCCTTCCTCTGCAATTTTTTGGAAGAGTTTGAGAAGGATAGGTGTTAGCTCTTCTCTAAATGTTTGATAGAATTCACCTGTGAAGCCATCTGGTCCTGGACTTTTGTTTGTTGGAAGATTTTTAATCACAGTTTCAATTTCATTACTTGTGATTGGTCTGTTCATATTTTCTGTGTCTTCCTGATTCAGTCTTGGAAGGTTATACCTTTCTAAAAATTTGTCCATTTCTTCCAGGTTGTCCATTTTATTGGCATAAAGTTGCTTGTAGTAGTCTCTTAGGATGCTTTGTATTTCTGCAGTGTCTGTTCTAACTTCTCCTTTTTCATTTCTGATTTTATTGATTTGAGTCCTCTCCCTCTTTTTCTTGATGAGTCTGGCTAATGGTTTATCAATTTTGTTTATCTTCTCAAAGAACCAACTTTTAGTTTTATTGATCTTTGCTATTGTTTTCTTTGTTTCTATTTCATTTATTTCTGCTCTGATCTTTCTGATTTCTTTCCTTCTGCTAACTTTGGGTTTTGCTTGTTCTCCTTTCTCTAGTTTCTTTAGGTGTAAGGTTAGATTGTTTACTTGAGATTTTTCTTGTTTCTTGAGGTAGGCTTGGATAGCTATAAACTTCCCTCTTAGAACTGCTTTTGCTGCATCCCATAGGTTTTGGGTCGTCGTGTTTTCATTGTCATTTGTCTCTAGGTATTTTTTGATTTCCTCTTTGATTTCTTCAGTGATCTCTTGGTTATTTAGTAAAGTATTGTTTAACCTCCATGTGTTTGTCTTTTTTACGTTTTTTTCCCTGTAATTCATTTCTAATCTCGTAGCATTGTGGTCAGGAAAGATGCTTGATATGATTTCAATTTCCTTAAATTTACTGAGGCTTGATTTGTGACCCAAGATGTGATCTATCCTGGAGAATGTTCCGTGTGCACTTGAGAAGAACGTGTAATCTGCTGTTTTTGGATGGAATGTCCTATATATATCAATTAAATCTAACTGGTCTATTGTGTCATTTAAAGCTTCTGTTTCCTTATTTATTTTCATTTTGGATGATCTGTCCATTGGTGTAAGTGAGGTGTTAAAGTCCCCCACTATTACTGTGTTACTGTCGATTTCCTCTTTTAGAGCTGTTAGCAGTTGCCTGATGTATGGATGTGCTCCTATGTTGGGTGCATATATATTTATATTTGTTATATTTTCTTCTTGGATTGATCCCTTCATCATTATGTAGTGTACTTCCTTGTCTCTTATAACATTCTTTATTTTAAAGTCTATTTTATCTAATATGAGTATTGCTACTCCAGCTTTCTTTAGATTTCCATTTGCATGGAATATCTTTTTCCATCTCCTCACTTTCAGTCTGTATGTGTCCCTAGGTCTGAAGTGAGTCTCTTGTAGACAGCATATATATGGGTCTTGTTTTTGGATCCATTCAGCAAGCTTGTGTCTTTTGGTTGGAGCATTTAATCCATTCACATTTACGGTAATTATCGATATGTATGTTCCAATGACCATTTTCTTAATTGTTTTGGGTTTGTTTTTGTAGGTCCTTTTCTTCTCTTGTGTTTCCCACTTAGAGAAGTTCCTTTAGCATTTGTTGTAGAGCTGGTTTGGTGGTGCTGAATTCTCGTAGCTTTTGCTTGTCTGTAAAGCTTTTGATTTCTCCATCAAATCCGAATGAGATCCTTGCTGGGTAGAGTAATCGTGGTTGTAGGTTCTTCCCTTTCATCACTTTAAGTATATCATGCCACTCCCTTCTGGCTTGTAGAGTTTCTGCTGAGAAATCAGCTGTTAACCTTATGGGAGTACCCTTGTATGTTATTTGTCATTTTTCCCTTGTTGCTTTCAATACTTTCTCTTTGCCTTTAATTTTTGCCACTTTGATTACTATGTGTCTCGGTGTGTTTCTCCTTGGGTTTATCCTGTATGGGACTCTCTGCGCTTCCTGAACTTGGGTGGCTATTTCCTTTCCCATGTTAGGGAAGTTTTCGACTCTAATCTCTTCAAATATTTTCTGTGGTCCTTTCTCTCTCTCTTCTCCTTCTCGGACCCCTATAATGCGAATGTTGTTGCGTTTAATGTTGTCCCAGAGGTCTCTTAGGCTGTCTTCATTTCTTTTCATTCTTTTTTCTTTATTCTGTTCCACAGCAGTGAATTCCACCATTCTGTCTTCCAGGTCACTTATCCGTTCTTCTGCCTCCGTTATTCTGCTATTGATTCCTTCTAGTGTAGTTTTCATTTCAGTTATTGTATTGGTCATCTCTGTTTGTTTGTTCTTTAATTCTTCTAGGTCTTTGTTAATCATTTCTTGCATCTTCTCAATCTTTGCCTCCATTCTTATTCCGAGGTCCTGGATCATCTTCACTATCATTATTCTGAATTCTTTTTCTGGAAGGTTGCCTATCTCCACTTCATTTAGTTGTTTTTCTGGGTTTTTTTCTTGTTCCTTCATCTGGTACATAGCCCTCTGCCTTTTCATCTTGTCTATCTTTCTGTGAATCAAGTTTTGCACTTTTTTATTAACTTTGTTCCTGTTTTATTCTTTTTGATCCTGTTGTAAATAAATTTTTTCTTAATTTCCTTTTTGAATTGTTCATTGTTAGTGAATAAGAAATATAATTGATTTTTGTATATTGATCCTGTATCAGCAACCATGCTGAAATTTATTATCTATAATAATTTTTGTTGATTCTTTAGGATTTTCTATGTGTCAGACCATATCTTTTGTGAATAGAGGTAAATTTATTTCTTCCTTTTCAAATGGATGCTTTTTATTACTTTTGTTTGCCCCTTTGCCCTGGGTAGAACCAACAGGACAATGTTGAACAGAAGCAGCAAGGGAGGACATCTTATCTTCTTCCTTTTCTCAAGAAGGAAGTATTTAGTCTTTAGCCATTAAGTATGTTGTTAACTCTGGGATTTTTGTAGATGGCCTTCATCAGATTAAGGCAGTCTTCTGTTTATAGTTTGTAGAGTATTTTTTTTTGTCATGAATGGATGTTGGACTTTGTCAAATGCTTTTCCAGTGTCTGAGATGACCATGTGGTGTCTGTTCTTTATTCTATTGATTTCTGGAAGTTAAACTATGCATTCTTTGGGTAAATCTCACTTGATCATGGCATATAATACTTTTTATACACTGCTGAATTTGCCTAGCTAGTATTTCGTTGAAAATTTTTTTAAAAGCAATTAAAAATTGTTTTTTCTTTTTTTAAAATTTATTTATTTATTTATTGGCTGCATTGGGTCTTCATTGATGCATGCGGGCTTTCTCTAGTTGCATTGTGTGGGGTCTACTCTTCGTTGCAGTGCACAGTCTTCTCATTGTGGTGGCTTCTCTTGTTGCAGAGCACAGGCCCTAGAGCATGCGGGCTTCAGTAGTTGCTGCATGTGGGCTCAGAAGTTGTGGCTTGCGGGCTCTAGAGCGCAGGCTCAGTAGTTGTGGTGCATGGGCTTAGTTGCTCTGTGGCATGTGGGATCATCCCAGACCAGGGATCAAACCTGTGTCCCCTGCATTGGCAGGCAGATTCATAACCACTGCACCACCAGGGAAGTCCCTATTGAAAATTTTTGCATCTATATTAAATTGGTGTATTGGTCTGTAGTTTTCTTTTCTTGCAATGTCTTTATCTAGTTTTGGTATCAGTGTAATACTGGCTTCATTGAATGAGTTGAGAAGTGTTCCCTTCTCTTTAATATTTTGGAAGAGTTTTTACAGGACTGGTGTTAATTTATTTTTCCCCAGCTTTAGTGAGATGTAAATGACATGTAACATTGTGTAAGTTAAAATGTACAATGTAATGATTTGATAAATGCATGTATTGTGAAATGATTACTACAATAAGGTTAGTTAACACATCCATCACCTCACATAATTACCATTTTTTGTGTGGTGATAACATTTAAGATCTACTTTCTTACCAACTTTCATGTATACAATGCAGCAGTGTTAGCTATATAGTCATCATGCTGTGCATTAGATCCCAAGAACTTACTCATATTTTAACTGGAAGTTTGTGCCCTTTGACCAACATCTCCCTATTTCCCCCACCTCTCTAGTCCCTGACAATCACCATTCTACTCTCTGTTTCTGTGAAATCAGTTTTTCTAGTTTCCACACAAAAGTGATATCATACACTATTTGTCTTTCTCTAACTTATTTCACTTAGCATGATGCCCTTGAGGTCCATCCATGTTGTCATAAATGACAGGATTCCTTTCCTTTTTATGGCAGAATAATAGTCCATTATATATACATAAATATATATAGATAAAACATTTTCTTTATCCATTCATCTTAATGGACACTGAGGTTGTTCCATATCTTGCCTATTATGAATAATGAACATGGGGGGTACAGATATCTCTTAAGGATAGTGATTTCATTTCCTTCAGATATATAAACAGAAGTAGGATTGCTGGATCATATAGTAGTTCAATTTTAAATTTTTTGAGGAACTTCCATCCTGTTTTCCATAGTAGCTCTATGATCTTACACTTCCAGCAACAGTGCACAAGTGTTCCCTTTTCTCCACATCCTCGCCAACATTTGTTATCTCTTGTCTTTTGATAATAGCCATTTTAACAGGTATGAGATGATATCCCACTGTAGTTTTGGTTTGCATTTCCCTGATGATTATTGATGTTGAGCACCTTTTCATATACCTGTTGGTCATTTGTATGTCTTCTTTGGAAAAATGTCTGTTCAGGTCTTCGGACCATTTTTAAGATAGGATTATTTTTATGATACAGAGTTGTATGAGTTCCCTTTATATTTTGGATATTAACTTCTTACTAGGTAGGTAGTTTGAAACTTTTTTCTCTCGTTTGATAGGTTGTCTTTTCATTTTATTGATGGCTTCCTTTGCTGTGTAGACACTTTTAAATTTGATATAATCTCACTTTTTTTTTTTTTGCTTCTGTTCCCTGTGCTATTGGTGACACATCAAAAAAGATCATTGCCAAGAACAATGTCGAAGAGCTTTTTCCCAATGTTTTCTTCTAGGTGTTTTATCATTTCAGGTCTTACATTAAGTCTTTAATCCATTTCAAGTTTTTTTTTTAAGTTTTCAAGTATTTATTAAACTTTTGCTCTTTGAAAATCCCCAAATTATTGTTTTCCACTTGGAAACTTTGTTTGCCAAGTTCCATTCTTTTTTTTAATTAATTTTTATTGGAATATAGTTGACTTACAATGTTGTGTTAGTTTCTGCTATACAGCAAAATGAATCAGTTATACATATACATATATCCACTCTTTTTAGGTCATTACAGAGTATTGAGTAGAGTTCCCTGTGCTATACAGTAGGTCCTTATTAGTTATCTATTTTATATATAGTAGTGTGTATATGTCAATTCTAATCTCCCTATTAATCCCTCCCCATCTTACCTGCTTGTAACCATAAGGTTGTTTTCTACATCTGTAACTCTATTTCTGTTTTGTAGATAAGTTCATTTGTACCATTTTTTTTAGATTCCACATATAAGTGATATCATATATTTGTCTTTCTCTGTCTGACTTACTTCACTCAGTATGACAATCTCTAGGTCTATCCATATTGCTGCAAATGGCATTATTTCATTCTTTTTTTATGGCTGAGTAGTTCTTTTGAATGCGAATATCCAGTTTCCACAACACCATTTATTGAAGTGTTTCCCTATTGTGTATTCATGGTGTTCTTGTCAAAGATTAGTTGACTGTGTATAAGTTGTGTATTTCTGGGCTTTTTATTTTGTTCCATTGGTCTATGTGTCTGTCTATATGCCAGTACCATGCTGTTTTCATTACTACAGCTTTTAATATAGTTTGAAATCAGGAAGTGTGATGCCTCCAGCTTTATTCTTCCTCAAGATTGCTTTGGATATTCCAGGACTTTTGTGGTTCCATACAAATTTTAGAACCTTTTTTTCTATTTCTGTGAAAAATGCCATTGGAATTTGATAGGGATTTCACTGAACCTGTAGATTGCTTTAGGTAGTATGGACATTTTATCAATATTAATTCTTCCAATCCATGAGCATGAAATATCTTTCTATTTATTTGTGTCTTCAATTTCTTTCACCAAAATCTTGTAATTTTTAGTGCACAAATCTTCTTCCTCCTTGGTTAAATTTATTCCTGAGTATTTTATTGTTTTCGATACTATTGTAAATGGAATTGTTTTCTTTATTTCTTTTTCAGGTATTTTGTTGCTTCCATATAGAAATGCAACTGATTATTGTATGTTGATTTTGTATCCTGCAACTTTACTGAATTCATTTATTAGTCCTAACAGTTTTTTGGTGTAGTCTTTAGTGTTTTCTGAGTATAAGATCATATCATCTGCAAGCAGAGACAATTTTACTTCTTCCTTTCTGATTGGGATGCCTTTTATTTCTTCTTGCCCAATTGCTCTGTTAGGACTTCCAGTACTATGCTGAATAGGAATAGTGAGAGTGGGCACCCTTGTCTTGTTTATGACCTTAGAGGAAAAGATTTCAACCTTTCAACATTGAATATGATGTAACCTGTGGGTTTCTCATATATGGTCTTTATTATGATGTTGTACATTCCTTCCATACCCAAATTGTTGAGAGTTTTCATTGTGAAAGGATGTTGTATTCTGTCAAATGCTTTTACTTCATCTATTGAGATGATCATATAATTTTTATCTTTCATTCTATTAAGTAGTGTATCACATTTATTGATTTGCATATGTTGAACCATCCTTGCATCCCAGGGATAAGTTCCACTTGATCTCGGTGTATGATCCTTGTAATGTGCTGTTCAATTCAGTTTGCTGGTATTTTGTTAAGGATATTTGCATCTATGTTTATCAGGAATATTGGCCTGTGGTTTTCTTTTCTTGCAGTGTTCTTATCTGGCTTTGGTATTGGGCCAATGCTGACCTCATAAATTGGGTTTGGGAGTGTTCTTTCCTCTTAAATTTTTTGGAACAGCTTGAGGAGGATTGGGATTGATTCTCCTTTAAATGTTTGGTAGATTTCACCAGTGAAACCATCTGGTCCTGGGCTTTTCTGTGTTGGGAGATTTTTGATTACAGATTCAATCTCTTTACTCATTACTGGTCTGTTCAGATTTTCTATTTCTTCATGATTCAGTCTTGGTAAGTTCTATGTATCTAGGAATTTATTCATTTCTTCTAGGTTATCCAATTTGTTGGCATGTAATTTTTCATGATCTTACATATTTTTGTGGTATCAGCTGTAGTGGCTCTTCTTTCATTTCCGATTTTATTTATTTGAGTCTTCTCTCTTTTTTTCTTAGTCTAGCTCAAGGTTTGCCAATTTTTGGGTTTTGTTTTTAAAAAGACTGCTCATAGTTTTGTTGATCTTTTCTACTGTTTTTCTGTTCTCTAGTTCTTTTATTTCTGCTTTGATCTTTATTTCCTTCCTCCTACTAACTTTGGGCTTAGTTTGTTCTTTTTCTAATTCCTCGAGGTGCACAGTTATGTTGTTTTTATGTGATCTTTCTTTTTTCTTAATGTAGATGTTTATTGCTATAAAATTTCTTCTTAAAACTGCTTTTGCTGCATTCTATGAGGTTTTCTATGTTGTTTTCATTATCATTTGTTTCAATATATTTTTAATTTCCCTTTTGATTTTCTTGGATCCATCATGTGATCAGGAGGGTGCTTAATTTCTACACATTTGTGAATTTTCCAGTCTTCCTCCTGTTATTGGTTTCTAATTTCATATCATTGTGGTCAGAAAAGATAACTGGTATGATTTCAGTCTTCTTAAATTTGTTAAAGCTTGTTTTGTGAAATAATATTAGCTTGGCCAAAAAGTTCCTTTGGGTTTTTCTCTAAGATCTTATGGGAAAACCAAACGAACTTTTTGGCCAACCCGGTATATAATTTTAGTGTAGGCCCTGACAGTTGTTGGGTTTTTCTTTTCCTTTTTTGTAATGCAAGTACCTGACTTAATCTTTGATTGCCAAGGCATCCACTTCAAAGAAGCATCCACTTCAAAGATGGCCATCTCAAATAAATACAATTGCCAGCCACATAACTAGATAAAGAGACAGGCTGCCTCCCCCACTGAGGCTCCTTTGTTTTAGAGGTCTTGGTTGATTTCAATAACTGACCATTTGGGCTACTTGTTTTTCTCTGTTCTCACACTTTAAATTCCTGCTCTTATGTTTTAAATTCACCAATAAGGAGTGAGCCTGTGAAACCCTGGGACTCCACCCTTGACCCAAATAAAAGCAGAACCCCAGGCCCATGTGCTCTCTCTTCCTCCTACACCCATGACCTTGCTGTGTTGCCCCAGGTGTGCTGTGTAATTTCCAGGTCTTATAAGTGATAAACCTCTATGTTTTCAATGTTTCCTGATGGTTATTGCTGAAAGCTGTCTTACAGTCATAATAAGAACCACAAGGGTTGGTCAAACCATAACACTGGTTATTGATAGGCTGAGACCAGCACAAAACAATAATCTATCCAGGAGAATGTTATGGGTGAACTTGAGAAGAATGTGTATTCTGCAGCTATTGAATGTTCTATATATGTTTTTAGGCTCATTTAGTCTAAAGTATAGTTCAAGTCCAATGTTTCCTTATCGATTTTCTGTCTGGATGATCTGTCCATTGCTGAAAGTGGGGTATTCAAATCCACTGCTATTGTTATATTGTTGTCTATTTCTCCCTGTTAGTATTTGTTTAATATATTCAGATGCTCCAATTTCGGGTGCATATATATTTACAATTGTTATATCCTCTTGATAAATTGACTCCTGTATCATTATATAATGATGTTGCCTCTTGTTACAGCTTTTGCATTAGAGTCTATTTTATTTGATGTAAGTATAGGTACCCTATGCTCTCTTGATTTCTATTTGCATGGAATATCTTTTTCTACCCCTTCACTTTAAGCCTATGTGTGTTCTTAAAGCTGAAGTGAGTCTTCTGTAGCCAGTGTAGTGTTTGGTCTCATTTTTTTATCTATTCAGTTACGGTGTCTTTTGATTGGAGAATTTAATCCATTTACTTTTAAGGTAATTATTGATAGGTAAAGTTTACTAATGCCATATTATTGTTTTCTGGCTGTTTTGTAGTCCCCTTGTTCCTTTCTTCCTCACTTGCTGTCTTCCTTTGTGAATTGATGATTTCCATAGTAGCATGCTTTGATTCCCTTTTATCATTTGTGTTTCTACTGTGGGTTTTGGCTTTGTGATTACCATATGGCTTACATAAAACCTCTTATAGTTAACAGTCAATTTTTAGCTGATAATAACTTCAATCATATATATAAGAACACTACCTTTTTACTCTTCCTTCTCATGTTTTGTTTTTGAGGTCATGATTTTCCTGTCTTTATATTGTGTATCTATTAACAAATTATTGTCACTATAGTTATTTTTAATACTTTTTTCCTTTAATCTTTATACTAGAGTGAAATGATTACCACATCACTATATTTCAATATTTGAATATTCTGAATTTGACTGTATATTTATCTTTTACCAGTGTGTTTGATATTTTCATATGTTTCCATGTTACATATTAGCATCCTTTCATTTCAGCTTGAAGAACCCCTTTCAGTGTTTCTTGTAAGGCAGGTCTAGTGGTGATGAACTCTCTCAGCTTTTGTTTATCTGGGAAAGTATTTATCTTTCCCTCAATTCTTAAGGACATCTTTGCCAGGGAAAGTATTCTTGGTTGGCAGTTTTTTTCTTTAAGCACTTCAAATATATTATCCCTCTTTCTCCTGGTCTTCAAGTTTTCTCCTGAGAAATCCACTGATAGCCTTGTAGGGGTTCTCTTATATGTGAGGAATTTTTTCTCTTGCTTCTTTTAAAATTCTTTCTTTAATTTTAGACAGTTTTATTATAATATGTCTTAAAGAAGATCTTTCTGAGTTGAAATTTTGGAGGGACCTATGAGCTTCATGAATTTGGATTACCAAATCTCTTTTCAGACTTGGGATGTTCTCAGCCATTATTTCTTTTAGTAAGCTATCTGCCCCTTTCTCCCTCTCCTCTTCTGGGACTGCAAATATATAGAGATTGTTAGTCTTAATGGTATCCCATAGTTCACATAGGCTTTCTTTTTCTTTTTCATTCTTTTTTTCTCATTCTCCTCTTACTGGCTAATTTCATACGACTTTGTCCTCTACTTCACAGATTCTTTCTTCTACTTGTTGATGCTCTCTTTTGCATTTTTCATTTCATTCTTTGTATTCTTCAGCTCCAGAATTTCTGTTTGGTTCTCTTCTATAAGTTCTATCTCTCTGTTAAACTTTTCATTTTGTTCATATATTGTTTTCCTGATTTCATTGACTTGTCTTTCTGTGTTTTCTTGTAGTTCACTGAGCTTCTTTAAAACAACTATTTTGAATTTTTTATTGGGAAAATCACAGATCCCCATTTCTTTGGGGTCAATTACTGGAAAATTATTGTTCCTTTTATGGTAACATGTTTCCTTGGTTTTTCATGTTTCTTGAAGTCTTGCATTGTTGTCTTTGTATTTGAAGAAGGAGAACCACCTTCATTCTTTACTGACTTGCTTCCAAAACATAATACCTTTCATCGGCCCTGTTAGGGGTTCTGAGACTTTCTCAGACCTATTCTATGGATATGCCTACTCTATACTTCTTGTTCCCTCTTGGAGGGGAATTCATAAGATTCTATGCCTTCTCTTAACCCTGCAAAGTCAGTCTGAGAGTGAACAGCCTCCCATTTGCTCTCCCTAATGCAGTGCTGAATGCTCAAGTTTGTGTGCTTTCTCCCAATCCTGCAGAGTCAGGCCAGCTTTCTGTTCATGCTCACAACTTGCCTGAAAAGACTCACTCTAGTACCCTCATAAGTGTGCACAGGGAGTTGGGTACAGAGTGGGGAAGTGTGTAGGCAAGGTGTATGGAGCATTGGGGGTACCTGTGGCCAGTTACAGGGATCCACAGGCAAGGATCACCAGCAACTCATGGGCAGGTTTACTGACCTTGTCCACTACATGGTTTATAGTATCCCTGTCCCTTTGGTGCTGTCAGAGGTCCCTAGCTACTGTTATCCCAGCTTCTCCCTGACCCCAGTCATGATGCAGCACCTCAGTATTCTGGATGGGGTGAGAAAGAAATGTATTTCTTTGGCACTGTCCCACACCACTGAGGAAGCCAGACACTCACTCACATGCTCTCACTTTCCCTATGGGAGAATTCATGACCAAGAAGATGTCTCTTGGCACTGAGCTGTGCCACCTTGGGGAAGAGGTCATGTGGGTAAAGTGAAACTGTTCCTCTTACCCTCTTCAATGCATCCAATCTTGGACTTTTTTTTCCTTTTTTTAATCCAGTGGTGTGCTGGAACTTCTCCACTTGACTCCAGACTTCCACAAAGGCTCTCTCACCCATGGGTGATGGTCAGAATTGATGTTTTTTTGGGGGGGGAGATGGTAGAAAACACCTATTTTGCCATTTTGAATATGTCACTCCATTCTGTTAATTCTTCTTTAAACATTGGGTGGAATTCACCAGTGATGTCATCTGGTCCTGGGCTTTTCTTTGTGGGAAGTTTTTTAAATCAATAATTTAATCTCCTTGTGTTTCGTGTTTGGTAATTGCAATCATTGTTGCTTTTGTTGTGGTCATCCATTTACAATGCTTGGTGTCAGTCTATTTATCTCTTGAAAAATTAAAATACAGTGTGTGTGTGTGTGTGTGTGTGTGTGTGTGAAAAAAAATAAAAATAAAAAAAGAAATAACAATTTAATCTCTTTACTTGTTACAGGTTTATTCATATTTTCTCTCTCTTCTCAGTTTCAAAAGTTTGTATTTTTCTACATATTTACCCATTTATACAAATTATTATATTTGTTGGCATGTGTCCAAGGTATTCATCTAAAACCCTTTTTATTTCTGTAAGGTTGCTAATGATGTCCCTCTCTCATTCCTGATATTAGTAATTTAAGACTACTCTTTTTTTTTCTTTATCAATCTAGCTAAAGATTTGTCAATATTGTGGATCTTTTCAATGAACCAATTTTCTCTTTTGTTGATATTCTCTATTATTCTTCTAGTTTCTATTTCATTTATTTCCACTCTAGTTTTTATCATAATCTTTCCCTGTTTGCTTTGGGTTTTGTTTGCTCTTCTTAGTTTCTTAAGGAAGAAGTTTAAGTTATATTTCTAAATATCTTTATTGGAGTATAATTGTTTAATGTTGTGTTAGTTTCTGCTGTACAACAAAGTGAATCAGCTATATGTATACATATATCCCCATATCTCAACCCTCTTGAGATTCCCTCTCACCTTCCCTATCCCACCCCTCTAGGTGGTCACAAATCATCGAGCTGATCTCCCTGTGTGATGCAGCTGCTTCCCACTAGCTATCTGTTTTACATTTGGTAGTGTATATATGTCAGTGCTAGTCTCTCACTTCGTCCCACCTTCCCCTCCCCCCTCCCGTGTCCTCAAGTCCATTCTCTACGTCTGTGTCTTTATTCCTGCACTGCCACTAAGATCATCAGTACCGTTTTTTTAGATTCCATATATGTGTGCTAGCATATGGTATTTGTTTTTCTCTTCCGAACTTACTTCACTCTGTATGACAGACTCTAGGGCCATCCACTTCATTACAAATAACCCAATTTCCTTCCTTTTTATGGCTGAGTAATATTCCATTATATGTATGAGCCACATCTTCTTTATCCATTCATCTGTCAATGGACATTTAGGTTGCTTCCATGTCCTGGATATTGCAAACAGTGCTGCAATGAACATTGTGGGACATGTATCTTTTTGAATTACGGTTTTCTCAGGGTATATGCCCAGTAGTGGGATTGCTGGGTCATATGGTAGTTTTATTTTTAGTTTTGTTTGTTTGTTTGTTTGTTTTGTTTTGTTTGTTTTTTTAGAGGTTTCTTTTTTTTAACATCTTTATTGAAGTATAATTGCCTTACAATGGTGTGTTAGCTTCTGCTTTTTTTTTTTTTAATTTTTATTTATTTATTTATTTATTTATTTATTTATGGCTGTGTTGGGTCTTCGTCTCTGTGCGAGGGCTTTCTCTAGTTGTGGCAAGCGGGGGCCACTCTTCATCGCGGTGCGCGGGCCTCTCACTATCGCGGCCTCTCTTGTTGCGGAGCACAGGTTCCAGACGCGCAAGCTCAGTAATTGTGGCTCACAGGCCCAGCTGCTCCGTGGCATGTGGGATCTTCCCAGACCAGGGCTCAAACCCGTGTCCCCTGCATTGGCAGGCAGATTCTCAACCACTGCGCCACCAGGGAAGCCCAGCTTCTGCTTTTTAACAAAGTGAATCAGTTATACATATACAATATGTTCCCATATCTCTTCCCTCTTGCATATCCCTCCCTCCCACCCTCCCCATCCCACCCCTCTAGGTGGTCACAAAGCACCGAGCTGATCCCCCTGTGCTATGAGGCTGCTTCCCACTAGCTATCTATTTTACATTTGGTAGTGTATATATGTCCATGACACTCTCTCACCCTGTCACATCTCACCCCACCCCCTCCCCATATCCTCAAGTCCATTTTCTAATAGGTCTGTGTCTTTATTCCCGTCTTGCCACTAGGTTCTTCATGGCCTTTTTTTTTCCTTAGATTCCGTATATATGTGGTAACATACTGTATTTGTTTTTCTCTTTCTGACTTACTTCACTCTGTATGACAGACTCTAACTCCATTCACCTCATTACAAATACCTCCATTTCATTTCTTTTTATGGCTGAGTAATATTCCATTGTATATATGTGCCACATCTTCTTTATCCATTCATCTGTCGATGGACATTTAGGTTGCTTCCATATCCTGGCTATTGTAAATAGAGCTGCAATGAACATTTTGGTACATGACTCTTTTTTTTTTTTTTTTTTTCAAACATCTTTATTGAAGTATAATTGCCTTACAATAGTGTGTTAGCATCTGCTTTATAACAAAGTGAATCTGTTATACATATACAATATGTTCCCATTTCTCTTCCCTCCTGCATCTCCCTCCCTCCCACCCTCCCCATCCCACCCCTCTAGGTGGTCACAAAGCACCGAGCTGATCTCCCTGTGCTATGCGGCTGCTTCCCACTAGCTATCTATTTTACATTTGGTAGTGTATATATGTCCATGACACTCTCTTACCCTGTCACATCTCACCCCACCCCCTCCCCATATCCTCAAGTCCATTCTCTAGTAGGTCTGTGTCTTTATTCCCGTCTTGCCACTAGGTTCTTCATGGCCTTTTTTTTTTTCCCTTAGATTCCATATATATGTGTTAGCATACTGTATTTGTTTTTCTCTTTCTGACTTACTTCACTCTGTATGACAGACTCTAACTCCATCCACCTCATTACAAATACCTCCATTTCATTTCTTTTTTTTTTTTTTCTTTTCAAACATCTTTATTGAAGTATAATTGCCTTACAATAGTGTGTTAGCATCTGCTTTATAACAAAGTGAATCTGTTATACATATACAATATGTTCCCATTTCTCTTCCCTCCTGCATCTCCCTCCCTCCCACCCTCCCCATCCCACCCCTCTAGGTGGTCACAAAGCACCGAGCTGATCTTCCTGTGCTATGCGGCTGCTTCCCACTAGCTATCTATTTTACATTTGGTAGTGTATATATGTCCATGACACTCTCTTACCCTGTCACATCTCACCCCACCCCCTCCCCATATCCTCAAGTCCATTCTCTAGTAGGTCTGTGTCTTTATTCCCGTCTTGCCACTAGGTTCTTCATGGCCTTTTTTTTTTTTTTCCCTTAGATTCCATATATATGTGTTAGCATACTGTATTTGTTTTTCTCTTTCTGACTTACTTCACTCTGTATGACAGACTCTAACTCCATCCACCTCATTACAAATACCTCCATTTCATTTCTTTTTATGGCTGAGTAATATTCCATTGTATATATGTGCCACATCTTCTTTATCCATTCATCTGTCGATGGACATTTAGGTTGCTTCCATGTCCTGGCTATTGTAAATAGAGCTGCAATGAACATTTTGGTACATGACTCTTTTTGACCTATGGTTTTCTCAGGGTATATGCCCAGTAGTGGGATTGCTGGGTCGTATGGTAGTTCTATTTGTAGTTTTTTAAGGAACCTCCATACTGTTCTCCATAGTGGCTTATCAATTTACATTCCCACCAACAGTGCAGGAGGGTCCCCTTTTCTCCACATCATCTCGAGCATTTATTGTTCGTAGATTTTTTGATGATGGCCATTCTGACCGGCATGCAGCATGAGGTGATACCTCATTATGGTTTTGATTTGCATTCCTCTAATGATTAGTGATATTGAGCATCTTTTCACGTGTTTGTTAGCAATCTGTATGTCTTCTTTGGAGAAATGTCTATTTAGGTCTTCCACCCTTTTTTGTATTGGGTTGTTTGTTTTTTTTCATATTGAGCAGCATGAGCTGCTTGTATATTTTGAAGATTAATCCTTTGTCAGTTGCTTCATTTGCAAATATTTTCTCCCATTCTGAAGGTTGTCCTTTCATCTTGTTTATAGTTTCCTTTGCTGTGCAAAAGCTTTTAAGTTTCATTAGGTCCCATTTTTTTATTTTTTATTTTATTTCCATTACTCTAGGAGGTGGGTCAAAAAAGATCTTGCTGTGATTTATGTCATAGAGTGTTCTGCCTATGTTTTCCTCTAAGAGTTTTATAGTGTCTGCCCTTACATTTAGGTCTTTAATCCATTTTGGGATTATTTTTGTGAATGGTGTTAGGGAGTGTTCTAATTTCATTCTTTTCCATGTAGCTGTCCAGTTTTCCTAGCACCACTTATTGAAGAGACTGTCTTTCCTCCATTGTATATTCTTGCCTCCCGTGTCAAAGATAAGGTGACCATATGTGCATGGGTTTATCTCTGGGCTTTCTATCCTGTTCCATTGATCTATATTTCTGTTTTTGTGCCAGTACCATACTGTCTTTATTACTGTAGCTTTGTAGTGTTGTTTGAAGTCAGGGAGCCTGATTCCTCCAGCTCCGTTTTTCTTTCTCAAGATTGCTTTGGCTATTCGGGATCTTTTGTGTTTCCATACAAATTGTAAAATTTTTTGTTCTAGTTCTGTGAAAAATGTCAATGGTAATTTGGTAGGGATTGCATTGAATGTATAGATTGCTTTGGGTAGCATACTCATTTTCACAATGCTGATTCTTCCAATCCAAGAACATGGTATATCTTTCCATCTGTTTGTATCGTCTTTGATTTCTTTCATCAATGTCTTGTAGTTTTCTGCATACAGGTCTTTTGTCTCCTTAGGTAGGTTTATTCCTAGGTATTTTATTCTTTTTTTTGCAATGGTAAATGGGTGTGTTTCCTTAATTTCTCTTTCTGATTTTTCATTGTTAGTGCATAGGAATGCAAGAGATTTCTGTGCATTAATTTTGTATCCTGCAACTTTACCAAATTCATTGATTAGCTCTAGTAGTTTTCTGGTGACATCTTTAGGATTTTCTATGTATAGTATTATGTCATCTGCAAAGAGTGGCAGTTTTACTTCTTCTTTTCTGATTTGGGTTCCTTTTCTTTTTCTTCTCTGATTGCCATGGCTAAAACTAGAAATTTAGGTTATTGATTTGAGATATTTTTTCATTTCTAATATAGGTGTTCACGGTTACAAATTTCCTTGTAAACACTACTTCAGCCACATCCTATATGTTTTGCTATGTTTTGTTTTTAATCTCAAAGTATTTTCTAATCTCCCTTATGATTATTCCTCTTTTATGAGTACATTGTTTAACTTTCACATATTTGTGACTTTCACAAGTTTCCTTCTGTTATTGTTTTCTAATTTCATGCTTTATGATGAAAGAACATATGTTGTATGATTTTAATCTTTTTAAATTTATTGAGGCTCGTTTTATGGCCTAACTTATGGTCTATCCTGGAGAATGTTCTATGTGCATCTGAAAAGAATGTATATTTTGCTGTTGTTCCGGGCAGTACTCTATAGATGTTCTGTTAGATTTAATTTATAGTGTTGTTCAAGCGTTCTATTTCCTTGTTGATCTTCTGCCTAGTAGTTCTATCCATTATTGAATGAGCAGTATTGAAGTCTCCAATTAGTCTTTTTCAATTGTCTCTTTCTCCCATCAATTCTGTCATTTTTTAAAATCTCATGTATTTTCAGACACTATTGTTAAGTACATATATATTTATAATTGTTAGAGCTTTCTGATTGAACTTTTCTTCATTATAAAATGTTTTTCTTTATCTCTAGTAATAATATATGTCTTAAAGTCTATTTTGTCTGATAATTGGATACCCACTCCCATTATGCATATGGAGGTTAGTACACTTGATGGTTTCCCACAGGCCCATGAAGCTCTATTCATTTTTCTCTATTCTTTTTTCTTTCCCTTCTTCAGAGTAGATAATCTCATTAGACCTATTTTCTTTCTTTCTTTTTTTTTTGCTTAAATTTATTTTTATTGTGAAAAAAACATAAAACAAAATTTACCATCTTAACCAATTTTAAATGTGCCGTTTATGGTATTAAGTACATTTACATTATTATGCCACCATCATTACCATCCATCTGCATAACTCTTTTCATCTTGTGAAACTGAAGTGCTATACTTGTTAAACAATAACTCCCCAGTTCCCACTTAGCCCCTGGCAACCACATTCTACTTTCTGTCTCTATGACTACTCTTAAGTACCTCATATAAGTAGAATCATTTGTCTTTTTGTGACTGACTTATTTCACTTAGTATAATGTCCTCAAGGGTTGTAGTATCCGTCGGAACTTCCTTCATTTTTAAGACTGAATAATAATCCATTGTATGTATATACCATATTTCGCTTATCCATTCATCTGTTGATGGACACTTGGGTTCCTTCCACACATCAGCTATTGTGAATAATGCTGCTGTGAACATGGGTGTGCAAATAGCTCTTCAAGACACTGCCTTTCATTCTTTGAGTATATACCCAGAAGTGGAATTGCTGGGTCATATGATAATTCTGTTTTTAATTTTTGAGGAGCCATCATACTCTTTTCCATAGTAGATATACCATTTTACATTCCCACCAAGGGTTCCAGTTTCTCTACATCCTTGCCAACACTTGTTATTTTCTTCTTTTTTTCTGATAGTAGCCACTCTAGTGAGTGGTATCTCATTGCAGTTTTGCATTTCCCCAATTATCAGTGATGTTGAGCATCTTTTCATGTACTTTTTAGCAGCCACCTGTACATCTTCTTTGAAGAAATATCTATTTGAGTCCTTTGTCTATTTTTTAATTGGGTTATTCTCCAAGGAAATAGTCTTTTATTTCATGTACATTCATATTTGTATGGAAAACACAGTTTATATATAGCTATGATATGCTTTGAACATAACATCATAGGAATTAAAAGGTGTTCCTCTAGGCAAGATTATAAATTGCTACATGGTATTGTCATATGGATGTACCATAATATATTCAACCAATCTCCTAGATGGATGTGTGCTTCCATATTTTACATATTGTAAATAATGATAAACATCCTTGTCCATAAATCCTAGTGTGAAACATGATGATATGATACATTTCTAGAAATTAATTACAAAGGCAGTGGTTATAAATATTTTCAAATCTTTTAAAGCACACTGCCCTGCAAGGAGTATATAACATTCTGCAATTTTTTTTTTTTACTTTGTTCTCAGATCTCCCCTTCTGTTTATTTCAACCCAATCAAAATTGCAAAAGACACACTCAGTATAACCTACAATCGAAAGCAGAGAACTTTAACAGATCTTTCTTCATGGTACAAACATTATGCCCATATATTGCTATAGGAAAACCAACACAATAATGGACTTAAACGTTTGACTTTCTTGTTGGGTAAAGTTTAGATTCTTTAAATTGGTAAATCAGTCCATTCCAGTCTGAATCCAGTCTTTTTTTCTACAAATGCAAATTCAGATCCAAACAAATTAAAATTTTCCTCACTGTATTATCAAATCTGTAATTCACCAAAAATAACTTTTTCTTCTTCACATGAGCCACACAGAGGATTGTTCACCTCATGGACTCCTACTCACTCTTTATACAGCAGGTTCTTATTAGTCATCAATATTATACACATCAGTGTATACATGTCAATCCCAATCGCCCAATTTATCACACCACCACCCCCCCATGCGACTTTCCCACCTTGGTGTCCATACGTTTGTTCTCTACATCTGTGTCTCAACTTCTGCCCTGCAAACTGGATCATCTGTACCATTTTTCTAGGCTCCACATAAATGCATTAGTATACAATATTTGTTTTTCTCCTTCTGACTTACTTTACTCTGTATGACAGTCTCTAGATCCATCCACGTCTCAACAAATGACCCAATATCGTTCCTTTTTATGGCTGGGTAATATTCCATTGTACACATGTAGCACATTTTCTTTATCCATTCGTCTGTCGATGGTCATTTAGGTTGTTTCCATGACCTGGCTAATGTAAATACTGCTGCAATGAACATTGGGGTGCATGTGTCTTTTTGAATTATGGGCTTCTCTGGCTATATGCCCAGTAGCGGGATTGCTGGATCATATGGTAATTCTACTTTTAGATTTTTAAGGAACCTCCATACTGTTCTCTATAGTGGTTGTATCAATTTGCATTCCCACCAACAGTGCAAGAGGGTTCCCTTTTCTCCACACCCTCTCCAGCATTTGTTGTCTGTAGATTTTCTGATGATGCCCATTCTAACTCGTGTGAGGTGATACCGCATTGCAGTTTTGATTTGCATTTCTCTAATAATTAGGGATGTTGAGCAGCTTTTCATGTGCTTCTTGGCCATCTGTATGTCTTCTTTGGAGAAATGTCTGTTTAGGCCTTCTGCCCATTTTTGGATTGGGTTGTTTGTTTTTTTTAATATTGAGCTCCAAGAGCTGCTTATATATTTTGGAGATTAATCCTTTCTCCATTGATTCGTTTGCAAATATTTTCTCCCATTCTGAGGGTTGTCTTTTCGTATTGTTTCTGGTTTCCTTTGTTGTGCAAAAGCTTTGAAGTTTCATTATGTCCCATTTGTTTATTCTTGTTTTTATTTCCATTACTCTAGGAGGTGGATCAAAAAAGATCTTGCTGTGATTTATGTCAAAGAGTGTTCTTCCTATGTTTTCCTCTAAGAGTTTTATAGTGTCCGGTCTTAAATTAAGGTCTTGAATCCATTTTTAGTTTATTTTTGTGTATGGTGTTAGGGAGTGTTTTAATTTCATTCTTTCCTGTGTAGCTGTACAGTTTTCCCAGCACCACTTATTGAAGAGACTGTCTTTTCTCCTTTGTATATCCTTGCCTCCTTTGTCATAGATTAGTTGACCATAGGTGCGTGGGTTTATCTCTGGGCTTTCTATCTTGTTCCATTGATCTATGTTTCTGTTTTTGTGCCAGGACCATATTGTCTTGATTACTGTAGCTTTGTAGTATAGTCTGAAGTCAGGGAGACTGATTCCTCCAGCTCCAGTTTTTTCCCTCAAGACTGCTTTGGCTATTCGGGGTCTTTGGTGCCTCCATACAAATTTTAAGATTTTTTGTCCTGGTTCCGTGAAAAATTCCATTGGTAATTTGATAGGGATTGCATTGAATCTGTAGATTGCTTTGGGCAGTATACTCATTTTCACAATGTTGATTCTTCCAATCCAAGAACATGGTATATCTCTCCATCTGTTGGTATCAACTTTAATTTCCTTCATCAGTGTCTTATAGTTTTCTGCATACAGGTCTTTTGTCTCCCTAGGTAGGTTTATTCCAAGGTATTTTATTCTTTTTTTTGCAATGGTAAATGGGAGTGTTTCCATAATTTCTCTTTCAGATTTTTCATCATTGGTGTATAGGAATGCAAGAAATTTCTGTGCCTTAATTTTGTATCCTGCAACTTTACCAAATTCATTGATTACCTCTAGTAGTTTCCTGGTGGCATCTTTAGGATTCTCCACATATAGTGTCATGTCATCTGCAAACAGTGACAGTTTTACTTCTTCTTTTCCAATTTGTATTCCTTTTATTTCTTTTTCTTCTCTGATTGCCATTGCTTGGACTTCCAAAACTATGTTGAATAATAGAGGTGAGAGGGGACATCCTTGTCTTTTTCCTGATCTTAGAGGAAATGCTTTCAGTTTTTCACCATTGAGAATGATGTTTGCTGTGGGTTTGTCGTATATGGCCTTTATTATGTTGAGGTAGGTTCCCTCTATGCCCACTTTCTGGAGAGTTTTTATCATAAATCGGTGTAGAATTTTGTCAAAAGATTGTTCATCTATTGAGATGATCATATGGTTTTTATTCTTCAATTTGTTAATATGGTGTATCACATTGATTGATTTGTGTATATTGAAGATTCCTTGCATCCCTGGGAAAAATCCCACTTGATCATGGTGTATGATCCTTTTAATGTGTTGTTGGATTCTCTTTACTAGTATTTTGTTGAAGATTTTTGCATCTATATTCATCAGTGATATTGGTCTGTAATATTCTTTTTTTTGTAGTATCTTTGTCTGGCTTTGGTATCAGGGTGATGGTGGCCTCATAGAATGAGTTTAGGAGTGTTCCTTCCACTGCAATTTTATGGAAGAGTTTGAGAAGGATGGGTGTTAGCTCTTCTTTAAATGCTTGATAGAATTCACCTGTGAAGCCATCTGGTCCTGGACTTTTGTTTGTTGGAAGAGTTTTAATCACAGTTTCAATTTCATTACTTGTGATTGGTCTGTTCATATTTTCTATTTCTTCCTGGTTCAGTCTTGGGAGGTTATAGCTTTCTAAGAATTTGTCCATTTCTTCCAGGTTGTCCATTTTACTGGCATAGAATTGCTTGTAGTAGTCTCTTAGGATGCTTTGTATTTCTGCGGTGTCTGTTGTAACTTCTCCTTTTTCATTTCCAATTTTATTGATTGGAGTCCTCTCCCTCTTTTTCTTGATGAGTCTGGCTAATGGTTTATCAATTTTGTTTATCTTCTCAAAGAACCAGCTTTTACTTTTATTGATCTTTGCTATTGCTTTCTTTGTTTCTATTTCATTTATGTCTGCTCTGATCTTTATGATTTCTTTCCTTCTACTAACTTTGGGTTTTGTTTGTTCTACTTTCTCTAGTTCCTTTAGGTGTAAGATTAGCTTGTTTATTTAAGATTTTTCTTGTCTCTTGAGGTAGGCTTGGATAGCTATGAACTTCCCTCTTAGAACTGCTTTTGCTGCATCCCATAGGTTTTGGATCATCGTGTTTTCATTGTCATTTGTCTCTAGGTATTTTTTTATTTCCCCTTTGATTTCTTCAGTGATCTCTTGGGTTATTTAGTAACGTATTGTTTAGCTTCCATGTGTTTGTGTTTTTTACGTGTTTTTCCCTGTAATTGATTTTTAATATCATAGCCTTGTGGTCAGAAAAGATGCTTGATATGATTTCAATTTTCTTAAATTTACTGAGGCTTGATTTGTGACCCAAGATGTGATCTATCCTGGAGAATGTTCCATACGCACTTGAGAAGAAAGTGTAATCTGCTGCTTTTGGATGGAATGTCCTATAAATGTCAATTAAATCTATCTGGTCTATTGTGTCATTTAAAGCTTGTGTTTCCTTATTTATTTTCATTTTGGATGATCTGTCCATTGGTGTAAGTGAGGTGTTAAAGTCCCCCACTATTATTGTGTTACTGTCGATTTCCTCTTTTAGAGCTGTTAGCAGTTACCTGATGTATTGAGGTGCTCCTATGTTGGGTGCGTATATATTTATATTTGTTATATCTTCTTCTTGGATTGATCCCTTGATCATTATGTAGTGTCCTTCCTTGTCTCTTGTAACATTCTTTATTTTAAAGTCTATTTTATCTGATATGAGTATTGCTACTCCAGCTTTCTTTAGATTTCCATTTGCATGGAATATCTTTTTCCATCTCTTCACCTTCAATCTGTATGTGTCCCTAGGTCTGAAGTGGGTCTCCTGTAGACAGCATATATTTGGTTCTTGTTTTTGTATCCATTCAGCAAGCCTGTGTCTTTTGGTTGGAGCATTTAATCCATTCACGTTTAAGGTAATTATCGATATGTATGTTCCTATGACCATTTTCTTAATTGTTTTGGGTTTGTTTTTGTAGGTCCTTTTCTTCTCTTGTGTTTCCCACTTAGAGAAGTTCCTTTAGCATTTGTTGTACAGCTGGTTTTGTGGTGTTGAATTCTCGTAGCTTTTGCTTGTCTGTAAAGCTTTTGATTTCTCCATCGAATCCGAATGAGATCCTTGCCAGGTAGAGTAATCATGGTTGTAGTTTCTTCCCTTTCATCACTTTAAGTATATCATGCCACTCCCTTCTGGCTTGTAGAGTTTCTGCTGAGAAATCAGCTGTTAACCTTATGGGAGTTCCCTTGTATGTTATTTGTCATTTTTCCCTTGTTGCTTTCAATACTTTCTCTTTGTCTTTAATTTTTGCCACTTTGATTACTATGTGTCTCGGTGTGTTTCTCCTTGGGTTTATCCTGTATGGGACTCTCTGCGCTTCCTGGACTTGGGTGGCTATTTCATTTCCCATGTTAGGGAAGTTTTCGACTCTAATCTCTTCAAATATTTTCTGTGGTCCTTTCTCTCTCTCTTCTCCTTCTGGGACCCCTATAATGCGAATGTTGTTGCATTTAATATTGTCCCAGAGGTCTCTTAAGCTGTCTTCATTTCTTTTCATTCTTTTTTCTTTATTCTGTTCCACAGCAGTGAATTCCACCATTCTGTCTTCCAGGTCACTTATCCGTTCTTCTGCCTCAGTTATTCTGCTATTGATTCCTTCTAGTGTAGTTTTCATTTCAGTTATTGTATTGGTCATCTCTGTTTGTTTGTTCTTTAATTCTTCTAGGTCTTTGTTAATCATTTCTTGCAGCTTCTCAATCTTTGCCTCCATTCTTATTCCGAGGTCCTGGATCATCTTCACTATCATTATTCTGAATTCTTTTTCTGGAAGGTTGCCTATCTCCACTTCATTTAGTTGTTTTTCTGGGGTTTTATCTTGTTGCTTCATCTGGTACATAGCCCTCTGCCTTTTCATCTTGTCTATCTTTCTGTGAATGTGGTTTTTGTTCCACAGGCTGCAGGATTGTAGTTCTTCTTGCTTCTGCACTCTGCCCTCTTATGGATGAGGCTTTCTAAGAGGCTTGTGCAAGGTTCCTGATGGGAGGGACTGGTGGTGGGTATAGTTGACTGTTGTTCTGGTTGACAGAGCTCAGTAAAACTTTAATCTGCTTGACTGCTGATGGGTGGGGCTGTGTTCCCTCTGTGTTGGTTGTTCGGCCTTAGGCAACCCAAACTGGAGCCTACCTGGGCTCTTTGGTGGGGCTAATGGCAGACTCTGAGAGGGCTCACGCCAAGGAGTACTTCCCAGAACTTCTGCTGCCAGTGTCCTTTTCCCCATGGTGAGCCACAGCCACCCCCCGCCTCTACAGGAGCCCCTCCAACACTAGCAGTAGGTTTGGTTCAGTCTCCCCTGGGGTCACAACTCCTTTCCTTGGTTCCCGATGCGCACACTACTTTGTGTGTGCCCTCTAAGAGTGAAGTCTCTGTTTCCCCCCGTCCTGTCGAAGTCCTGCAATCAAATCCCACTAGCCTTCAAAGTCTGATTCTCTAGGAATTCCTCCTCCCTTTGCTGGTCCCGCAGGTTGGGATGCCTGATGTGGGGCTCAGAACCTTCACTGCAGTGGGTGGACTTCTGTGTTATAAGTGTTCTCTAGTCTGTGAGTAACCCACCCAGTAGTTGTGAGATTTGATTTTATTGTGATTGCATCCCTCCTATCATCTCACTGTGGCTTCTCCTTTGTCTTTGGATGTGGGGTATCTTTTTTGGTGAGATCCAGTGTCTTCCTGTCGATGATTGTCCAGTAGCTAGTTGTGATTCTGGTGTTCTCACAAGAGGGAGTGAGAGCATGTCCTTCTACTCTGCCATCTTGGTTCAGGACCAGTCTAGACCTATTTTCCAATGTGCTGATTTGTTCTCTTGCCAACACAAATCTGCTATTAAGTCTCTCTAGTGAATTTTTCATTTTAGTTATCATGCCATTAAAATGCAAGAATTTCTATGTGGTTCTGTTTTATAATATCTACCTCTTTACTGATATTCTCTAATTGATGAGATATCATTTTCATACTTTTCTTTAATTCTATAGGCAAGTTTACTTTAGTTCTTTGAACATATTTATAACAGCTGACTTAAAATATTTGTCTTCTAAGTCCAACATCTGGGATTCCTTGGGTTGTTGGCTTTTTTTAACCTGTGTTTAGACCGTACTTTCCTGTTTCTTTCTGTGTCCCTTAATTTTTATTTTAAATTGAATATTTTAAATAATATAATGTGGCAATTCTGGAAATCAGATACCCCTCTCCCCCGAGTTTGTTGCGGTTGTTGCTGCTGTTGTTGCTACTTTTTGTTTGTTTAGTGACTTTTCTGGACTAATTCTGTAAAGTCTGCATTTTTTTGTCGTGTGTAGCTACTGAAGTCTCTTCTCATTTATCTTAGTGGTCAGCTAATGATTGGAAAGAGATTTTCTTAAACACATTGAACAAATAAGTGTTCTATTATTTGCCAAGGGGATTTGTATGTGCTGGGACATGCCTTCAACAATCTGACAGTTTAAAACTATGACTTAGCTTTCACTTCCTTCTTGTTTAGACCCTCAAGGCCAGCAGGGGGTGATTAATATTGGCTTTGTCAGATATTTCCTGGAAACACTCACAGCCCTGGACATGCACTTCACCTTCTAGATTCCTAGGTGCTTTTCAAACCCCTGTATGGACATTTAATTCACTAAATTTTTATTTTAAGGTTTTTGGCTAGCCTCTTATTTGCAACTGGTAACTCATTCTTAGGTGTCTGCAATATTAAA
Organism: Balaenoptera acutorostrata; assembly: GCF_949987535.1. Classification (NCBI taxonomy): domain Eukaryota; kingdom Metazoa; phylum Chordata; class Mammalia; order Artiodactyla; family Balaenopteridae; genus Balaenoptera; species Balaenoptera acutorostrata. The sequence goes on from NC_080085.1 coordinate 48,794,014, forward strand.
CAATTGTCACTGATTATTTTCTGAAAAGGACCTCAGAATAGAGCTTTCCTCATTGAGTAAGATAAAATCAAGACAAGTCCTGAGAATGAGGCTTTTACAGGGAGCTGCTAAACAGATCAAATAGTGACAGTTTGTGGGAATGGGGCTTTGAGTGCATGAGGGAACTTATTGGGGGGATAAAAATGTTCTAAAACTAATTTATGGTGATGGTTGCAAACTCAGTAAAGTTACTTAAAATCATTGAACTGTGCAGTTGAAATGGGTGAATTTTATGATGTAAAATATAGCTCAATAAAAATGTTTAAAATAGTTTAGATTAGCCATTAGAAGAAAAGACATAAGTGTATAACTTCCAAGATTAGAAGGAAAATTGAATTTGAAATGAAAAAATCTTTTTAATCAACCCATAGCAAGGCAAAAAACAATAGGAAAAGAATCATTTAAAAGGTGGTTTTGATATGGAGGGAGGGGCTATAACACCTTGAGGTGTAAAAAAGTAAGGAATCGCTCCAAAAATGATGGTGACATGTCAAAAGGACCCAAGAGCAAACTTGAGAGAGCTCCCAATGTCCAAATCAGGGACAATATGAGCAAAAAAAAAAAAGTACAAATAAATATCCAAGAGTCCATCTTGACATAAATAATTTAATAAACAAAAAATAGGGTAGAAGGGAAAGCTCTTCCTTACAGTAGAATTCCAATTATTAATGTAGACAGAATAATAGAAATAGAAGACCTCCATTTGCCAAATATCACAGGAACAGTTGTTTCAGGCAAACATGCTCAGTGGATCTCAGGAGATGCTAAAATTAGTGGACTTATGATGAGAAACAAGATATTTAGATAGTCTTGAATTATCTTTTCACAAGATATTTATTAATTACAAAGGGGAAACTTTTCAGTAAAGAATCCTGGCAGACACTGACTTTAACCAAGTGGTCAAGATAATTAGCTATATCAGGAGCATGTATCCCCTAATAGTGATGTACTGAGAAGGGCATAACATCACTGCTATCACATTCTTGCCAAACATGTATAAGTTGGATTTAATCATGAGAAAATAACAGACAAACCCAAACTGAGGGACATTCCACAAACTAAGTGACCAGCACTCGTCAAAAGTATCAAAGTCATGATATACAAAGAGAGATTAAGGAACTGTCAAAAACCAGAGGAGATGGACATTTAGATCGCTTACATGTCCTGGCTATCGTAAATAGTGTTGCCATGAACATTGGGGTGCATGTATCTTTTCGAATTATGGTTTTCTCCAGTTATATACCCAGTAGTGGTATTGCTGGGTCATATGGTAGCTCTATTTTTAGTTTTTTAAGGAACCTCCATACTTTTCTCCATAGTAGCTGTACCAATTTACATTCCCACTAACAATGTAGGAGGGTTCCCTTTTCTCCACACCCTCTCTACCATTTACTGTTTGTAGATTCAGCAGAGGAAGGGATAAAGAAACTGTGGTACATATATATAAAATGGAATATTACTCGGCCATTAAAAATATGAAATAATGCCATTGCAGCAACATGGATGGATCTAGAGATTGTCAAACTGAGTGAAGTAAGTCAGACAAATACAAATATCACAGGATATCACTTATATGTGGAATCTTTAAAAAAAAAAAGGGTACAAATGAATTTATCTACAAAACAGAAATAGAGTTACAGATATAGAAAAGAAACTTATGGTTATCATGTGGTAAGAAGAGGGAGGAATAGATTGGGAGATTGGGATTGACATATATGCACTACTATATATAAAATAGATAACTAATAAGGACCTACTGTATAGCACAGGGAACTCTACTCAATACTCTGTAATGGCCTATATGGGAAAAGAATCTTAAAAAGAGTGCATATATGTATGTGTATAACTGATTCACTTTGCTGTACACTGGAAACTAACACAACATTGTAAATCAACTATACTCCAATAAAATTTTTTAAATAAAAGTAAAAAAAAAAAAAACCAGAGGAGATTAAGGAGACACGACAACTAAACAAAATATGGAATCCTGGATGTCACATTAGTGGGACAATTGACAAAATTTGAATAAGGTCTACAGATTAGTTAATGATATTGTATCAATGTTAATTTCCTGTTTTCCAGAATTGTATTGTGGTTATGTAAGACGTTAGCATTCAGGAAAGCTGGGTGACAAGTATTCACAAATTCTTTGTACTAAATTTGTAACTTTTTCACAAATCTAAAATTATTTCAGAATGAACATTTAATTTTTTAAATAAAAAATGAAGTAATGGGCTTACACTTCCAGTATAATGGGTGAGTAGGAGCTCTGAGAGGCCCTCCACAAAAACTAGACTCCAGATATGTTACACTGTGCCTCTAACAAAAGGTAGAGGAGCTTTCCAGCAACACCCCACACTGCCACCACCAAGCAATATGAGTTGGGCATGGGGTAGAGTCAGGAAACCTGCAGTCTTGGTGGTAATATCCAGGAGTCATCCACTAGGGAACAAAGCCTCAAAGGCAAGAGCTTGGCCAGGCCAAGAATTCCAACATCTGTAGAGCCAGAGTGACAGGGACCAGGGAGGGGTTGAATTTCCATGAAGCCTGAGTCCTCTAGCAACCATTTGTATGGATAATGATTATTGGAATGGCAAGGAAATGGGAAGCTGAGTCTGAGACTCCAACTCAGAGCCAAACCTTGAAGAGAGAGGCTGACGTGATCCTCTCTTTTGGGAAGAAAGTTTTCCCCAAGTTAGGCCTTACACAGATTAAACAGAGCATGATCTCACAAAGATTACCAAACACCAGATCTCATCCATTAGTAAGAATCAGTAGAAATAAGACAAAAGAAAAACACATGTAAATCCTCAAGATGATAGACGTTGGAACAATCCAGTACGTAATAGTTATGTATGAAATGTTGAGAAATAAAGGATACAATTACAAAGATAAGCATGCCATAAAAATCAATAAGAAATGAATAGACGTGAAGAAAATGAGTTGAATTTTGAGCAATGAAAAATGTAATTGTTAAAATTTTAAAACTAAATGCATGGGTTAAACATCAGATTAGAAACAGTTGAAAAGATAATTAGTGATTTGAAAGATACATGGGAAGAATTTATTCCAAAAGCAACATAGAGAGATATAGAGAATGAAAATATTAAAGAGGGGTTAAGAGACATGGAGAATAGAATGAGATGATCTAACAAATGTTTGGAGTCTCAGAAGGAGAAAGTGGAGAGACACTGAAAGAGAGACAATATTTTAAAAAAATAATGGCAAGGATTTCCTGGTTGCAGTAATGCCAGGCTAGGCTACTTGGATCAACTCTCTTACAGAAAACTAAAAAGGTTTAAGGTATACATCACACACATTATATATATATATGGCATGTATGTAAATGTGTATGCATATAAAAATCTTAGAACACTGAAGAGCTGAAAAGATAGTTGGTAAACTGCCAGGTTATATTTGGGGGGAGTGGGTGAGGGTGAAGCAAAGCCCAAATCCATAAAGGTAAGGAGAATATTAGAGCATCAGAGAGGCTTTTGCCTTGAGGGTATTTGTCCACAATCACACCTAGCTTCTGTTCAATGGTGAAGGTGATGGAAGTGAAGGCTCAGCTCCTCCTTCTGGGTGGGAGAGAGAGGGGAAACTTTACTGGGGACTCCAAAGGTCTGCATTGTCAGGATAAAGGCAAACCAAAACTAAACTCCTTTTTTCAACCCCAGGGTTTATTGAGGAAGCCATTTTAGTCTACCAACCTATAATTAAATATCCAGCTCTTTCTCATTCAAGAACAAGGGGAAATGAAGACATCTTCTCAGAAACAACAGACATAGAGAGTTCACCATCATCAGACTCCCACTAAAGAAGATCCTATAGAATGTATTTCTGGAAGAAAGGAAGTGATCCCAAATGGAACGTCTGAGGTGCAAGAAGGAACAAAGAGCAAAAAGAGTGGTAAATATGTGGGAATATGTAAGTAAATATTAGCCATGTTAAAAAGTAATAATAATATCTAGAAGGATTGAATAATTAAAGTACCAGACAATACCATGTAGGTTGGGAGGGAACAAAGGGAAATGTCTGGGATGAGGTTTGGTGAACCTTAGACTTTGATCAGATGCAAGGTAACCAGTGAAATAGAAACCAAGGATATAACTTCCAAACTAGTAGAGAGAAAAAAGTGGAGAAATAAAAATATTCAATCTAAAAGAAATAAAAAGCAAGAAGGGAGAGACAAAGAAACAGAATGGGAGTCTGAAGAGAATGCATAAATAAGATGGAAGATTTAAACTCCAAATATCAGTAACCATTTCATAGGTAAACAAACTTAAATGGTCCAGATAAGAGATAGAGATTATCACACTGGATAAAACAAACAAGCAAAACAAAAAAACAAAAAAACAAAAAAAAACCCAAAGTCCTTACCTTGATAAACAGTATCTGCAAAAACTTAAAGCAAACTTAGAGAATTAATGGCACCATTCATTTAAGTCAAGAACAGGACAAGAGTTCCTATATCAGGTGGGAGAGCCGAGTTCAGGACATTGGTCCACCTGAGACCTCCCAGCTCCACATAATATCAAACAGCGAAAGCTCTCCCAGACATCTCTATCTCAACGCTAAGAACCAGCTCCACTCAACGACCAGCAAGCTACAGTGCTGGACACCCTATGCCAAACAACTAGCAAAACAGGAGCACAACCCCACCCATTAGCAGAGAGGCTGCATAAAATCAGAATAAGGTCACAGACACCCCAAAACATACCACCGGATGCGATCCTGTCCACCAGAAAGACAAGATCCAGCCTCATCCACCAGAACACAGGCACCAGTCCCCTCCACCAGGAAGCCTACACAACCCACTGAACCAACCTTACCCACTGGGGGCAGACACGAAAAACAATGGGACTACAAACCTGCAGCCTATAAGAAGGAGACCACAAACACAGTAAGTTAAGCAAAATGAAAGACAAAGAAATATGCAGCAGATGAAGGAGCAAGGTAAAAACCCACCAGACCAAAAAAATGAAGAGGAAATAGGCAGTCTACCTGAAAAAGAATTCAGAGTAATGATAGTAAAGATGATCTAAAATCTCAGAAATAGAATAGAGAAAATACAAGAAACATTTAACAAGGACCTAAAAGAACTAAAGAGCAAACAAACAATGATGACCAACACAAGAAATGAAATTAAAAATTCTCCAGAAGGAATCAATAGCAGAAAAACTGAGGCAGAAGAATGGATAAGTGACCTGGAAGATAAAATAGTGGAAATAACTGCTGCAGAGCAGAATAAAGAAAAAAGAATGAAAAGAATTGAGGACAGTCTCAGAGACCTATGGGACATTAAATGCACCAACATTCGAATTATAGGGGTCCCAGAAGAAGAAGAGACAAAGAAAGGGATTGAGAAAATATTTGAAGAAATTATAGTTGAAAACTTCCCTAATATGGGAAAGGAAATAGCCAATCAAGTCCAGGAAGCACAGAGAGTCCCATCCCATACAGGATAAATCTAAGGAGAAACATGCGAAGACACATATTACTATCAAAAATTAAATACACACAAAAATATTAAAAGCAGCAAGGGAAAAATAACAAATAACATACAAGGGAATCCCCATAAGGTTAACAGCTGATCTTTCAGCAGAAATGCTGCAAGCCAGAAGTGGGTGGCAGGACATATTTAAAGTGATGAAAGGGAAAAACCTACAACCAAGATTACTCTACCTGGCAAAGATCTCATTCAGATTTGACGGAGAAATCAGAACCTTTACAGAGAAGCAAAAGCTAAGAGAATTCAGCACCACCAAACCAGCTTTACAACAAGTGCTAAAGGAACTTCTCTAGGCAGGAAACACAGGAGAAGGCAAAGACCTACAATAACAAACCCAAAACATTAAGAAAATGGTAATAGGAACATACATATCGATAACTATGTTAAATGTAAATGCATTAAATGCTCCAACCAAAAGACATAGACTTGCCGAATGGATACAAAAACAAGACCCATATATATGCTATCTACAAGAGACCCACTTCAGACCTACGGACACATACACACTGAAAGTGAGGGGATGGAAAGATACTCCATGCAAATGGAATCAAAAGAAGGCTGGAGTAACAATTCTCATATCAGACAAAATAGACTTTATTTTTCTAGAAACATTTTTATTGGAGTATAATTGCTTTACAATGGTGTGTTAGTTTCTGCTTTATAACAAAGTGAATCAGTTATACATATACATATATCCCCAAATCTCTCCCCTCTTGCATCTCCCTCCCTCCCACCCTCCCTATCACACCCTTCTAACTGGTCTCAAAGCACCGAGCTGATCTCCCTGTGCTATGCGACTGCTTCCCACTAGCTATCTATTTTACATTTGGTAGTGTATATATGTCCATATATACACTACCACTCTCTCACTTTGTCCCAGCTTACCCTTCCCCCTCCTCATGTGCTCCAGTCCATTCTCTAGTAGGCCTGCGTCTTTATTCCCATCCTGCCCCTGGGCTCTTCATGACCATTTATTTTTTTGACTCCATATATACGTGTTAGCATACAGTACTTGTTTTTCTCTTTCTGACTTACTTCACTCTGTATGACAGACTCTAGGTCCATCCACCTCACTACAAATAACTCAATTTCGTTTCTTCTTCTGGCTGAGTAATATTCCATTATATATATGTGCCACATCTTCTTTTTTTTTTTTTTTTTAAACATCTTTATTGAAGTATAATTGCCTTACAATAGTGTGTTAGCTTCTGCTTTATAACAAAGTGAATCAGTTATACATATACAATATGTTCCCATTTCTCTTCCCTCTTGCATCTCCCTCCCTCCCACCCTCCCCATCCCACCCCTCTAGGTGGTCACAAAGCACCGAGCTGATCTCCCTGTGCTGTGCGGCTGCTTCCCACTAGTTATCTATTTTACATTTGGTAGTGTATATATGTCCATGACACTCTCTTACCCTGTCACATCTCACCCCACCCCCTCCCCATATCCTCAAGTCCATTCTCTAGTAGGTCTGTGTCTTTATTCCCGTCTTGCCACTAGGTTCTTCATGGCCTTTTTTTTTTTCCCTTAGATTCCATATATATGTGTTAGCATACTGTATTTGTTTCTCTCTTTCTGACTTACTTCACTCTGTATGACAGACTCTAACTCCATCCACCTCATTACAAATACCTCCATTTCATTTCTTTTTATGGCTGAGTAATATTCCATTGTATATATGTGCCACATCTTCTTCATCCATTCATCTGTCGATGGACATTTAGGTTGCTTCCATGTCCTGGCTATTGTAAATAGAGCTGCAATGAACATTTTGGTACATGACTCTTTTTGAATTATGGTTTTCTCAGGGTATATGCCCAGCAGTGGGATTGCTGGGTCGTATGGTAGTTCTATTTTTAGTTTTTTAAGGAAGTTCCATACTATTCTCCATAGTGGTTGTATCAATTTACATTCCCACCAACAGTGTATGAGGGTTCCCTTTTCTCCACACCCTCTCCAGCATTTATTGTTTGTAGATGTTTTGAGGATGGCCATTCTGACAGGTGTGAGATGATATCACATTGTAGATTGGATTTGCATTTCTCTAATGATTAATGATGTTGAGCATTCTTTCATATGTTTGTCAGCAATCTGTATATCTTCTTTGGAGAAATGTCTATTTAGGTCTTCTGCCCATTTTTGGATTAGGTTGTTTGTTTTTTAGATATTGAGCTGCATGTGCTGCTTGTAAATTTTGGAGATTAATCCTTTCTCAGTTGCTTCATTGGCAAATATTTTCTCCCATTCTGAGGGTTGTCTTTTCATCTTGTTTATGGTTTCCTTTGCTGTGCAAAAGCTTTTAAGTTTCATTAGGTCCCATTTTTTTATTTTTGTTTTCACTTCCATTTCCCTGGGAGCTGCGTCAAAAAGGATCTTGTCGTGATTTATGTTATAGAGTGTTCTGCCTATGTTTTCCTCTAAGAGTTTGATAGTGTCTGGCCTTACATTTAGGTCTTTAATCCATTTTGAGTTTATTTTTATGTATGGTGTTAGGGAGTGTTTTAATTTCATCCTTTTATGTGTAGCTGTCCCGTTTTCCCAGCACCACTTATGGAAGAGGCTGTCTTTTCTCCATTATATATTCTTGCCTCCTTTATCAAAGATAAGGTGACCATATGTGCATGGCTTTATCTCTGGGCTTTCTATCCTGTTCTATTGATCTATATTTCTGTTTTTGTGCCAGTACCATACTGTCTTGATTATTGTCGCTTTGCACTATATTCTGAAGTCTGGGAGCCTGATTCCTCCAGCTCTGTTTTTCTTTCTCAGTATTGCTTTGGTTATTCGGGGGAATCCAAATCGGAAAAGAAGAAGTAAAGCTGTCACTGTTTGCAGATGACATGATACTATACATAGAGTATCCTAAAGATGCTTCCAGAAAACTACTAGAGCTAATCAATGAATTTGGTAAAATGGCAGGATACAAAATTAATGCACAGAAATCTCTTGCATTCCTATACACTAATGATGAAAAATCTGAAAGTGAACTTAAGAAAACACTCCCATTTACCACTGCAACAAAAAGAATAAAATACCTAGGAATAAACCTACCTAAGGAGACAAAAGACCTGTATGCTGAAAATTATAAGATACTGATGAGAGAAATTAAAGTTGATACCAACAGATGGAGAGATATACCATGTTCTTGGGTTGGAAGAATCAATATTGTGAAAATGACTATACTACCCAAAGCAATCTGCAGATTCAATGCAATCCCTATCAAACTATCATGGGCATTTTTCACAGAATTAGAACAAAAAATTTCACAATTTCTATCAAAATAGACTTTAAAATAAAGACTGTTACAAGAGACAAAGGAGGACACTACATAATGACCAAGGGATCAATCCAAGAAGATGTAACAATTGTAGAAGGTATAATAACAATTGTAAATATTTATGCACCCAAAAAAGGAGCACCTCTATACATAAAGCAAATGCTAACAGCCATAAAAGGGGAAATCGACAGTAACACAATACTAGTAGGGGACTTTAACACCCCACTTTCACCAATGGACGGATCATCCAAAATGAAAATAAATAAGGAAACACAAGCTTTAAATGACACATTAAAAAAATGGACTTCCTTGATATTTATAGGACATACCATCCAAAAACAACAGAATACACTTTCGTTTCAAGTGCTCATGGAATATTTTCCAGGATAGATTATATCTTGGGTCACAAATCAAGCCTTGGTAAATTTAAGAAAATTGAAATCATATCAAGTATCTTTTCTGATGACAATGCTATGAGATGATATCAATTAGAAGAAATAAATCTGTAAAAAATACAAACACATGAGGGCTAAACAATACACTACTAAATAACCAAGAGATCACTGAATCAAAAAATACCTAGAACAGCAATCCCACTACTGAGCATATACCCCAAGAAAACCATAATTCAAAAAGAGTCATGTACCACAATGTTCACTGCAGCTCCATTTACAATAGCCAGGACATGGAAGCAACTTAAGTGTCCATCGACAGATGAATGGATAAAGAAGATGTGGCACATATATACAATGGGATGGTACTCAGCCAAAAAAAAGAAATGAAATTGAGTTATTTGTAGTGAGGTGGACATAATCTGTCATACAGAGTGAAGGAAGTCAGAAAGAGAAAAACAAATACCATATACTAACACACATATATGGAATCTAAAAAAAGAAAAAAAATGGTTCTGAAGAATCTAGGGGCAGGAAAGGAATAAAGATGTAGACGTAGAGAATGGACTTGAGGACATGGGGAGGGGGAAGGGGAAGCTGGAACAAAGTGAGAGAGTGGCATGGACATATATACACTAACAAATGTAAAATACATATCTAGCGGGAAGCAGCCACATAGCACAGGCATATCAGCTCGGTGTTTTGCGAACACCTGGAGGGGTGGGATGGGGAAGATGGGAAGGAGACGCAAGAGGTAGGAGATATGAAGATACATGTATATGTATAGCTGATTCACTTTGTTATAAAGCAGAAACGAACACACCATTGTAAAGCAATTATACTCCAATAAAGATGTTTAAAAAAACTAAAAAAAAAAAACCTAGAAAAAAATGACAATGAAAACACAACGACCCAAAACCTATGGGATGCAGCAAAAGCAGTTCTAAGAGGGAAGTTTATAGCAATACAATCCTACCTCAAGAAACAAGAAACATCTCAAATAAACAACTTAACCTTACACCTAAAGCAATTAGAGAAAGAAGAACAAAAAAATCCCAAAGTTAGCAGAAGGGAAGAAATCATAATGATCAGACCAGAAATAAATGAAAAAGAAATGAAGGAAACAATAGTAAAGATGAAGAGAACTAAAAGCTGGTTCTTTGAGAAGATAAACAAAATTGGTAAACCATTAGCCAGACTCATCAAGAAAAAAAGGGAGAAGACTCATATCAATAGAATTAGAAATGAAAAAGCAGAAGCAACAACTGACACTGCAGAAATACAAAGGATCATCAGAGATTATTACAAGCAACTATATGCCAATAAAATGGACAACCTGGAAGAAATAGACAAATTCTTAGAAAAGCACGACCTTCTGAGACTGAACCAGGAAGAAATAGGAAATATAAAGAGACCAATCACAAGTACTGAAATAGAGACTGTGATTAAGAATCTTCTAGCAAACAAAAGCCCAGGACCAGATGGTTTCACAGGCAAATTCTATCAAATATTTAGAGAAGAGCTAACACCTATCCTTCTCAAACTTTTCCAAAATGTAGCAGAGAGAGGAGCACTCCCAAACTCATTCCATGAGGCCACCATCACCCTGATACCAAACCCAGACAAAGATGTCACAAAGAAAGAAAACTTCAGGCCAATATCACTGAACAACAGGGAGGCAAAAATCCTCAACAAAACACTAGCAAACAGAATCCAACAGCACATTAAAAGGATCATACACCATGATCAAGTGGGGTTTATCCCAGGAACGCAAGAATTCTTCAATATACGCAAATCAATCAATATGATACACCATATTAACAAATTGAAGGAGAAAAACCATATGATCATCTCAATAGATGCAGAAAAACCTTTCAACAAAATTCTACCCCCATTTATGATAAAAACCCTCCAGAAAGTAGGCATAGAGGGAACTTACCTCAACATAATAAAGGCCATATATGACAAACCCACAGCCAACATCGTCCTCAATGGTGAAAAACTGAGACCATTTCCTCTAAGATCAGGAACAAGACAAGGTTGGGCACTCTCACCACTATTATTCAACATAGTTTTGGAAGTTTTAGCCACAGCAATCAGAGAAGAAAAAGAAATAAAAAGAATCCGAATCAGAAAAGAAGAAGCAAAACTGTCACTGTTTGCAGATGATATGATACTATGCATAGAGAATCCTAAAGATGCTACCAGAAAACTACTAGAGCTAATCAATGAATTTGGTAAAGTTGCAGGATACAAAATTAATGCACAGAAATCTTTTGCATTCCTATACACTAACGATGAAAATTCTGAAAGTGAAATTAAGGAAACACTCCCATTTACCATTGCAACAAAAAGAATAAAATACCTAGGAATAAACCAATCTAAGGAGACAAAAGACCTGTATGCAGAAAACAATAAGACACTGATGAAAGAAATTAAACATGATACAAACAGATGGAAACATATACCATGTTCTTGGATTGGAAGAATCAACATTGTGAAAATGGCTATACTACCCAAAGCAATCTCATTTTCAATGCAATCCCTATCAAACTACCAATGGCATTTTTCACAGAACTAGAACAAAAAATTTCACAATTTGTATGGAAACACAAAAGACCCCAAATAGACAAAATAATCTTGAGAAAGAAAAACGGAGCTGGAGGAATCAGGCTCCTGGACTTCAGACTATACTACAAAGCTACAGTAATAAAGACAGTATGGTACTGGCACAGTATGGTACTATCCTGGTACCATCCTTTCTACAGGATAGAAAGCCCAGAGGTAAACCCACACACATATGGTCACCTTATTTTTGATAAAGGAGGCAAGAAAATACAATGGATAAAAGACAGTCTCTTCAATACGTTGTGCTGGGAATACTGGACAGCTACATGGAAAAGAATGAAATTAGAGCACTCCCTAACACCATACACAAAAATAAACTCAAAATGGATTAAAGACCTAAATGTAAGGCCAGACACTATCAAACTCTTAGAGGAAAACATAGGCAGAACACTCTATAACATAACCACAGTAAAATCCTTTTTGACCCACCTCCTAGAGAAATGGAAATAAAAACAAAAATTAACAAATGGGACCTAATGAAACTTAAAACCTTTTGCACAGCAAAGGAAACCATAAACAAGATGAAAAGACAACCCTCAGAATGGGAGAAAATATTTGCAAATGAAGCAACTGACAAAGGATTAATCTCCAAGATTTACAAGCAGCTTATGCCACTCAATATCCAAAAAACAAACAACCCAATCCAAAAATGGGCAGATGACCTAAATAGACATTTCTCCATAGAAGATATGCAGATTACCAACTAACACATGAAAGGATCCTCAACATCACTAATCATTAGAGAAATACAATTCAAAACTACAATGAGGTATCACCTCATGCCTGTCAGAATGGCCATCATCAAAAAATCTACAAACAATAAATGCTGGAGAGGGTGTGGAGAAAAGGGAACCCTCTTGCACTGTTGGTGGGAATGTAAATTGATACAACCATTGTGGAGAACAGTATGGAGGTTCCTTAAAACACTAAAAATAGAACTACCATATGACCCAGCAATCCCACTACTGGGCATATACCCTGAGAAAACCATAATTCAAAAAGAGTCATGTACCAAAATATTCATTGCAGCTCTGTTTACAATAGCCAGGACATGGAAGCAACCTCAGTGTCCATGGACAGATGAATGGATAAAGAAGATGTGGCACATATATACAATGGAATATTACTCAGTCATAAAAAGAAATGAAATTAAGTTATTTGTAGTGAGGTGGATGGACCTAGAGTCTGTCATACAGAGTGAAGTAAGTCAAAAAGAGAAAAAAAAATACTGTATGCTAACACATATATATGGAATCTTTAAAAAAAAAACTGTTCTGAAGAACCTAGGGGCAGGACAGGAATAAAGACACTGGCGTAGAGAATGGACTTGAGGACACGGGGAGGGGAAGGGTAAGCTGGGACGAAGTGAGAGAGTGGCATGGACATATATACAGTTCCAAATGTAAAATAGGTAGCTAGTGGGAAGCAGCTGCATCACAAGGGGAGATCAGCTCGGTGCTTTGTGACCACTTATAGGGGTGGGATAGGGAGGGTGAAATGGAGACGCAAGAGGGAGGAGATATGGGGATATATGTATACGTGTAGATGATTCACTTTGTTTTAAAGTGGAAACTAACACACCATTGTAAAGCAATTATACTCCAGTAAATATGTTTTTTAAAAAAAGAGTTCTTATATCTTCTGTCACAATGTTGTACTAAAGGGCTTTATGCAAAAATTCAAAAAAAAGAGAATTAAGAGGTATAAGAATCTGAACATAATAGACAAGATTGTTATCATTATTATTCAGTATGATGGTCCACATAGAAAAATCCAAGAAAATCTGCAAATTATTAGATCTAACAAGAGATTAAGAGAGTTTACCAGGGTTGCTGGATCCAGGGTTGCTGGATCAACATATAAAAATAGCACTCCTATAACCAGTAATCACCATTTTTTAATGAAATTTTTAAAAGAACCCATTCACAGAAAGAAGGAAACAAACCCATTCACAGTATAAAGGGGGGATAAAATGAGATATCTGGTGTATTAGTTTTGTATTGCTGCATAGTAGTTTATCATAAACTTAGGGGCTTAAACCAACACACATTTATTACCTCACAGTTTCTGTGGCTCACGTATCTGGGCACAGCTTAGCTGGATCCTCCGTTCAGGTTGTCAAACTGCAATCAAGGTGTTGGCAGGGCCTGTCCTCTCATCTTGGGCTCAGGCTCCTCTTCTAACCTTACATCATTGTTGGCAGAATTGTTGTTGTAGTACTGAGGGCCTTATTTTCTTGCTGACTGTCAGCCAGGGGCTCGCTCTTAGCTCCTAAAAGCCATCCTCGGGTCCCAGCTATGAGGCCCTCTCACAGCATAGCAGCTGACTTCTTCAAAGCCAGCAGGAGAATCTCATCCCAGTCTGCTATGGTGGAGTCTTGCATAATGTAACATAATCATGGGAGTGATTATCCCATCACCTTTGCCATATAGTGTAATCTAATCAAGGGAGCAACTATCCCATCATATTCATATCCACACTCAAGAGACGGTGATTATACGTGCATGCATACCAGACAGCTGAAATCTCGGGCACCATCTTAGAATTCTGCATACTCACTTAAGAGTAAATATAAAAAAAATGTGCAACATATCTTTGAGAAAAAATATGAAACATTATTGGCTATCAAAGAGAACGTACCTGAATAAAAGGAGATCTATAACAAGTTATTGTATGGTAAGGCTCACTATAATAAAGCTATTAACTCTCCCCAGTTAATTTCTAAATTAAATTAAATTCCCAAGCTCAACAGGATTTTTCATGAAATTTGTCAAACTGATTCTAAAATTCATGTGAAATAGATTTGTTCAAGAATAATTAATGCAAATCTGAAAAAGAATGGGGGGAGAAGGTGACTTGTTTTACCAGATATCAAGATTTATTTTAAAGCTATAGTAATTAGAACAGTGTGAGTCTGGCTCAGGAATAGACAAATGGATTACTGAAAGAGAATAGAAAACCCAGAAACAGGTCCGTGGAACTTAGAATGTTATAGAAGTGGCAGTTCAAACACTGGGGGAAAGAATTAATATTCAATAAATATTCAACACCAATAAATGGTGTTAGAACAACACATTTTTACATGGAAAAAATAAAATTAGATCACTACCTTGTATCTAACACAGAAAACAAAGCTAGATGGACTAAAGCTCTGAATGTGAAAAGCAAATTTTTAAACCTATTAGAAAAAAATATATGAAAATATAATATGACTTTGGAGTAGGAAAGGTTTTCTTAACCAAGTTACAAAAAGCCCAAACCATAAAGAAAAAGAATTAATTTGTATGTATAACTGATTCACTTCGCGGTACACCTGAAACTAACACAATATTGTAAATCAACTATGCTCCAACACAAATTTTTAAAAAAGAATTAGTTTGACTTTATTAAAATTAAAACCTCTATAAAATAAAAGCACCATTAACAAATTTATAAGACAGGTGATAACCTGGAAAAAGATATTTGCAACACACATAACAGACCGCCCCCAAAAACACTGTTGCAAAGAATTCCCACAGTACAATAAGAAAAAGACAAACAAAACTCAACAGAGGAAGAAGCAAAGTCTATGAAAAGGCTATTACAGAAAAGGAAAGCCGAATGAAAAGATATTTAACCTCACTAAATATCAAGAAAATGTAAGCTAAAACAATGAAAAACGATTTCACATCCATCATATTGGCAAAATTTTTAAGTCTTCTGATACAGGATATGTGGAACAACAGAAACCTTCGTGTACTGCTGGTGGAAGTGTAAATTGAGACAACCACTTTGGAGAGAATTTTGACTCTGTTTAGTAATATAAAAGGTGTATTTACCATATTACCCAGTAATTTCACTTCCAATTATTTTCCCTAGAGAAATTCCTCAACGTGTGCACAAGGAGAATGTACTAAGATGTTCATTGCAGCATTGTAATACTGTAAAATTGGACAGTGGGTGAATGTCCTTCAGTAAGTGAATGAATAAATAAAACGTGGTATAGTCCTATAATCAAATACTACACAGCAGCTAAAAGAAATGAACTGGATTTATGTATTATCAACATTTGAGTAAAAAAACAAGTTGCAAAATAAGATATATTATAAATATATATTATGCAATAATATATATTATATATGTATGTATAGTCTGAAACTATTTCTGTAAAATTAAAAAGCTCACAATGCAGAACTTCCCTGGTGGTGCAGTGGTTAAGAATTCGCCTGCCAATGCAGGGGACACAGGTTCAATCCCTGGTCCGGGAAGATCCCACATGCCACGGAGCAACTAACCCCGTGTGCCGCAACTACTGAGCCTGTGCTCTAGAGCCCGTGAGCCACAGCTAATGAGCCCGCATACTGCAACTACTGAATGCGGTGCACCTAGAGCCTGTGCTCCGCAACAAGAGAAGCCACCACAAAGAAAAGTAGCCCCCACTCGCCACAGCTAGAGAAAGCCTGTGCACAGCAGCGAAGACCCAACATAGCCATAAATAAATAAATAAATAAATAAATTTATTTTTTAAAAGTGCGCAATGCAATACTTTATTGCTTATAGAGATATAAATGCTTGTAAATAGTATTAAAACATGAATACCAAATTAACAATAGTGTTTGCATCTGAGTGGAAAGAAGGGAACAGGATTGAGGATGGGTGGGAAAAAGGTACTTTGACTTAACTCCTTAATTGCCATTATCACTTTTAAAAACACAGATTTGAAGTAGATGTAATAAAATGTTAACAATGAAGAATCCTGGGTATATGGGTGTTTGTTATATTATTCTTTGTACTTTTCTGTATTTTTTAAATTATAAAATAAAATATGCCATAGAAGGCAAAATTGGAGGCTCTTCCCAAATGATGCTGACAGGGTAACATTTTGGAGCCAATTCCAGGATGTTTGGACTGAGCAACAACCAAAAGTGTAAAGAGAACGAAAGGAAAAGGAGATGATATGCATAATCGCCACACTGTTCCCATGGACATGCTACTCAAGTATTCTTGTCTATTTGTAAATCATATCAGTCCTCCCAAAGCTCAAAATGATACAATGAGATGACTAATACACCATTAATATTCTCATGTGTTCTACAAGTACAAAACTCCAAGGCTCTGAGCAGCAACTGTATAAAATTTCAAATTTATGGGAAGATAAAATTTATAGGCACAAAATTATTGAAAACCTTGCATATTAAAACAAGACTTCTAAAGAGGGGATTTGGTAGAATAGAAGCCCCCTTATCAGGTGCTATTACAACTGTCGTCAGTCAGTGAATGGAAAAAGTTAGTAAAGTAGGGAATCATAGGCATGACACATTAATATAGTAAAACTTTTAAGTTAAAACATATAAATGGGGGCTTCCCTGGTGGTGCAGTGGTTAAGAATTCACCTGCCAATGCAGGGCACACAGGCTCGAGCCCTGGTCTGGGAAGATCCCACATGCCGCGGAGCAGCTAAGCCCGTGCTCCACAACTACTGAGCCTGCGCTCTAGAGCCCGCGTGCCACAACTACTGAAGCCTGTGCGCCTAGAGCCCATGCTCTGCAACAAGAGAAGCCACCACAGTGAGAAGCCCATGCACTGCAACAAAGGGTAGCCCCTGCTCGCCACAAGTAGAGAAAGCCCGCGCGCAGCAACGAAGACCCAACGCAGCCAAAAATAAATATATAAATAAATAAATTTATTTTTTAAAAAAAATATAAATGTACATTCATTCACCAATCTTTATTTAAGATCAAGGCCTTTTCTTTGTGTATGCTCCTACCAATTGACCTTCTGTCTCATTTTCCCTACATAAACTGTACTCAGTGCATTATCTATGAGTTACAGTTTTGGTTTCTTCAAAGTGGCGCAAGAACTTAAAGAGGATTCTGAAGCAATCTGAGAGAGAATCCTTTCAGAGTTTTAAGAACAGCTAATGATGCTGAATGTTTTTTTACATGCTCCTGTTCCATTCCTCCTCAGTGAAACCTCTTCAAGTGTGTTTAATGACATCTTATTTAATATATATTATTGATTCATTAAAACTGAACTCACAGCCAACAGCACTATAATTCATGCCTAAATGAAGCTTACCTAACATGTATAATTTCTCTATAAGGCACTTCACAGCCTTCTTGTGCTTAGAAATACTAGATAGCACTTCAGCACTATTCTTGGGGGCCATTTTTAACAGTGAAATCACCAACAAAAGTCACAAAATGTGAAAAGCATGGCACTAAATACACCACAGAAAGGATACTTGTTTACAGTATGATAATTGAAACAAGAAGACAAAATGTCACCTTGTTTGACCTCAACTGGGAACATGCACATTAGGCAACTCAAATTTTTTCACTCTGTTCCTGTGCATATCTGCAAACGACTGTGAGAGTACTGTGAGTATTGATTTAGGGTTACAAATAAATTTTAAATAGTAAGTGAATTCACAAATACAAGATCCAAGAATGAGAATTGACTGGTATATCTAAAATCACTCCATCATAAGTTTGGTAAGGATGCCACTCCTGGCATGCCACCACTGACCACTGTCAATGGACTCTTTTTTTTTGGCTGTGTTGGGTCTTCATTGCAGTGCGCGGGCTTCTCATTGTGGTGGCAGAGCACAGGCTCCAGGCACGCAGGCTTCAGTAGTTGCAGCACGTGGACTCAGTAGTTGTGGCTCATGGGCTCTAGAGTGCAGGCTCAGGAGTTGTGGCACACAGGCTTTGCTGCTCCGCAGCATGTGGGACCTTCCCGGACCAGGGCTCGAACCCATGTCCCCTGCATTGGTAAGCGGATTCTTAACCACTGCGCCACCAGGGAAGTCCCTGTCAATGGACTCTTGATGCTGCTGTAACTTCTATGAATAATTTCTCAACAGTCTCTGTGCCTCTGCATCACTGTTTAAATTCAACATTGTTCACTTTGTTGTACAGCAGAAACTAACACAACTTTGTAAAACAATTATACTCCAATAAAGATATTTTAAAAAAAGATTCAATATTGTTATGGAAGCATCTTATGGGAAAAGCCCAAGGTCCTATCTCTTACTCAGACTCACAATAGGAGATGATACTCGCATAGAAAGTGTGTTCTGATATGATACCCATGATTATAAATGCCCACTGAAGTTTACCAATTTGCTCAAAGTCTACATACACCCTTCTTTCCATTTCACTCTTTGTGCCCCAAACTGCTCCAACCTAAAATAATGCAGCTAAAATTCCTACAGCTGAAAACAGACTCATCCTCTCCTTAAAATGAAGGACATTTCAAAGTCTCATTAGTTACTGCATCTGACTCCAGTTCCAGGATCTCTGGGTAATATTCATCCCTCCTCTAGTTCTGATGCAATACTAACTCAATATTAGGCAACTATGGTGTAAATTGTAAAGCTCACTCTCACTACCAACATCCCCCACATGAAGTAATGGGGGGAAAAAGGAGAAGAAAAGGGAGATTAGTTAAAATATATTAAAACATATATAACTTAATAAAAGTAAATTCCGGTGGAGTCTACAATTCTTGGTTTTACATCTCATAAAAATGTAATTTGTACAAAAATAATGGTACAAATGGGAGGGGGAAACAGGAATATATTGGAGCATATTTTTTTATATTATTGAAATTAGGCTGGAATTAATCCCAACTCAAGTGTTTAAAGTAAAGATGTTAATTGTAAACCTCAGTGCATTCAATAAGAAAACACCTCAAAATATAGTAAAAGAAACAATAAGACAATAAAAATGGTATACGAGAAAATATGAATTTAACACAAAATAAGACAGTAATAGAGGAAAGGAGGAACACAAAAGACATACAGAAAATAAATAATAAAATCCTACCTTGTGAATAGTTAAATTAAATGTAAATAGATTGAGCACCCCAATAAAGAAGCAGAGATTGGCAAAGTGGAAGAAAAAAAATATGACTCCTACATGCTGTTTACAAGAAACAAACATTAATTCTAAGACACACATAGGTTAAAAGCATAAGGATAGAAAAATATATACCATGGAAACTGTACCCAAAAGAGAGCTATAGTGACTATACTAACAGCAGGCAAAATAGACTCAAAGACAAAATCGTTACTAGAGACAAGAAAGGACATTTTATAATGATAAAAGGGTCAATCTGTCAAGAGTATATAACAATTTCAAACATAGGTACACCTAACAACAGTGCCCCAAAACGTATGAAGCATAAACTGCCAAGATTGAAGGGAGAAACAAACAATTTAATTATACTAATTGGAGACTTCAATCCCCCACTTTCAAAAATAAATAAAAGAACAAAGCAGAAGATCAACAAGGAAATAAAAGACTTGAACAACTACATACAAACACGACGTGAGAGACATCTGGAGAACACTCCAAACAGCAAGAAAATATACATTCATCTCAGGTATACATGGAACATTCACCATGATAGAGCACATTCTAGGCTATAAGACTGGCCTCAATAAATTGAAAATGTTGAAATAATACAAAGTATGTTCTCTGAATATAATGGAATGAAATCAGAAATCGGTAACAGAAGGAAGTTTGAGAAATTCACAAATGTGTGGAAATTAAACACTATACTCTTTTTTTTAACATCTTTATTGGAGTATAATTGCTTTACAATGGTGTGTTAGTTTCTGCTTTATAACAAAGTGAATCAGCTATACATATACATATATCGCCATATCTCCTCCCTCTTGCATCTGCCTCCCACCCTCCCTTTCCCAGTCCTCTAGGTGGTCGCAAAGCACTGAGCTATCTCCCTGTGCTATGCAGCTACTTCCCACTAGCTATCTATTTTACACTTGGTAGTATATATAAGTCCATGCCACCCTCTCACTTTGTCCCAGCTTACCCTTCCCCCTCCCTGTGTCCTCAAGTCCATTCTCTACGTCTGCGTCTTTATTCCTGTCTTGCCCCTAGGTTCTTCAGAACCTTTTTTTTTTTTAGATTCCATATATATGTGTTAGCATACAGTATTTATTTTTCTCTTTCTGACTTACTTCACTCTGTATGACAGTCTCTAGGTCCATCCACCTCACTACAAATAACTCAATTTCGTTTGTTTTTATGGCTGAGTAATATTCCATTGTATATATGTGCCACATCTTCTTTATCCATTCATCTGTCGATGGACACTTAGGTTGCTTCCATGTCCTGACTATTGTAAATAGAGCTGCAATGAACATTGTGGTACATGACTCTTTTTGAATTATGGTTTTCTCTGGGTATATGCCCAGTAGTGGGATTGCTGGGTCGTATGGTAGTTCTATTTTTAGTTTTTTAAGGAATCTCTATACTGTTCTCCATAGTGGCTGTATCAATTTACATTCCCACCAACAGTGCAAGAGGGTTCCCTTTTCTCCACACCCTATCCAGCATGTACTGTTTGTAGATTTTTTTTGATGATGGCCATTCTGACTGGTGAGAGGTGATACCTCATTGTAGTTTTGATTTGTATTTCTCTAATGATTAGTGATGTTGAGCATCCTTTCATTAAACACTATACTCTTACATAAGTAATGGTTCAGAGAAGTAACCATAAGGTAAAATAGAAAATACTTTGGGATGAATGAGCATGAAAACACAACATAGAAAAACTTATAGAATGCAGCTAGAGTATTGCTTATTATAACATAATACAGTTATAAATGCCTATATTTTGTTTTGTTTTGTTAATTAATTTTTATTGGAGTATAGTTGCTTTACAATGTTGTGTTAGTTTCTGCTGTACAGCAAAGTGAATCAGTTATATGTATACATATATGCACTCTTTTATAGATTTCCTTCCCATTTAGGTCACCACAGAGTATTTAGTAGGGTTCCCCGTGCTATACACTAAGTTCTCATTAGTTATCTATTTTATGTATAGTAGTGTATATATGTCAGTCCCAATCTCCTAATTCATCCCACCCTCCCATCCCCCTTTGGTAACCATAAGTTTGTTTTCTACATCTGTGACTCTATTACTGTTTTGCAAATAAGTTGATCTGTACCATTATTTCTAGATACCACATATAAGCGATATTATATGATATACGATATGATATTATATGTCTCTCTCTTTCTGACTTACTTCACTCTGTATGACAATCTCTAGGTCATCCATGTCACTGCAAATGGCATAATTTCATTCCTTTTTATGGCTAAGTAATATTCCATTGTATATATGTACCACATCTTCTTTATCCATTCCTCTGTTGATGGACATTTTGGTTGCTTCCATGGCCTGGCTACTGCAAATAGTGCTGCAATGAACATCGAAATGCATGCCTCTTTTCGAGTAATGGTTTTCTCCTGATATATGCCCAGGAGTGAGATTGCTGGGTCATATAGTAGTTCTATTTTTAGTTTTTTAATGAACCTCCATACTATTCTCCATAGTGGCTGTACCAATTTACATTCCCACCAACAGTGTAGGAGGGCTCCCTTTTCTCCACACCCTCTCCAGCATTTACTGTTTGTAGATTTTTTTTATTGTAATCTATTTTATATTTTGCACATCACTTAACATTTCATCATAAATGTTCCTTCACAATCCTATAGTCTTCAAACATAGAATTTTTTTAAATTTGTATTTTATATTGGAGTATACCTGATTAACAGTGTTGTGATAGTTTCATGTGCACAGCCAAGTGACTCAGCCATGTTTATAGATTTTTTGATGATGGCCATTCTGACTGCTGTGAGATGATACCTCATAGTTTTGATTTAAATTTCTCTAATAATTAGTGATTTGAGCATCTTTTCATGTGTTTGTTGGCCATCTGTATGTCTCCTTTGGAGAAATGTCTATTTAGGTCTTCCACCCATTTTTTGATTGGGTTGTTTGTTTTTTTGCTATTGAGCTGCATGGGCTGTTTGTATATTTTGGAGATTAATCCTTTGTCAGTTGCTTCATTTGCAAATATTTTCTCACGTTCTGAGGGTTGTATTTTCATCTTGTTTATGGTCTCCTTTGCTATGCAAAAGCTTTGAAGTTTCATTAGGTCCCATTTGTTTATTTTTGTTTTTATTTCCATTTCTCTAGGAGGTGGGTCAAAAAGGATCTTGCTGTGATTTATGTCATGGAGTGTTCTGCCTATGTTTACCTTTAAGAGTTTTATAATATCCGGCCTTACATTTAAGTCTTTAATCCATTTTGACTTTATTTTTGTGTATGGTGTTAGAGAGTGTTCTAATTTCATTCTTTTCCATGTAGCTGTCCAGTTTTCCCAGCACCACTTATTGAAGAGACTGTCTTTTCTCCATTGTATATTCTTGCCTCCTTTGTCATAGATTAGATGGCCATAGGTGTGTAAGTTTGTCTCTGGACTTTATACCCTGTTCCATTCATATATATTTCTGTTTTGTGCCAGTATCATACTGCCTTGATTACTGTAGTTTTGTAGTATAGTCTGAATTCAGGAAGCATGATTCCTCCAGCTCCATTCTTCTTTCTCAAGATTGCTTTGGCTATTTGGGGTCTTTTGTGTTTCCATACAAATTGCAAAATTTTTTGTTCTAGTACTGTGAAAAATGCCATTGGTAATTTGATAGGGATTCCATTGAATCTATAGATTGCTTTGGGTAGTATAGTCATTTTCACAATATTGATTCTTCCAATCCAAGAACATGGTATATCTCTCCGTCTGTTTATGTTGTCTTTGATTTCTTTCATCAGCATCTTACAGTTTTCTGATGCAGGTCTTTTGCCTCCTTAGATAGGTTTATTCCTAGGTACTTTATTCTTTTTGATGCCATGGTAAATGGGATTGTTTCCTTAATCTCACTTTCTCATTTTTCGTTGTTAGTGTGTAGGAATGCAAGAGATTTCTGTGTATTATTTTTGTATCCTGCAACTTTACTAAATTCATTGATTAGCTCTAGTAGTTTTCTGGTGGCAACTTTAAGATTTTCTACGTATAGTATCATGTCATCTGCAAAGAGTGACAGTTTTGCATCTTCTTTTCCAATTTGGATTCCTTTTATTTCTTTTTCTTCTTTGATAGCCATGGCTAAGACTTCCAAAACTATGTTGAATAAAAGTGGAAAGAGTGGACATGCTTGTCTTGTTCCTGATCTTAGAGGAAATGCTATCAGCTTTTCACCACTGAGTATGATGTTAGCTGTAGGTTTGTTGTATATGGCCTTTATTGTGTTGAGGTGTGTTCCCTCTAAGCCCACTTTTCTGGAGAGTTTTTATCATAAATGGGTATTGAACTTTGTCAAAAGCTTTTTCTGCATCTATTGAGATGTTCATATGGTTCTTATTCTTCAATTTGTTAATGTGGTGTATCACAGTGATTGATTTGCATATATTGAAGAATCCTTGCATCCCTGGGATAAATCCCACTTGATCAGGGTGTATGATCCTTTCAATGTGCTGTTGGATTTGGTTTGCTAGTATTTTGTTGAGGATTTTTGCATCTATGTTCTATATCGGCCTGTAATTTTCTTTGTTTTTTGTGTGTGTGTGTGTGATATCTTTGTCTGGTTCTAGTATCAGGGTGATGGTGGCCTAGTAGAGTGAGCTTGGGAGTGTTCCTTCCTCTGCAATATTTTGGAAGAGTTTCAGAAGTGTAGGTGTTAACTCTTCTCTAAATGTTTGATAGAATTTGCCTATGAAGCCATCTGGTCCTGGACCTTTGTTCGTTGGGAGTTTTTTAATCACAGTTTCAATTTCAGGACTTGTGATTGGTCTGTTCATATTTTCTATTTCTTCCTGGTTCAGTCTTGAAAGGTTGTACCTTTCTAGGAACTTGTTTCTTCTAGGTTGTCCGTTTTATTGGTGTATAGTTACTTGTAGTAATATCTTATGATCCTTTGTTTTTCTGTGGTGTCCATTGTAACTTCTCCTTTTTCATTTCTAATTTTATTGATTTGAGTCCTCTTCCTTTTTTTCTTGTTGAGTCTGGCTAAAGGTTTATCAATTTTTTTTATCTTCTCAAAGAACCAGCTTTTAGTTTCATTGATCTTTGCTATTGTTTTCTTTATCTTTATTTCATTTATTTCTGCTCTGATCTTTATGATTTCTTTCCTTCTACTAAGTCTGGGTTTTGTTTGTTCTTCTTTCTCTAGTTGTTTCAGATGTAAGGTTAGGTTTTTATTTGTGATTTTTCTTGTTTCTTAAGGTAAGATTGTATTGCTATAAACTTCCCTCTTAGAACTGCTTTTGCTGTGTCCCATAGATTTTGGATTGACCTGTTTTCATTGTCATTTATCTCTAGGTATTTTTCGATTTCCTCTGATTTCTTCAGTGACCCTTTGGTTATTTAATAACATATTGTTTGATTTCCATGTGTTTGTGTTTTTTACAATTTTTTTTCTGTAATTGACTTCTAATCTCATAGTGTTGTGATCAGAAAAGATGCTTGATATGATTTCGATTTTCTTAAATTTATTGAGGCTCGATTTGTGACCCAAAGTGTGATCTATCCTGGAGAATGTTCCATGTGCACTTGAGAAGAAAGTGTATTCTGCTGCTTTTGTATGGAATGCCCTATAAATATTAATTAAGTCTATTTGGTCTAATGTGTCCTTTAAGGCTTATGTTTCCTTATTAACTTTCTGCCTGGATGATCTGTCCACTGGTGTAAGTAGGGTGTTAAAGTCCCCCACTATTTTTGTGTTGCTGTCGATTTCCCCTTTTATGGCTGTTAGCGTTTGCCTTATATATTGAGGTGTTCCTACGTTGGGTGCATACATATTTACAATTATTATGCCTTCTCCTTGAATTGATCACTTGATCATTATGTAGTGACCTTCCTTGTCTCTTGTAACAGTCTTTATTTTAAAGTCTATTTTGTCTGATATGAGTATTGCTACTACAGCTTTCTTTTGATTTCCATTTGCATGCAATATCTTTTTCCATCCCCTCACTTTCAGTCTGTATGTGTCCCTAGGCCTGAAGTGGGTCTCTTGTAAACAGCATATATATGGGTCTTGTTTTTGTATCCATTCAGCCAGTCTGTCTTTTGGTTGGAGCATTTAATCCATTTACATTTAAGGTAATTATCAATATGTATGTTCCTATTGCCATTTTCTTAAATTTTTTTGGTTTGTTTTTGTAGGTCTTTTTTCTTCCCTTCCTCTTTTGTTCTCTTCTCTTGTGTTTCCCTCCTAGAGAAGTTCCTTTAGCATTTGTTGTAAAGCTGGTTTGGTGGTGCTGAATTCTCTTAGCTTTTGCTTGTCTGTAAAGCTTCTGATTTTTCCATCGAATCTGAATGAGATCCTTGCTGGGTAGGGTAATCTTGGTTGTAGGTTTTTCCTTTTTATTACTTTAAATATACCACGCCACTTCCTTCTGGCCTGCAGAGTTTCTGCTGAAAAATCAGCTGGTAACCTTATGGAGACTCCCTTGTATGTTATTTGTTGTTTTCCCTTGTTGCTTTTAATATTTTTTCTCTGTCTTTAATTTTTATCAGTTTGATTACTGTGCATCTCAGCGTGTTCCTCCTTGGGTTTATCCTGTAAAGGACTCTGCACTTCCTGGACTTGGTTGACTATTTCTTTTCCCATGGTAGGGAAGTTTTCAACTATAATCTCTTCAAATATTTTCTCAGGCCCTTTCTCTCTCTCTTCTTCGGGGACCTCTATAATTCAAATGTTGGTGCATTTAATGTTGTCCCAGAAGTTTCTGAGACTGTCCTCATTTCTTTTCATTCTTTTCTCTTTATTCTGTTCTGCAGCATTGATTTCCACCATTCTGTCTTCCAGCTCACTTATCCGTTCTTCTGCCTCAGTTATTCTGCTATTGATTCCTTATAGAGTATTTTTTGTTTCAGTTATTGTATTGTTCATCTCTGTTTGTTTGTTCTTTAGGTCTTCTAGGTCTTTGTTAAACAGCTCTTGCATCTTCTCAATCCGTGCCTCCATTCTCTTTTTTTTTTTTTTAAGATCTTGGATCATCTTTACTAACTTTATTCTGAATTCCTTTTCAGGTAGATTGCCTAGCTCCTCTTCATTTAGTCATTCTTGTAGGTTTTTATCTTGCTCCTTCTTCTGCAGCAGATTTCTCTCTTGTCTCATTTTGTCTAACTTATTGTGTTTGTGGTCTCCTTTCTGCAGGCTGCAGGATTATAGCTCCTCTTGCTTCTGGTGTCTGCCCCCGGTGGGTGAGTTGGATATTGAGCAGGGCCTCCCATTTGTTCTGTGGTTGTCGCTGCCCTGTCAGGGACGTGGTGTGCTCCCTAGTTGTTGAAGTAGAGGCCCTAAGGTCTGTTTCTTAGCTGTGTTTCTGATCTGCAGTGTGAGGTAGGTGGGATTGGAGCACTCCCACTCTGTAAGAAGCCTCTGAGTATTCCTCCTCTGGGGCTGTTCACCTGTGAATGTGCTCTGTTGTGTCCCCTTTCACCCATTGTGTGGGCTCACAAAGTACACTGTTGTTGGCACAGCTCTCAGTCCCATCTTAACCATGGGTATGCTGGCAATTGGCCCTGGTGACTCTCAGGTGTTGTTTTCACCAGGTCACCAGTGCAGATCCACTGAGGTCAGGTCCCAGGACTGCAGTAGTTGTGCACCTGGACCCACTGTGGGAGCTATCAAAGCAGCACAGAACCCTGTGTGTACGTGCCCACAAAGTCCACAGCTGCTAAAGCCAGACCCGTCTCAGCTGCAGGAGCACTTGTTTGGATATTCTGCAGGCGTTAAATTTAGGAAGCTATCAGCAGAGGTGTAACTCTGTGGTTCATGTAACTGCAAGGAGAGATTTCAGCTCTTCTTCCTTAGTTGCAAAGTCCCTGGGGCTCAGCTGTGGTTTCAGCCCCACCTCTGCATGTGTTCCTCCCACCAGAGTCTGCTCCCGAGGCTTCCCCAGAGCACACGTGTCCATGCAGGCCGCCAGGGGCACAGGTGTTGATGATGGGCATGGCTGCTGGGGCCAGCATGGCCAGAGGAGGCTTTGTCGGGGATGGTGCTCAGGCCCACTGGAGCCTGCACAGAGGAAGTTTTGGCAGGGGTGGTGCTCAGGTCCACTGGGGCCTGCACAGGCGGAGGAGTCTTTGGCTTGAGGTGTGGGTGAGTCTGCTCAGGCAGATGTCCCTGCTACTGCCTGCGGAGGCAGGGGCTGGTGGGTGGAGAAGTGGGTTGCAATGGCAGCCTTCCCTTTGCACACCACTCAACAATGGCGCCTTGTTTCTACGTTGGTCCGGGCTTCTTCTGCAAACTTTCCTGGTTGTGGAGCTCCTTAGTCCCATCCCCTCAGTCTGTCTCTTCACAGCCAACAGCTGTCCCCTCCCTGGGTCCACTCTCCAAGCACCACTTTCCAGCACCCAGCCCCCCTCTACACCAGGAGACACATGACTCAGGCTGGGGTGTTCAGGGCTTCGGCATGGACCATGCACATATGTCTTACTCTGTCCTGCCTTTCACAGACTGGTTGCTGCATTGCCCTCTGATCCCCTGAAGCCCCCTCTCTGTTCCAGCTGATCTCCCCACTGTGAAGGGGCTTTCCTAATTGCAGGAACCTCTCCTTTCCTTCAGCTCCCCACAAGGAGTGCTGGCCCCGTCCCGTTTCCTCTTTTCTCTTTTTTCCTTCTTTCATCCTACCTGGTTGCACAGGGATTTTTCTTGTCCTTTTAGGTGTCCAAGGTCCTCCACTACTGTTCAATAGGTGCTCTGTGAGAATTGCTCCATTTGTAGATGTATTCTTGATGTACTTGTGAGGAGAGGTATACTGCATATCCTCCTATTCTGCCATCTTGACCCCACCCGCTAAATGCCTATATTTAAATTCTTTTAATTAATTAATTTATTTTTGCCTGTGTTGGGTCTTAACCACTGCACAACCAGGGAAGTCCGATTTTTGTATATTAAACCAACCTTGCATTCCTGGATTAAATTCCACTTGGTCATGGTGTATAATCTTTTTTGTGTCCTGCTAAATTCAGTTTGCTAATATTTTGTTGATGACTTTTGCATCTATATCTATAGGGGATGTTAATCTGGAGTTTTCATTACTGGTGATGACTTTGGTTTTGGTATCAGGTCTCATATAAGAAGTGCTACCTCCTCTTCTATGTTTTGGAAGAGTTTGTAAGGATTGGTGTTAATTCTTCTTTAAATGTTTGATAGAATTTACCAGTGAAGGCATCTGGTCCTTGGAATTTCTTTGTGGGAAGTTTTTTGATCACTAATTCAATCTCTTTACTTGTTATAGGAATATTCATATTTTCTCTCCTTGAGTCAGTTTCAGTAGTTTGTGTTTTTCTACAAATTTGCCCATTTTATATAGATTATTAAATTTGTTGGCATCTTTCCATAGTATTTTTTTAACATCTTTATTGAAGTATAATTGCTTTACAATGGTGTGTTAGTTTCTGCTTTATAACACACTGAATCAGTTATACATATACATATGTTCCCATATCTCTTCCCTCTTGCATCTCCCTCCCTCCCACCCTCCCCATCCCACCCCTCTAGGTGGTCACAAAGCACCGAGCTGATCTCCCTGTGCTATGAGGCTGCTTCCCACTAGCTATCTATTTTACATTTGGTGTTGTATATATGTCCATGACACTCTCTCACCCTGTCACATCTCACCCCACCCCCTCCCCATATCCTCAAGTCCATTCTCTAGTAGGTCTGTGTCTTTATTCCCATCTTGCCACTAGGTTCTTCATGGCCTTTTTTTTTTCCTTAGATTCCGTATATATGTGTTAGCATATTGTATTTGTTTTTCTCTTTCTGACTTACTTCACTCTGTATGACAGACTCTAACTCCATCCACCTCATTACAAATACCTCCATTTCATTTCTTTTTATGGCTGAGTAATATTCCATTGTATATATGTGCCACATCTTCTTTATCCATTCATCTGTCGATGGACATTTAGGTTGCTTCCATGTCCTGGCTATTGTAAATAGAGCTGCAATGAACATTTTGGTACATGACTCTTTTTGAACTATGGTTTTCTCAGGGTATATGCCCAGTAGTGGGATTGCTGGGTCGTATGGTAGTTCTATTTGTACTTTTTTAAGGAACCTCCATACTGTTCTCCATAGTGGCTGTATCAATTTACATTCCCACCAACAGTGCAAGAGTGTTCCCTTTCCTCCACACCCTCTCCAGCATTTATTGTTTCTAGATATTTTGATGATGGCCATTCTGACCGGTGTGAGATGATATCTCATTGTAGTTTTGATTTGCATTTCTCTAATGATTAATGATGTTGAGCATTCTTTCATGTGTCTGTTGGCATTCTGTATATCTTCTTTGGAGAAATGTCTATTTAGGTCTTCTGCCCATTTTTGGATTGGGTTGTTTGTTTTTTTTGTTATTGAGCTGCATGAGCTGCTTGTAAATCTTGGAGATTAATCCTTTGTCAGTTGCTTCATTTGCAAATATTTTCTCCCATTCTGAGGGTTGTCTTTTCATCTTGTTTATGGTTTCCTTTGCTGTGCAAAAGCTTTTAAGTTTCATTAGGTCCCATTTGTTTATTTGTGTTTTTTATTTCTATTTCTCTAGGAGTTCGGTCAAAAAGGATCTTTCTTTGATTTATGTCATAGAGTGTTCTGCCTATGTTTTCCTCTAGAGTTTGATAGTGTCTGGCCTTACACTTAGGTCTTTAATCCATTTTGAGTTTATTTTTGTGCATGGTGTCAGGGAGTGTTCTAATTTCATTCTTTTACATGTACCTGTCCAATTTTCCCAGCACCACTTATTGAAGAGGCTGTCTTTTCTCCACTGTATATGCTTGCCTCCTTTATCAAAGATAAGGTGACCATATGTGCGTGGGATTATCTCTGGGCTTTCTATCCTGTTCCATTGATCTATATTTCTGTTTTTGTGCCAGTACCAAACTGTCTTGATTACTGTAGCTTTGTAATATAGTCTGAAGTCTGGGAGCCTGATTCCCCCAGCTCCATTTTTCGTTCTCAAGATTGCTTTGGCTATTCGGGGTCTTTTGTGTTTCCATACAAATTGTGAAATTTTTTGTTCTAGTTCTGTGAAAAATGCCAGTGGTAGTTTGATAGGGATTGCATTGAATCTGTAGATTGCTTTGGGTAGTAGAATCATTTTCACAATGTTGATTCTTCCAATCCAAGAACGTGGTATATCTCTCCATCTATTTGTATCATCTTTAATTTCTTTCATCAGTGTCTTTTAATTTTCTGCATACAGGTCTTTTGTCTCCTTAGGTAGGTTTATTCCTAGATATTTTATTCTTTTTGTTGCAATGGTAAACGGGAGTGTTTTCTTAATTTCACTTTCAGATTTTTCGTCATTAGTGTATAGAAATGCAAGAGATTTCTGTGCATTAATTTTGTATCCTGCTACTTTACCAAATTCATTGATTAGCTCTAGGAGTTTTCTGGTAGCATCTTTAGGATTCTCTATGTATAGTATCATGTCATCTGCAAACAGTAACAGCTTTACTTCTTCTTTTCCGATTTGGATTCCTTTTATTTCTTTGTCTTCTCTGATTGCTGTGGCTAACACTTCCAAAACTATGTTGAATAATAGTGGTGAGAGTGGGCAACCTTGTCTTGTTCCTGATCTTAGTGGAAATGGTTTCAGTTTTTCACCATTAAGGACGATGTTTGCTGTGGGTTTGTCATATATGGCCTTTATGATGTTGAGGAAAGTTCCCTCTATGCCTACATTCTGCAGGGTTTTTATCATAAGTGGGGGTAGAATTTTGTCGAAAGCTTTCTCTGCATCAATTGAGATGATCATATGGTTTTTCTCCTTCAATTTGTTAATATGGTGTATCACGTTGATTAATCTGCGTATATTGAAGAAGCCTTGCATTCCTGGGATAAACCCCACTTGACCATGGTGTATGATCCTTTTAATGTGCTGTTGGATTCTGTTTGCTAGTATTTTGTTGAGGATTTTTGCATCTATGTTCATCAGTGATATTGGCCTGTAGTTTTCTTTCTTTGTGACATCTTTGTCTGGTTTTGGTATCAGGGTGATGGTGGCCTCGTAGAATGAGTTTGGGAGTGTTCCTCCCTCTGCAATATTTTGGAAGAGTTTGAGAAGGATAGGTGTTAGCTCTTCTCTAAATGTTTGATAGAATTCACCTGTGAAGCCATCTGGTCCTGGGCTTTTGTTTGTTGGAAGGTTTTTGATCACAGTTTCAATTTCAGTGCTTGTGATTGGTCTGTTCATATTTTCTATTTGTTCCTGGTTCAGTCTCGGCAGGTTGTGCATTTCTAAGAATCTGTCCATTTCTTCCAGGTTGTCCATTTTATTGGCGTAGAGTTGCTTGTAGTAATCTCCCATGATCGTTTGTATTTCTGCAGTGTCAGTGGTTACTTCTCCTTTTTCATTTCTAATTCTATTGATTTGAGTCTTCTCCCTTTTACTCTTGATGTGTCTGGCTAATGGTTTATCAATTTTGTTTATCTTCTCAAAGAACCAGCTTTTATTTTCATTGATTTTTGCTATTGTTTCCTTCATTTCTTTTTCATTCATTTCTGATCTGATCTTTATGATTTCTTTCCTTCTGCTAGCTTTGGGGTTTTTTTGTGCTTCTTTCTCTAATTGCTTCAGGTGCAAGGTTACGTTGTTTATTCGAGATGTTTCCTGTTTCTTGAGGTAGGCTTGTATTGCTATAAACTTCCCTCTTAGCACTGCTTTTGCTGTGTCCCATAGGTTTTGGGTCGTCGTGTCTCCATTGTCATTTGTTTCTAGGTATTTTTTGATTTCCCCTTTGATTTCTTCAGTGATCACTTCGTTATTAAGTAGTGTATTGTGTAGCCTCCATGTGTTTGTATTTTTTACAGATCTTTTCCTGTAATTGATATCTAGTCTCATAGCGTTGTGGTCGGAAAAGATACTTGATACGATTTCAATTTTCTTAAATTTACCAAGGCTTGATTTGTGACCCAAGATATGATCTATCCTGGAGAATGTTCCATGAGCACTTGAGAAAAATGTGTATTCTGTTGTTTTTGGGTGGAATGTCCTATAAATATCAATTAAGTCCATCTTGTTTAATGTATCATTTAAAGCTTGTGTTTCCTTATTTATTTTCATTTTGGATGATCTGTCCATTGGTGAAAGTGGGGTGTTAAAGTCCCCTACTATGATTGTGTTGCTGTCAATTTCCCCTTTCATGGCTGTTAGTATTTGCCTTATGTATTGAGGTGCTCCTATGTTGGGTGCATAAATATTTACAATTGTTATACCTTCCTCTTGGATCGATCCCTTGATCATTATATAGTGTCCTTCTTTGTCTCTTGTAATAGTCTTTATTTTAAAGTCTATTTTGTCTAATATGAGAATTGCTACTCCAGCTTTCTTTTGATTTCCATTTGCATGGAATATCTTTTTCCATCCCCTCACTTTCAGTCTGTATGTGTCTCTAGGTCTGAAGTGGGTCTCTTGTACACAGCATATATATGGGTCTTGTTTTTGTATCCATTCAGCCAGTCTGTGTCTTTTGGTGGGAGCATTTAATCCATTTACATTTAAGGTAATTATTGATATGTATGTTCCTATTCCCATTTTCTTAAATGTTTTGGGTTTGTTATTGTAGGTGTTTTCCTTCTCTTGTGTTTCTTGCCTAGAGAAGTTCCTTTAGCATTTGTTGTAAAGCTGGTTTGGTGGTGCTGAACTCTCTCACCTTTTGCTTGTCTGTAAAGGTTTTAATTTCTCCATCAAATCTGAATGAGATCCTTGCTAGGTAGATTAATCTTGGTTGTAGGTTTTTCTCCTTCATCACTTTAAGTATATCCTGTCACTCCCTTCTGGCTTGCAGGGTTTCTGCTGAAAGATCAGCTGTTAACCTTATGGGGATTCCCTTATGTGTTATTTGTTGTTTTTCCCTTGCTGCTTTTAATATGTTTTCTTTATATTTAATTTTTGACAGTTTGATTAATATGTGTCTTGGCGTGTTTCTCCTTCGATTTATCCTGTATGGGACTCTCTGTGCTTCCAGGACTTGATTAACTATTTCCTTTCCCATATTAGGGAAGTTTTCCACTATAATCTCTTCAAATATCTTCTCAGTCCGTTTCTTTTTCTCTTCTTCTTCTGGGACTCCTATAATTCGAATATTGGTGTGTTTAATGTTGTCCCAGAGGTCTCTGAGACTGTCCTCAGTTCTTTTCATTCTTTTCTCTTTATCCTACTCTGCAGTAGTTATTTCCACCATTTTATCTTCCAGGTCACTTATCCGTTCTTCTGCCTCAGTTATTCTGTTATTGATCCCGTCTAGAGTATTTTTAATTTCATTTATTGTGTTTTTCATCGTTGCTTGGTTCCTCTTTAGTTCTTCTACATCCTTGTTAAATGTTTCTTGCATTTTGTCTATTCTATTTCCAAGATTTTGGATCATCCTTACTATCATTATTCTGAATTCTTTTTCAGGTAGACTGCCTATTTCCTCTTCATTTGTTAGGTCTGGTGTGTTTTGACCCTGCTCCTTCATCTGCTGTGTGTTTTTCTGTCGTCTCATTTTGCTTATCTTACTGTGTTTGGGGTCTCCTTTTCACAGGCTGCAGGTTCGTAGTTCCCGTTGTTTTTGGTGTCTGTCCCCAGTGGCTAAGGTTGGTTCAGTGGGTTGTGTAGGCTTCCTGGTGGAGGGCACTAGTGCCTGTGTTCTGGTGGGTGAGGCTGGATCTTGCCTTTCTGGTGGGCACGTCCACGTCTGGTGGTGTATTTTGGGGTGTCTGTGGCCTTATTATGATTTTAGGCAGCCTCTCTGCTAATGGATGGGGCTGTGTTCCTGTCTTGCTAGTTGTTTGGCATAGGGTGTCCAGCACTGTAGCTTGCTGGTCATTGAGTGAAGCTGGGTCTTGATGTTGAGATGGAGATCTCTGAGAGATTTTCGCCGTTTGGTATTACGTGGAGCTGGGAGGTCTCTTGTGGACCAGTGTCCTGAAGTTGGCTCTCCCACCTCAGAGGCACAGCCCTGATGCCTGGCTAGAGCAACAAGAGCCTTTCATCCACATGGCTCAGAGTAAAAGGGAGAAAAAATAGAAAGAAAGAAAGAAAGAGGATATAATGTAGTGAAGTAAAATAAAGCTATTATAAAGCAGAGCTATACAGACAAAATCTCACCTAGAAGCATATACATATACACTCACAAAGAAATGAAAAGGGGAAAAATTAATATATCCTGCTCCCAAAGTCCACCTGCTGAATTTGGGATGATTCGTTGTCTATTCAGGTATTCAACAGATGCAGGCACATCAAGTTGTTTGTGGAGTTTTAATCCGCTGCTTCTGAGGCTGCTGGGAGAGATTTCCCCTTCTCTTCTTTGTTTGCACAGCTCCTGGGGTTCAGCTTTGGATTTGGACCCGCCTCTGAGTGTAGGTCGCCTGAGGGCATCTGTTTCCCGCCCAGACAGAACGGGGTTAAATAAGCAGCTGCTTCGGGGGCTCTGGCTCGCTCAGGCCGGGGGGAGGGAGGGCTACGGAGGAGGCAGGGTGAGCCTGCGGCAGCAGAGGCCTGCGTGACGTTGCACCAGCCTGAGGCGCACCGTGCGTTCTCCCGGGGAAGTTGTCCCCGGATCACGGGACCCTGGCAGTGGCGGGCTGCACCGGCTCCCGGGAGGGGCGGTGTGGAGAGTGACCTGTGCTCGCACACAGACTTTTTGGTGGCGGCAGCAGCAGACTTAGCATCTCATGCCCGTCTCTGGGGTCCGCGCTGATGGCCGCGGCTCGTGCCCGTCTCTGGAGCTCGTTTAGGCAGCGCTCTGAATCCCCTCTCCTCGCGCACCAGGAAACAAAGAGGGAAGAAAAAGTCTCTTGCCTCTTCGGCAGCTGCAGACTTTTTCCCAGACTCCCTCCCGGCTAGCTGTGGTGCGCTAACCCCTTCAGGCTGTGTTCACGCCGCCAACCCCAGTCCTCTCCCTGCGATCGGACCGAAGCCGGAGCCTCAGCTCCCAGCCCCGCCCGCCCCAGCGGGGGAGCAGACAAGCCTCTCAGGCTGGTGGGTGCTGCTCGGCGCCGAGCCTCCGTGCAGGAATCTCTCCGCTTTGCCCTCTGCACCCCTATGGCTGCGCTCTCCTCCGTGGCTCTGAAGCTCCCCGCCTCCGCCACCCACAGTCTCCGCCCATGAAGGGGCTTCCTAGTGCGTGGAAACCTTTCCTCCTTCACAGCTCCCTCCCACTGGTGCAGGTCCTGTCCCTATTCTTTGTCTCTGTTTTTTCTTTTTTCTTTTGCCCTACCCAAGTACGTGGGGAGTTTCTTGCCTTTTGGGAGGTCTGACGTTTTCTGCCAGCGTTCAGTGGGTGTTCTGTAGGAACAGTTCCACGTGTAGATGTATTTCTAATGTACCTGTGGGAAGGAAGGTGATCTCCGCGTCTTACTCTTCCGCCATCTTCTCTACCCCCCCCTTTCCATAGTATTAATCTATAATCCTTTTTATTTCTTTAAGGTTGTGAGTGATGTCCCTTTTCATTCCTGATTTTAGTAATTTGAGTCTTTTCTCTTTTTATGTCAGTCTGGCTAAAGATCTGTCAATATTGTGGAACTTTTCAAAGAACCAATTATTGATTTTGTTGATATTCTCTAGTGTTTTCCTGGTCTCTCTTTCTTTTATTTCCTCTCCAGTCTTTATTATATTCTCCCTCTGCTTGCTTTGGGTTTAGTTTGCTCTTCTCTGGTTAGTTTCTTAAGGTGGAAGATTAGGTTATTGAATTGAGATCTCTCTACCTTTTAAAATATAGGCTTTTAGGGACTTCCCTGGTGGTGCAGTGGTTAAGAATCCACCTGCCAATGCAGGGGACGCGGTTTCGAGCCCTGTCCGGGAAGATCCCACATACCATGGAGCAACTAAGCCTGTGCACCACAACTACTGAGCCTGTGCTCGAGAGCCCACAAGCCACAACTACTGAGCCCGCATGCCACAACTACTGAAGCCCACGCACCTAGAGCCCATGCTCTGCAACAAGAGAAGCCACCGCAATGAGAAGCCCATGCACCGCAACAAAGAGTAGCCCCTGCTCGTTGCAATTAGAGGAAACCTGTGTGCAGCAACAAAGACCAAATGCAGCCAAAAATAAATAAATAAATAAATTTATAAAAAATAAAATATATACAAAAATCAAGTAATGTAACATAGTACAATAATAAAGGACAAAAACCATATGGTCATCTCAATGGACACAGAAAAAAAGCATTTGACAAAATACAACGCCCTTTCACAATAAAACTCAGCAAACTAGGAATGAAGTGGAACTTCTTGAACCTGATAAAAGAAGGCCATTTATGAAAAACTTACATCTAATATCATGCTTAATGGTGAATGACTGAATGCTTCCCCCTAGGATCAGGGAGAAAACAATGATGTCCACCCTTGCCCCTTCTATTCAACATTATACTGAAGGTTCTAACCAGTGTAATTAGGCAAGCAAGGAAATAAAAAGCATCTAGATTGTAAAGGAAGAAGTTAAACTACATGTATTCCCAGGTGACATGATCTTGTATTTAGAAAATTCTAAATAATCTACAAAAAATTTATTAGAACTTATAAGTGAGTACATCAATGTCACAATATACAAGACCCATATATAAAAATCAATTGTTTTTCACTGGTAATAAATAATTCAAAAATGAAATCAAGAAAACAATTCCAGTTATGAAAGCATCAAAAGAATAAAATACTTAGAAATAAATTTAACAAAAGAAGTGCAACACTTGTGCACTGAAAATTACATAGCATCATTGAAAGAAATTTTAAAACTTAAATAAGTGGAGAGAATTCTGTGAAAATTTTAATAAAGAAATCAATTCTTCTAAAATTGGTGTACATATTTAGTGAAATTCTTACCAAAATTCCAGCAAGATGTTTTGTACATATAGACAAGATTATTCTAAAACTTATATGGAAAAGCAAAGGAACTATAATAGGTAAAACAATTTTGGGAAAGAATAATAAAGAGGACACACTCCACTTGATTTCAAAACATAGTGTATAGCTACAATAATCAACACTGTGTGTTATTGGTGGAAGGATAGACACATAGATCAATGGAACAGGTAGAGAACCCAGAAATAGATCCACACAAGTCCAGCCAACTGATTTTTGACAAAGATGCAAAATAAATTCAAAGGAGGAAAGAGCCTTTTCAGCAAATGGTGCTGGAGCAATAGGATATCCATTAGCAAATAGAGGAACCTCAACTTAAACCTCAAACCTTACACAAAAATTAACTAAAAATGGATCATATATTTAAATATAAAATGTAAAATTATAATAATATTAGAAGAAAACATAGGAGAAAAATCTCCAGAACCTAGGACTTGTTGAAGTGTTCTTAAGCTTGACACCAAAAAGATGATCCATAAAAGAAAAATATCAACAAATTGGACTTCATCAGTAGTTTAAGCCTTTGCTCTGCAAAAGGCCTTGTTAAGATGATGAAAAGATAAGCTATATACTAGGAGAATACATTTGCAAACCACATACCTGATAAAGGACCTCTATCTAAAATTTATAAAGAAATCTCAAAACTCAACAGTAAAAAATAGACAATCCAATTAGAAAATAGGCAAAAGATATGAAGAGACATTTCACAGAACAGGACAAGAGGATGGCACATAAGTTTATGAAAAGTTGTTCAACACCATTAGCCATTAGAGAAATGCAAATTAAGATCATAAAGGGATGCCACTACACAACTATTAAAACAGCTAAAATAAAAAATAGTGGCAAACTCAATGCTGGGAAGGATGTGGAGAAACTGGATCTCTTATGCATTGCTGGTGGGAATGTAAAATGGTACAGCCACTCTCAAAAATAGTTTGACAGTTTCTAATAAAACTAACATACAATGACCCAGGAATTGCACTCTTGGACATTTATCTGAGAAAAATGAAAACATGTTTACACAAAAACCTGTACACAAATGTTCATAAGAGCTTTATTCCTAACAGCAAAAATATTGGCAACAACCAAAATATCTTTCAATGAGTGAATGGCTAAGCAAACTCTGATACATCCATGTAATGGGCTAATACTCAACAATAGAAAAGGAATGAAATATTGATACATGCAAAAACTTGGATGGACC
This sequence comes from Balaenoptera acutorostrata, assembly GCF_949987535.1. Classification (NCBI taxonomy): domain Eukaryota; kingdom Metazoa; phylum Chordata; class Mammalia; order Artiodactyla; family Balaenopteridae; genus Balaenoptera; species Balaenoptera acutorostrata. The sequence goes on from NC_080085.1 coordinate 48,832,782, forward strand.
TCAAGGACATTATACCAAATGAAAAAAAAGCCAATCCCTAAATATCACATGCCATACAATTCCTTTTATATTACATTCTTCAAAAGACAAAATTATAGATATGGAGAACAGATTAGTGGCTACCAAGGGTTAGAGATGGTAGGGGGTAGAGAAGGGATGGATGTAACTATAAAGGCATCAGGGGATCATTGAGGTTATAGAATAGTACTGTATGTTGATTGCAGTGATGGTTACACATATTTAGGTACTTTATACTAATACCTATTAGGGAAACTGGGTGAAGAGTACACTTCATCTCTTTGTACTATCTTTTTAACTTTCTGTGAATCTATACTTAGTTCAAAATAGTTTCTTTAACAAACAAATCAGGTTGCTTACAAATTAAGCTGACCTTCCCTTTAACACTAAATGCCAAAAGACAAGAGACTTTTGTCTATAGTTTTGAATGGAAATGCTTGTGACCCAAGAATTTTATACTTAGCCAAGTTGTCTCTCATATGTGAAGGAAATATAAATACGTGTTCAACTTCATTCATTTGTTCTACAAGATATTTTGAGCTCCTATTCCATAACAGGGAATGTGCTATGTGTTGCAGATAAAAGAGTGAAAATAAAGATATATTTTCTGCCCTCATGAAAACCCCCAAAAGTACTGTGAAGTAGGTTTAGAATAAATAAGCAAAGAAACAAATGAAGAAATACTTTAAAACTGAGATAGATTCCATAAAGGAAACAAATAGAGTGCCATGATTCAGAATAACATGGGAAAACCTAATTTAGAAGATGTGGACTTGCACTTACACAAGAACTAGTACTTACTATTGGTTTCCTGTTCCAAATCATTCCCAGCCCCTTTATTTGTTGACAGAGACACGTTCTCATCACAGACGCTGAGAGAGCTAAACACCCACTTTCCCAACCTCCCTTGCAACTAAGGGGCAGACATGTGATCCAATTCTGGCCAATGGGACCTGAGAAGTCAGCTGTGAGGCTTCTTGGAAAGGTTTCTCTCCCTGATAAAATGCAAAAGAGAACTTTTTCTTTTCTATTTTTTGATGTGGTTGTATGGGAGTTTGGTGTCCGAAGCTGTGGCAGCCCCCTGAGGAGACTGGGTTGAAAACAAAAGCCAAAAGATTTTCTGCTTTAGGCCACTATTTTCCTAGTCCTTTGGCTAGGGGACCAGGCCATTCTTGGAGTTTTTGTGTGTGTGCCTATTGGCAATTCAGGGTTGGAGGTTTCTGCAGTGCCCTGTCCAATTGGGATATATGGGAGGCACTAAGGAAACCCAGGGAACTCACTGTTGTGTGTTCCTCAAGTCCCAAGGCAGTCTATCTTCCTTCCACCTTTCAGAGTCTTCCTTTGCTTATTTACTGTGTTATGTCCAGGGCTTGTTAGTTGTAGGAGGGAAGACTTGGGAGGAATGGGATTATTCCATCTTGGAAAGAAGTGGAAGTCCAAAAATTAGTTTTAAATGTTTCTTCTGGCTGCTCTGTAAGAGCTTGGCTTATATGGAGGCTAAGATAGTATAACATGTATACTTGTTAGGAGACCATTGAGTTGTTCCAGAGCAGAGATGGTAGCTTGGACTAGAGTGATGGCAGTGGAGTCAAATAGACACAGATGGATCTGAGATATATGTTGGAAATAGAATTAGATGGACTTGCTATTGGACTGGGTATGAAGAATGAGGAAAAGAAAAGAATCAAACAGAAACTGTTCAATATCTTCGGCATTTTCTGAGGTAGAGGAGACAGAGGCAGAGATGGGTTTCAAGGAGAGGAGTGAGGAAAGCAGCATTTTCATTTTGGACATGTTGAATTTGAAATGTCTGTATGATATCCTAGCAGAGATGTCATGTAGGCAATTGGATGTATAAATTTAGAGCCTGGAGGAATGGTCTGGGCTAGAGAGTTTAAATTGGGAATCTTCAGGTTAAAGCCATGAGACTAGACAAAACCACTTAAGGAGGACATGTAGAGAAAGAAAGGGGTCAGGACCAAGTCCTGAGGAGCTCAAATATGTAGAAGAAGAGAAGTCATAAAAGAAATATGTGAAAAGAAAGCCAGTGATAATAGGGGCAAACCTACAAGTCTTCTGTGACTGTGTTGTCACAGAAGCTGAGACAGGAAAACACTTCAATAAGGAAGGAATGATAAACTACCAAATTCTGATGAAAGCAGGAATTAGAAGTCAGCAAGGTGGCCATTGGACTTGGCAACGTGGGGTCCACTTGTCATATTGACAAGAGCAGTTTTCGTTAGGTTATGAGGGTGGAAGCCCAATTTGAATGGGCTGATGAGTAAAGGGAAATCAAGAGGTGGCAACAATAAAGAAGAGTATAGACAACCATTTTGAGAAGTGTGGTTGTGAAGGAGAACAGAGATATTCACTCATTCACTCTGCAAATAGTTACTGAATGACTAATATAGGTTAGGCATTGTTCTAGGTTCTGGGGATATATCTGTGAACAAGACAGGGCGACACATGCCCTAATGTGGAAAAGTATCTGGATAAGGACTCCAAAGAGGGTTTTTAAGTCTGGTTAAACTAGAGTATGTCAATAATCTAGTGGAAAAAGAAATACTCTTATGCAGCAGAGGGGATAACCCAAGGAGAGAAGTCCTTTAGAAGGCAAAAGATAATGATGGGTTCAAAAACATACATTCTCATTACCTGCTTGTGAAAGTTACTTGAAGATGATCTCCAAACAAATGATGAAGCAAAGTTTAAGAATTGGCTTCCAGTTTGAAAATAATTATTTTTTAACATTTTACTATGATTTTTTCAAACATATGGAAAAATCATGAGAATTATACAGTGAACACTAACATACCCACCACCTAGATTCTATAATTAATATTCAGCTATATTTGTTTTATCATATATCTATCCATCAACCCATATTGCTTTTTGATGCATTTCAAAGTAAGTTAGAGACATCAATATACTTTTTCACTAAGTATTTCAGTATGCATAAAAGATAATGATTTCAGCACATGTGTTTGTCTTTTCCTTTCATAATCCCACTGAAACAACCCAAGAACTATAAAAATAGGACAAAGTCTTTATGAGTTAACAATGAATACATCAGAAACTTTTTAAAACAGCTACAAGACAGTTTGATAAAAGCAGTGAGTAACCTACAATTCAATTCAGGCAAAGTAGTAAGAAGAAAGAGAACTATTCCCCAGAAGAGCTTTGGAAATGTCCAAAGTCAGCAGCAGGGCCTGGGAACAGAGGCAGGCCATAGGACAGATGCCAGGGAGAAAACCAAAGGACTGGGGTAACTGTTCCAGCATGCCACATGTGAACGAACTGGCTGAAGTCTGACTCTAGCCTTCATTTGCTGCAGATGGCAAGCAAAGTGGGATGCATCACCATAGCAAGATTCTAAAATAGGTAGTTGAACCAGTTAGAGAAGGGCTGTTGTGCCCCAACTAGCTTCAGGCTATCGCAATAAGCACTGGCACATCAGGAACATTCCTTGTTGTACTGTAGGCTCCCTATTTTCCATGGGCATTTAGACTTATGACCAGTCACAGGAGTTCCAAATCTCAGACAGCAGGAGCCTGAGGTGAAGGGAATGAAAGGTCACTCTAGGGAGAAAATTCGAGTCATGAGAGACATTGGGACATGGTGCTGGCACGTGGAATGGTTGGGGGGAACATTGATCATTTTATAAAACAGTTAACTTCCCCAGCATATGATCATCTTTTGGTAGCTCAATCCATCCTCTTCGTGTCCCAGTTGAATTCCCCCAATATAGCAAAATAAAACTACAGGAAATATAAACTTTCTCTTTTCCCCTTGGTCTAGGATAGCATCTATCCTAGACAGAGGGAACCGATCTCTAACGTCAGTAATAGACAAATATAGGTCCCCTCTTCAGAATAAGCAGTCAGAGACAAGTAATGAGCTCACAAAAAGACTCAATAATTTAAGACAGGAGACCATTCTGAGGAACTGTTTACCTTTGATAATAGGTGACAACTTTAGAAAATTGCAAATAGGTATTCTCAAAGAGATTTGAGAGGACATTTCAAAAACAAGTCAAGCTTACTTTCAGATGAAAAACTTAATTATCAAATTTGAAAACACAATGGAGATAGTGAACAGTACATTGGATCCTGCTGCAAACCAGGTCAGTTATTCTTGAAAGAAATTCTTCTATAACCTAAAAAATAAAAAGATGATGATACACTTAGCTGACCTTCCTGCTGGGGTTACAGAGGATCATTGACCCTACTCTTGTTCACCGAGAAGCATACCCAGAGACTGGCACATGCTGGGAAGTCGCTCTATAGAAGGAAACACCATCAGCTACCCCGGAGGGATGATCATCTAGTTCTCTGAGATGCCTATATTTTAAGTCAATCTGTTCCCCCAGATAACCTCCAAATATGGCGAAAAAACCTATCTAAGTATTTTCACGTGATTTGGCAAAAGGCAGAAATTTAATTTTGTTTATGGAGATGGCTCTGCAGTGCTTAGCCTGGAGTTTGGCATATAGTAGGCGCCTAAAAAAAAGTTATTGAAAGAGTGATGAGTAAGTAATAGAATCTAGGGCATTGTTATTAGCCTGTCTTTGTTGCCACGTTTCCTCCATTCTCTCGGAGACAGATATTAGGTGTGGTGTGTGCATAGTTGTCAGGTCAACCTCTGCTCCCTTGGTGAGTGTCCTTTCCACCCAGCTTGAGACTTGCCTGCAAGGAAGACCCAGGAAGCCACAGATCCCTGACAGCTGCGGGATGGGAAAGGCTGACAGCTGTCTGAATGTACCATGTGGCCAGGCCTCAGCATCCTCACGTTGTACCTGCTGCTCTACCTCCAGTCTTAACCTGGAGGTCTATGAGTCTTGCTGTGTTATGTATTATATGACATAGGAAAATAAGAGTTTGGGGGGGGATAAGGCGGCATCAAAAGGGCCATGTAAATAATTAAAAAAACAATTTCTTTTTTAAAATTGTTAAGTAATACATACAATAAATGTCTCTGACCTACCAAAAAAAAAAAAAAAAAAAAAAGATGATGATAATGAGTAAAAAGAAAAGCAACATGAAAGAATTTCATGAGTAAGGAAAGAAATCCTATAAGAATCCAGAAAGAAAAAAGCAGGTTAACAACAAAGGGGGGGGAAAATCAGGTCACCCTCAGATTTTCTTTCACACCACAAAATGTGAGAGGACAATTGAGCATTATCTATGGAGTTTTAGGGGAAACCAAGGTTGTGATGCCAGAATTCTATATTCCACCAAGCTATCATTCATGTATAAGGGCAGAAGAAGAGACGTTCCCAGATATGCAGGGACTCAGAATGTATACACATTCATTTCCTCTATGTCCAATCCTGCTCTGTAGAGAAACTTCCCTGTACACAGACCATGCAAGGTGGCCCCAGACAACTGGCCACAGCTCTTTGGACCAGTGCTGGACACATGTCCCAAACTGAACCAATCAGGTTATTCTGAGAGCTAGAAATGGGACCCTGAGGTATTGGTCAAAGAGATAACTCTGGGCATTTGAATCAAAAGGTCATTTAGGGTCAACGTGGGAGTCACCAGCATTGTAGACCCTCAAGTTGAAATTATGGTGGAGCAGTGGGGCTTTGAGAGGGAGGAAGAACCTGATTTGCAGAAGGAAAAGAGGATGGAGTTGATCCAGAGAGAGAAAGGAAAGAGAAACAATGATTTATTTTCCTGTCCTTGATTATCTAAAGAGGCCACCTGTTGTTTTTGTTTTATAAAATCCATTTTTGTCATTTTCATGTTTTATTTCTGTAGTAGTTAATGTTCTTATAGACGCAAGTAACAAAAACAAATTCTAGCTTATGCAAGAAAGAGAATGCTTTACAAAGTTACAAGAGTAGCTAAAGAAATCCAAAGACAGAAACTGGGCCTCAGGAAGGAATCAAATTCTCAAACACCCAGAAAGCCCTCTCTTTCCATCTCTAGTCTCTGCTACTCAATACATATTTGCTTCATTCTTCTCTCTCTTACTGCCAATTGATTCTCGCTGCTTCCTGGTCTACAGGGTGGGAAATGATTATCAACAGCTCGAGAGTTTCCATCTCCTCCATCATTTAATAGAGTTATCAAACTGAGACTGGAATCTCTTAGTCTCAGTTCCAAGGGCCGCACAGAAAGGGCTTATTGTTTCTGTTTGGATCAGATGCCCATTCCCAGTCTAATCATCTGTGACCAGAGAACAGGGTCATGTTTACAAACTTGGTGTCTGGAAGCCCACACCTGTGCATCTAGGGTGGTTCCCAAAGTCCTCCTTAGAGGTGTCTACTGTAGATTATTTTAATAACAAAAAGGAATACATTGGACAATGACAAATGTTGGTGAGGATGTTGCGAAATCAGAACCCTCATATATCGCTGGTGGGAATGTAAATGGTGCCACTGCTTTGGAAAATTGTTTGGCAGTTCCTCAAATAGTAAAACATAGAGTTACCATATCACCCAGAAATTCCACTTCTATGTATATACTCAAATGACTTGAGAACACATGTCTACATGAATGCTTGTACACGAATGTTCATAGCACCATTATTCATAATAGCCTCAAAGTGGAAATGACTCAAATGTCCATTGGTTGATGAATAGACAAACAAAATGTGATATATTCATAAAATTTAATATTATTCAAGCATAAAAACGAAGTGTTAGTGCATGTTACAACATGGAGAACTCTTGAAAACATGCTAAGTAAAAGAAAGCAACATAAAAGGCCACATATCGCATGATTTCATTTATATGAGATGCAAATCTATAGAGACTAGAAGTGGTTGCCAGAGGCTGGGGGAAGGAGAAATGGGGAGTGACTGCTGAGGGGCCTAGGGTTTCTTCATGAAATGAAGAAAATATTCTAGAACATTCAATACCTAGAATTAGATATTAGTGATGATTTACACAACCTTGTGGACACACCAAAAATCATTGAATTGTACACTTTAAAGGGATGAATTTTTGGTATATGAATAATAATTCAATAAAATCATTGTATGAGAAAAAATAATGAAAGAGACCTTTTAGGACTTCCCTGGTGGCGCAGTGGTTAAGAATCTGCCTGCCAATGCAGGGGACGGGTGTTCGATCCCTGGTCCGGGAAGATCCCACATGCCGCGGAGCAACTGAGCCCGTGCGCCACAACTACTGAGCTTGCACTCTAGAACCCGTGAGCCACAACTACTGAACCCACATGCTTCAACTACTGAAGGCTGCGTGCCTGGAGCCTGTGCTCCACAACAAGAGAAGCCACCGCAATGAGAAGCCCGCGCACAGCAATGAAGAGTAGCCCCCGCTGGCCAAAACTAGAGAAAGCCCACATGCAGCAACGAAGACCCAATGCAGTCAAAAATAAATAAATAAGTAAATAAATATATTTTAAAAATAAAAGAGACTTTTTTTAACATCTTCATTGGAGTATAATTGCTTTACAGTGGTGTGTTAGTTTCTGCTTTATAACAAAATGAATCAGCTATACATATACATATATCCCCATATCTCCTGGGATAGGGAGGGTGGGAGGGAGACACAAAAGAGACCTTTTTAAAAAAATTCATGGATTTCTCGGTGCTTTGTGACCACCTAGAGGGCTGGGATAGGGAGGGTGGGAGGGAGATGCAAGAGGGAGGGGATATGGGGATATATGTATACATATAGCTGATTCACCTTGTTATACAGCAGCAACTAACACAACAATGTAAAGCAATTATATTCCAATAAAGATGTTTAAAAGACGGATTAACCAAGATGGCGGAGTAGAAGGACGTGCTCTCACTCCCTCTTGCGAGAGCACCAGAATCACAACTGGCTGCTGGACAATCATCGACAGGAAGACACTGAACTTCACCAAGGAGGATACCCCACATCAAGGACAGAGGAGAAGCCACAGTGAGATGGTAGGAGGGGCACAATCAGAGTAAAATCAAATCCCATAACTGCTGGATGGGTGACTCACAGACTGGCGAACACTTATACCACAGAAGTCCACCCACTGGAGTGAAGGTTCTGAGCCCCACGTCAGGCTTCCCAACCTGGGGGTCCGGCAACAGGAGAAGGAATTCATAGAAAATCAGACTTTGAAGCCTAGAGGGAAATGATTGCAGGATTTCGACAGGACTGGGGGAAACAGAGACCCCACTCTTGGAGGGCGCACAAGGAATAGTGTGTGCATCGGGACCCAGGGGAAGGAGCAGTGACCCTGGGGGAGACTGAACCAGACCTACCTGCTAGTGTTGGAAGGTCTCCTGCAGAGGCAGGGGCCGGCTCTGTTTCACCGTGGGGACAGGGACACCGGCAGCGGAGGTTCTGGGAAGTACTCCTTGGCATGAGCCCTCCCAGAGTCTGCCATTAGCCCCACCAAAGAGCCCAGGTAGGCTCCAGTTTGGGTGCCTCAGGCAAAACAACCAACAGGGAGGGAACCCAGCCCCACCCATCAACAGTCAAGTGGATTAAAGTTTTACAGAGCTCTCACCACCACAGCAACAGTCAGCTCTACCACCACCAGAGCCTCCCATCAAGCCTCTTAGATAGCCTCAACCACCAGAGGGCAGACAGCAGAAGCAAGAAAAACTACAATCCTGCAGCCTGTGGAACAAAAACCACATTTACAGAAAGATAGACAAGATGAAAAGGCAGAGGGCTATATACCAGATGAAGGAACAAGAAAAAAAACCAGAAAAACAACTAAATGAAGTGGAGATAGGCAACCTTCCAGAAAAAGAATTCAGAATAATGATAGTGAAGATGATCCAGGACCTCGGAAAAAGAATGGAGGCAAAGATTGAGAAGATGCAAGAAATGATTAACAAAGACCTAGAAGAATTAAAGAACAAACAAACAGAGATGACCAATACAATAACTGAAATGAAAACTACACTAGAAGGAATCAATAGCAGAATAACTGAGGCAGAAGAATGGATAAGTGACCTGGAAGACAGAATGGTGGAATTCACTGCTGTGGAACAGACTAAAGAAAAAAGAATGAAAAGAAATGAAGACAGCCTAAGAGACCTCTGGGACAACATTAAACGCAACAACATTCGCACTATAGGGGTCCCAGAAGGAGAAGAGAGAGAGAAAGGACCAGACAAAATATTTGAAGAGATTATAGTCGAAAACTTCCCTAACATGGGAAAGGAAATAGCCACCCAAGTCCAGGAAGTGCAGAGAGTCCCATACAGGATAAACCCAAGGAGAAACACGCCGAGACACATAGTAATCAAAGTGGCAAAAATTAAAGACAAAGAAAAATTACTGAAAGCAGCAAGGGAAAAATGACAAATAACATACAAGGGAACTCCCATAAGGTTAACAGCTGATTTCTCAGCAGAAACTCTACAAGCCAGAAGGGAGTGGCATGATATACTTAAAGTGATGAAAGGGAAGAACCTACAACCAAGATTACTCTACCCGGCAAGGATCTCATTCAGATTTCATAGAGAAATCAAAAGCTTTACACACAAGTGAAAGCTAAGAGAATTCAACACCACCAAACCAGCTCTACAACAAATGCTAAAGGAACTTCTCTAAGTGGGAAACACAGGAGAAGAAAAGGACCTACAAAAACAAACTCAAAACAATTAAGAAAATGGTCATAGGAACATACATATCGATAATTACCTTAAATGTGAATGGATTAAATGCTCCAACCAAAAGACACAGGCTTGCTGAATGGATACAAAAACAAGACCCATATATATGTTGTCTACAAGAGACCCACTTTAGACCTATGGACACATACAGACTGAAAGTGAGGAGATGGAAAAAGATATTCCATGCAAATGGAAATCTAAAGAAAGCTGGAGGAGCTATATTCATATCAGATAAAATAGGCTTTAAAATAAAGAATGTTACAAGAGACAAGGAAGGACACTACATAATGATCAAGGGATCAATCCAAGAAGAAGATATAACAATTATAAATATATATGCACCCAACATAGGAGCACCTCAATACATAAGGCAACTGCTAACAGCTATAAAAGAGGAAATTGACAGTAACACAATAATAGTGGGGGACTTTAACACCTCACTTACACCAATGGACAGATCATCCAAAATGAAAATAAATAAGGAAACAGAAGCTTTAAATGACAGAATAGACCACATAGATTTAATTGATATTTATAGGACATTCCATCCAAAAACAGCAGATTACACGTTCTTCTCAAGTGCACACGGAACATTCTCCAGGATAGATCACATCTTGGGTCACAAATCAAGCCTCAGTAAATTTAAGAAAATTGAAATCATATCAAGCATCTTTTCTGACCACAACGCTATGAGATTAGAAATGAATTACAGGGAAAAAAACGTAAAAAACACAAACACATGGAGGCTAAACAATACGTTACTAAATAACCAAGAGATCACTGAAGAAATCAAAGAGGAAATCAAAAAATACCTAGAGACAAATGACAATGAAAACACGACGACCCAAAACCTATGGGATGCAGCAAAAGCAGTTCTAGGAGGGAAGTTTATAGCTATCCAAGCCTACCTCAAGAAACAAGAAAAATCTCAAGTAAACAATCTAACCTTACACCTAAAGAAACTAGAGAAAGTAGAACAAACAAAACCCAAAGTTAGCAGAAGGAAAGAAATCAGAAAGATCAGAGCAGACATAAATGAAATAGAAACAAAAAAAGCAATAGCAAAGATCAATAAAACTAAAAGCTGGTTCTCTGAGAAGATAAACAAAATTGATACACCATTAGCCAGACTCACCAAGAAAAAGAGGGAGAGGACTCCAATCAATAAAATTGGAAATGAAAAAGGAGAAGTTACAACAGACACCGCAGAAATACAAAGCATCCTAAGAGACTACTACAAGCAACTGTATGCCTATAAAATGGACAACCTGGAAGAAATGGACAAATTCTTAGAAAGGTATAACCTTCCAAGACTGAACCAGGAAGAAACAGAAAATATGAACAGACCGATCACAAGTAATGAAATTGAAACTGTGATTAAAAATCTTCCAACAGGGCTTCCCAGTTGGCGCTGTGGTTGAGAATCTGCCTGCCAATGCAGTGGACACGGGTTCGAGCCCTGGTCTGGGAAGATACCACGTGCCGCAGAGCGACTGGGCCCGTGAGCCACAATTGCTGAGCCTGCGCGTCTGGAGCCTGTGCTCCACAACAAGAGAGGCCGCGACAGTGAGAGGCCTGTGCACCGCGATGAAGAGTGGCCCCCACTTGCCACAAATAGAGAAAGCCCTGGCACAGAAACAAAGACCCAACACAGCCATAAATATAAACATAAATAAATAAATAAACTTTAAAAAAAAACTTCCAACAAACAAAAGTCCAGGACCAGATGGCTTCACAGGTGAATTCTATCAAACATTTAGAGAAGAGCTAACACCTATCTTTCTCAAACTCTTCCAAAAAATTGCAGAGGAAGGAACACACCCAAACTCATTCTATGAGGCCACCATCACCCTGATACCAAAACCAGACAAAGACACTACAAAAAAAGAAAATTACAGACCAACATCACTGATGAATATAGATGCAAAAATTCTCAACAAAATACTAGCAAACAGAATCCAACAACACATTAAAAGGATCATACACCACGATCAAGTGGGATTTATCCCAGGGATGCAAGGATTCTTCAATATATGCAAATCAATCAATGTGATACACCATATTAACAAACTGAAGAATAAAAACCATATGATCATCTCAATAGATGAACAATCTTTTGACAAAATTCAACACCGATTTATGATAAAAACTCTCCAGAAAGTGGGCACAGAGGGAACCTACCTCAACATAATAAAGGCCATATATGACAAACCCACAGCAAACATCATTCTCAATGGTGAAAAACTGAAAGCATTTCCCCTAAGATCAGGAACGAGACAAGGATGTCCACTCTCGCCACTATTATTCAACATAGCTCTGGAAGTCCTTGCCACGGCAATCAGAGAAGGAAAAGAAATAAAAGGAATACAAATTGGAAAAGAGCAAGTAAAACTGTCACTGTTTGCAGATGACATGATACTATACATAGAGAATCCTAAAACTGCCACCAGAAAACTGCTAGAGCTAATTAATGAATATGGTAAAGTTGCAGGATACAAAATTAAGGCACAGAAATCTCTTGCATTCCTATACACTAATGATGAAAAATCTGAAAGAGAAATTATAGAAACACTCCCATTTACCATTGCAACAAAAAGAACAAAATACCTAGGAATAAACCTGCCTAGGGAGACAAAAGACCTGTATGCAGAAAACTATGACACTGATGAAAGAAATTAAAGATGATACCAACAGATGGAGAGATATACCATGTTCTTGGATTGGAAGAATCAACATTGTGAAAATGAGTATACTGCCCAAAGCAATCTACAGATTCAATGCAATCCCTATCAAATTACCAATGGCATTTTTTACGGAGCTAGAACAAATCATCTTAAAATTTGTATGGAGACACAAAAGACCCCGAATAGCCAAAGCAGTCTTGAGGCAAAAAAATGGAGCTGGAGGAATCAGACTCCATGACTTCAGACTATACTACAAAGCTACAGTAATGAAGACAATATGGTACTGGCACAAAAACAGAAACATAGATCAATGGAACAAGATAGAAAGCCCAGAGATTAACCCACGCACCTATGGTCAACTAATCTATGACAAAGGAGGCAAAGATATACAATGGAGAAAAGACAGTCTCTTCAATAAGTGGTGCTGGGAAAACTGGACAGCTACATGTAAAAGAATGAAATTAGAATACTCCCTAACACCATACACAAAAATAAACTCAAAATGGATTAGAGACCTAAATATAAGACTGGACACTATAAAACTCTTAGAGGAAAACATAGGAAGAACACTCTTTGACATAAATCACAGCAAGATCTTTTTCGATCCACCTCCTAGAGTAATGGAAATAAAAACAAAAATAAACAAGTGGGACCTAATGAAACTTCAAAGCTTTTGCACAGCAAAGGAAACCATAAACAAGACCAAAAGACAACCCTCAGAATGGGAGAAAATATTTGCAAATGAATCAACGGACAAAGGATTAATCTCCAAAATATATAAACAGCTCATTCAGCTCAATATCAAAGAAACAAACACCCCAATCCAAAAATGGGCAGAAGACCTAAATAGACATTTCTCCAAAGAAGACATACAGACGGCCACGAAGCACATGAAAAGCTGCTCAACATCACTAATTATTAGAGAAATGCAAATCAAAACTACAATGAGGTATCACCTCACTCCTGTTAGAATGGGCATCATCAGAAAATCTACAAACAACAAATGCTGGAGAGGGTGTGGAGAAAAGGGAACCCTCTTGCACTGTTGGTGGGAATGTAAATTGATACAGCCACTATGGAGAACAATATGGAGGTTCCTTAAAAAACTAAAAATAGAATTACCATATGACCCAGCAATCCCACTACTGGGCATATACCCAGAGAAAACCGTAATTCAAAAAGACACGTGCACCCGAATGTTCATTGCAGCACTATTTACAATAGCCAGGTCATGGAAGCAACCTAAATGCCCATCAACAGACGAATGGATAAAGAAGTTGTGGTACATATATACGATGGAATATTATTCAGCCATAAAAAGGAACGAAATTGAGTCATTTGTTGAGAAGTGGATGGATCTAGAGACTGTCATACAGAGTGAAGTAAGTCAGAAAAAGAAAAACAAATATCGTATGTTAATGCATGTATGTGGAACGTAGAAAAATGGTACAGATGAGCCAGTTTGCAGGGCAGAAGTTGAGACACAGATGTAGAGAATGGACATATGGACACCAAGGGGGGAAAACTGCGATGAGGTGGGGATGGTGATGTGCTGAATTGGGCGATTGGGATTGACATGTATACACTGATGTGTATAAAACTGATGCCTAATAAGAACCTGCAGTATAAAAAAACAAACAAAACAACTAATACTAAACTTTCATTGGGTTATTTGTATGGAAATATGTTAATATAAATGTTTCAGACATTACATGAAATTTCTAAAAATCTTATATTTGTATTTGTATGGAAATATGTATGGAAGTATGTTAATATAAATGTTTCAGACATTACATGAAATTTCTAAAAATCTTATATTTGTATTTGTATGGAAATATGTATGGAAATATGTTAATATAAATGTTTCAGACATTACATGAAATTTCTAAAAATCTTATATTTGTATTTGTATGGAAATATGTATGGAAATATGTTAATATAAATGTTTCAGACATTACATGAAATTTCTAAAAATCTTATATTTGTATTTGTATGGAAATATGTTAATATAAATGTTTCAGACATTACATGAAAAAAAAAAAAAAAGAATACTCCCTAACACCATACACAAAAATAAACTCAAAGTGGATTAGAGACCTAAATGTAAGACTGGACACGATAAAACTCTTAGAGGAAAACATAGGAAGAACACTCTTTGACATCAATCACAGCAAGATCTTTTTTGATCCACCTCCTAGAGTAATGGAAATAAAAACACAAATAAACAAATGGGACCTAATGAAACTTCAAAGCTTTTGCACAACAAAGGAAACCATAAACAAGACGAAAAGACAACCCTCAGAATGGGAGAAAATATTTGCAAACGAATCAACGGACAAAGGATTAATCTCCAAAATATATAAACAGCTCATTCAGCTCAATATTAAAGAAACAAAAAACCCAATCCAAAAATGGGCAGAAGACCTAAATAGACATTTCTCCAAAGAAGACATACAGATGGCCACGATGCACATGAAAAGATGCTCAACATCACTAATTATTAAAGAAATGCAAATCAAAACTACAATGAGGTATCACCTCACACCAGTTAGAATGGGCATCATCAGAAAATCTACAAACAACAAATGCTGGAGAGGGTGTGGAGAAAAGGGAACCCTCTTTCACTGTTGGTGGGAATGTAAATTGATACAGCCACTATGGAGAACAGTATGGAGGTTCCTTAAAGAACTAAAAATAGAATTACTATATAACCCAGCAATCCCCCTACTGGGCATATACCCAGAGAAAGCCGTAATTCAAAAAGACACATGCACCCCAATGTTCATTGCAGCACTATTTACAATAGCCAGGTCATGGAAGCAACCTAAATGCCCATCGACAGACGAATGGATAAAGAAGTTGTGGTACATATATACAATGGAATATTACTCAGCCATAAAAAGGAATGAAATTGAGTCATTTGTTGAGACGTGGATGGATCTAGAGACTGTCATACAGAGTGAAGTGAGTCAGAAAGAGAAAAACAAATATCATATATTAACACATGTATGTGGAACCTAGAAAAATGGTACAGATGAGCCGGTTTGCAGGGCACAAGTTGAGGCACAGATGTAGAGAACAGACATATGGACACCAAGGGGGGAAAACTGTGGTGGGGTGGGGATGGTGGTGTGCTGAATTTGGCGATTGGGACTGACATGTATACACTGATGTGTATAAAATTGATGCCTAATAAGAACCTGCAGTATAAAAAAACAAACAAACAAAACAACTAATACTAAACTTTCATTGGGTTATTTGTATGGGAATATGTTAATATAAATGTTTCAGACATTACATGAAATTTCTAAAAATCTTATATGTTCTGGTATAATGTTATAAGTCATAATCCTAGTTATTACTTTCAAATGTATATCTCAGAAATAACTAATTTTCTTGTCAACTGCATTATTATGAACTTTCATCAAATCTTTAACCATGGTCATTTTTAAGTCTTTTGTCATTTACAGACAGTTCTGGGTGTACTCTGATGCTTTTGCAAATATGTTCCTATAAAAGGGTTTCATCTTCAAGAAATTCATGGAAAAGACTCTGACAAGTACAGGTTTCTGGTAACTGACTGTACTGCTGAACTGAATGAATAAGCATTTTCAGAACTCTAATGAAAAACTGATGAACTCATAAAAGTGCTAACAAAAGATCAAGATGAAAAAAAAATTAATTACATGGGACTGAGTGAACTGATGAGGATGAATATAATTTTTGTGACTTTCTGTTTGAATAAAAAAAAAATCCCACAAGGACTCAGAGGCAAAGAATATACAAATCAATTTTCACTGCAAAGTAAAGGAGCTGTTGCAGTGGAGGATTACTGGACTGAATGTCAGTATTATGACATAGTATGAGTGTGTTTCATGTTTGGTAATTGCAATCATTGTTGCTTTTGTTGTGGTCATCCATGTACAATGCTTGGTGTCAGTCTATTTATCTCTTGTAAAAATAAAATACAGTGTGTGTGTGTGTGGAAAAAAAAGATGTTTAAAAAAAAATCATGCTTTTTAAAAATCTAAACAATAAACAACTCCACAAAATAAAAAGTAGAAGTAGTTTCCTTATCACCTCTAACGAGTAGCCACCATCAATTGGTTGCTGTATATTCTTCTAGACCCTTTGTTATGCATATAAAATGTATATATACTCTCCATAAATAGGTTTGGTGAGTTTTTTTCCTCTTTCACAAAGATCAAATAGATGGAATCATACTGTATGCTGATTTTGAATTTTCTCTGAACCTTGCATGAGTGCTACATTGTGTTAACCAGAGCCTGCATTCAGTGTTGGGGTATGGGGTCAGGGTACTGCTGGACAGAGTACACTCCTAGGTAGTCTTCTGGGGGTAGGAGAATTCCTTGCCTCCTGGGGGCATCAACTGCCTGGATACTAACTTGCCTCTGCAGCCCAAGTGCTTCTCCTCTCACAGCTGCCCTTGTTTCATCCTTCAAGCAAACGCCCTTGGCTCTCTTTTGCTACAAGTTTCTATTATCTCTAAGCTTGGAACATCTCCTCCTCTAAGATGCCTCCACCTTTTGCAGCAATTTTTGCCTATTTTTGTGATTCAAGGGTTTGGTTTCCTTTGTCTTTCCAATTATATTTGCCTTCCATCTTCCACAGATACCTCATAATTCTGGGTCTACTGGGAGTGCCTCTTCCAGTTTTCAAGCACAATACTTATTTCTTTTTAAAATATATCATTTCTGTCCTTTCCAAATATTTAGAGTAGGAGCAGGATGCTGGAGCATGTGCTTAGTCCTCCATCTTGATCTACTCTCCTTCATACTGCTTTATGACTTGCCTTTTTCACTCAACAATATATACTGGGGTATTAGTTAGGGTCCCTTGATTGCAAGCAACCAAACCTGATTTATTCTAACAAAAGAACCAAAGGAATTTACTGGAAGAAGAATGAGATAACTCACAGAATTAATGAAAAAAAAAACCCAACAACTGAATCTCAGAAAGGACAAGAACCAGGACAACTCCTAGGATCTAGCTAGTCGGTTCTAATTGACAAGACGCCATTGTCAAGATGGATCTGCTCCAACGATATTTTTCCTATCTTTGTGTTATTACACAAAGGTTCAAGTTCCTGAGAGAGTCTTACTGACCTAAACTAGATCACATGCTCACCCTTTCACCATGGGAAATAAGAGGACTTAAATGGCAGTTTCATCAAGAGTGTGTGTAGGTACATATATAGAATGGAATGTTACTCAGCCATAAAAAAAGAATGAAATAATGCGATTTGCAGCAACATGGATGGACCTAGAAGTTATCATACTAAGTGAAGTAAGTCAGAAAAAGAAGACAAGAGTGTGTGTAATTATTGGGGTGGGATAGTTCCCCATAGGGAAAAAGGAGGAGTTAGTACTAAAAGAAGGATGCTCCACAGGCACAAACAATTGCTGTCCACCACAGGCCACTCCTTGTCTGCTCAATAGCCACCTTCCTATACTTGTAATTTTAAAAATTGCATAATGCAACCCCTTATATAATGCAACTATTCCATGTACAACTGAAAGTACATTTGCTCCTTCTTCATAGACAATCACCAAAAGTCTCACCAGTTATTCAATCCAGCCCCAAGTCCAGGATCTCTACATGATGTCTTTCCTTCTCCAGTTCCATCCTGATCTTATAGTCTGTAACCTTCGGACTAAATGATGAAGTTCACCATCACATCCATCACGTCTACATATAGCAATGGATGAGAGTGAAAGAAAAATAATTTTAAAACATATATAAATATGTACATACATATGTGTAACACATAAAGTAAAGATATTCAAGTGGAAATATTCATTTCTGTAACTGGCCAGGAGCTTGTGGCTGGTATTTATGACTCCCCTTCCCAACTACCCATTATAAATTCTTAGCCCTTAGAGGTCCTGCCTATATGGAGTTGCTTTAGTCTTCCACTAGCTTTTACTTCTGGACATGGTAGCAGCAGGAAGTGCCCCAGAAGAACCCTTTCAGGTGCCATCCATACTCATCCCTGACTCATTGGGCAGTAGTAACCCTATTTCCCCTTGATAAAGTCAATCGTTCCAATATAATCAGTAACTCCCTCTTATTTTTCTGGCCTGTCTTCCCAGTGGCATTAGAAGCTTGAAATGACAAGGTGGCTGTTGTCAAATATATCTCAGGGGAAGTATTCCTCTCTTCAGTATTAAAACCTCTTAACTGGGAGAGTTCAGAGTCACAGAGACAGGAAGCAAAAATTTTATAAATAATTCATTAAGTGTAATAATGAGAGTGATCATGCCCCTTTTCAATCCTTGATTCCTGGATCCGCGTGATCTGGCTGTGAGAAAGAAGCACCATATATTTATCAGTTACTGTAGAATGGCACACCAACCTAACAAGGTGCTGTCTCCCAACTAGTGTCGTAGCTTCCCTTCCCATCCTATAAGGCCAGTTGCTTTGGGGTGATGGGATATGTAGTAAGACCAGTGAACATCAGTCCATTGCCTGGCTTTTTCTGCTATGAGTTCCTTGGCCAGAACAATATTTTATGTAATATCATAATGATGAATGAAGTATTCAATACACCCATGGATAGTGAGATTTTCAGAAGCATGGTGGGCAAGGAAGGTAAATCCATTTCCAGGATAATTTAATATTACAGAGACAACAAATCACTGCCTGTTGCATGAGGGAAGGGGTCTAGTATAATCGAACGCCACTGTGTGGCTGGTTTGTCCTCACTAGTCATAATCCCTCATTGGAAGCTCATGGCAAGCAATCAGGGTTAAAAAAATAGTCACTCAGCAAAGACCAGTCCAGGTTTATAAGGGGAAGTTGGCCCTTTGTTCACGAGTACGTTGAGGAAGCACTGGGGTGGTTGGGAAGGGAGGTTGACTGATGTTCACAGGATGGGTCGTCTTGTCCATCTGATTATTGAGAGCCTCTTCTGTAGCTGGGGGCTTTGGTGAGTATTATCAATTTATATAAACAGTTCCAAACTCTGAGACCATTTTGAGAGTTCTGTGTGCATGCATCTTCCCCAGGTCTTTATGCCATTATACCTCTAATCTTATTCCTTTCCAGTTCCCAACCCTCCAAACAAACCATTCGAAATTGTCTATGATCTAGTGTACGTCCCACACTTCTATCTCTCCTTCCTGGCAATTGAACAACCAGTTTCATTGCTTGAAGTTCTGCCCACTGATAAGATGTTCCTTCACCACTGTCCTTCAGGAACATCCCTGTGTAGAACAGTAACACTATAGCAGTCTACTTCCAACTGGTAACAGCAAACATAACATGGAACAATCTGTAAACTAGGCCAAATAGTTTTTTTATTCCTCTATAATCTGGCCATAGGTAATTCTTATTGATTCCATTGGTGTGGGATCCAGCAAATGTGAACCACCATTCATGCAACTTACTTGTGCCTCCAGGATTTGCTTGAATGCGACCTTGTATTTACTTCACTTTCATTATGGAATACTTATGGGAACACCATATGCTATTGCTTGGTAGATCAGAAAAAAAATTACTGATAGACAGCTTAGTTTATACACCTAGGGGTGTTGTATGCCTAGGGTCAAGGCATTCAGTCTCCACCAGAGCAAACCAAGATGTGTTACTCAAAAGGAGATCAGTGCTTGAGGAAAGGGGCACAGATATATTTCAAACCTCTAAAGATCTCAGTTGTGATTCCCCTAACAGGACCTTCCATGGGATCCCGACCCACTGAAGATTAACCTGTTGTTAGTTCTGTAAGGGAGACATGGACAAGACTCTGGGTGGATTTTGGATTTAGCAGAGGCTGCTGTTCCACTCACCCAGCCAGCACCACAGAAGGAAAGAGAGAGGAGGATTCTTCTTCTGATTCTCCCCATTCTATTGTGAGAACCTGAGGTGGGAGGATTCCTGGAGGAAAATGCAGCAAGAAGTTGAGAATGCTGCTTTCACTACAGCTCCCAGGAGATCCATACTGTCACACTAGCTCACACTCCAGCAATTGCCTCCAGCAATTCATCAAAATTTCTAGTTTAATGTTCTTACTGGCTTATATGGCATCAAGTAATGTCTACCCCAGGGAAGCAAATGTTTGGGTCCTGTGTCTCCCTGCAGGCACCTGTGTCTCTCCATTTGACTTGTGGCTTCAGTTCTCTGAGGGGTTCATGAAGAGCCATTGATTTGCAGTCTGACCAGCTTTTTTCTTATTAGGGCAAGTGTGGCATCTTTCCAGCTCTCTACATCTCCAAGTTGAAACTGGAAGTTCTTTGGACACTGAAATTTGAATTTCATATAATTTTCACGTCACAAAATATTATTCTTCTTTTGACTTTTTCATCCCTTTAAAAATGTGAAAACGACTATTAGCTCACAGACCATATAAAAGTAGGCAGCAGGCTGTATTTGACCCACTGGTGGTAGTTTGCCAACTCCTGATCTAAGGGGTTTATGCAGTTTATGGATTATCATGTCATATAGGGAAAGGTCTGCTGGGGCTTTTCCAAGAAAGGTTTCCTCACTCTGAGAGACACATAGAAAAGACAGTCCAGATTCTTCCTTTTGATGTTGCATGTTTGTATGTGATACACAGAACTTTAGCAGCCACCTGGCAACTGTGAGGAGAGCAGCCTGAAGATTAAAGCCAGGAGGCTGAGGATGGCAGAGCAAAAAGATGAAAAGAATCCAAGTCCTTGATGACACTGTTGAGTAGCTAAATTAACAAACACTGAAGTCATCCTAGTTCAGAACTTATTATATGAGATAATAAATTTTTCCTATTTTTAATTATCATTTTATTATTGAGTTACATTTTCTGTTAGGAATTCTAACTAAAACAGTCAAAATTCTTTTTTTTTAATTCATCAAAATAAAGAATTCTGCTCATTGAATTACACAGCCACATAATGGGAGCAAATATTTGCAAATCATATATCTGATAAAGGACTTGAATCCAGAAGCTAAAACGAGCTTTCAAAACTCAATAATACAAATTGTGAAATTTTCTGTTCTAGTTCTGTGAAAAATGCCAGTAGTAGTTTGATAGGGATTGCATTCAATTTGTAGATTGCTTTGGGTAGTAGAGTCATTTTCACAATGTTGATTCTTCCAATCCAAGAACATGGTATATCTCTCCATCTATTTGTATCATCTTTAATTTCTTTCATCAGTGTCTTATAATTTTCTGCACACAGGTATGGAAACACAGAAGACCCCAAATAGCCAAAGCAATCTTGAGAAAGAAAAACGGAGCTGGAGGAATCAGGCTCCCTGACTTCAGACTATACTACAAAGCTACAGTAATCAATACAGTATGGTACTGGCACAAAAACAGAAATATAGATCAATGGAACAGGATAGAAAGCCCAGAGATAAACCCACGCACATGTGGTCACCTTATCTTTGACACAGGAGGCAAGAATATACAATGGAGGAAAGACAGTCTCTTCAATAAGTGGTGCTGGGAAAACTGGACAGCTACATGTAAAAAAAGGAAATTAGAACACTCCTTAACACCATACACAAAAATAAACTCAAAATGGATTAAAGACCTAAATGTAAGGCCAGACACCAACAAACTCTTAGAGGAAAACATAGGCAGAACACTCTATGACATAAATCACAGCAAGATCCTTTTTGACCCACCTCCTAGAGAAATGGAAATAAAAACAAAAATAAACAAATGGGACCTAATGAAACTTAAAAGCTTTTGCACAGCAAAGGAAACCATAAACAAGATGAAAAGACAACCCTCAGAATGGGAGAAAATATTTGCAAATGAAGCAACTGACAAAGGATTCATCTCCAAAACATACAAGCAACTCATGCAGCTCAATATCCAAAAAACAAACAACCCAATCCAAAAATGGGCAGAAGACCTAAATAGACATTTCTCCAAAGAAGATATACAGATTGCCAACAAACACATGAAAAAATGCTCAACATCATTAATCATTAGAGAAATGCAAATCAAAATTACAATGAGATATCATCTCACACCAGTCAGAATGGCCATCATTAAAAAATCTACAAAGAATAAATGCTGGAGAGGGTGTGGAGAAAAAGGAACCCTCTTGCATTGTTGGTGGGAATGTAAATTGATACAGCCACTATGGAGACCAGTATGGAGGTTACTTAAAACACTAAAAATAGAACTACCATACGACCCAGCAATCCCACTACTGGGCATATACCCTGAGAAAACCATAATTCAAAAAGAGTCATGTACCAAAATGTTCATTGCAGCTCTATTTGCAATAGCCAGGACATGGAAGCAACCTAAGTGTCCATCAACAGATGAATGGATAAAGAAGATGTGGCACATATATACAATGGAATATTACTCAGCCATAAAAAGGAACGAAACTGAGTTATTTGTAGTGAGGTGGATGGAGTTAGAGTCTGTCATACAGAGTGAAGTAAGTCAGAAAGAGAAAAACAAATACAGTATGTTAACACATATATATGGAATCTAAAAAAAAAGAAAGAAAGAAAATGGTGAGAAGAACCTAGGGGCAAGACGGGAATAAAGATGCAGACCTACTAGAGAATGGACTTGAGGATACGGGGAGGGGGAAAGGTAAGCTGGGACAAAGTGAGAGAGTGTCATGGACATATATACACTACCAAATGTAAAATAGATAGCTAGTGGGAAGCAGCCACATAGCACAGGGAGATCAGCTCGGTGCTTTGTGACCACCTAGAGGGGTGGGATAGGGAGGGTGGGAGGGAGGGAGATGCAAGAGGGAAGAGTATGGGGACATGTATATGTATAACTGATTCACTTTGTTATAAAGCAGAAACTGCCACACCATTGTAAAGCAATTATACTCTAATAAAGATGTTAAAAACAAAAAACAAAAAACTCCCATCAAGGAGGAGCACAATTCTCTCATTTTTTTCCTAGTAGGAATGCCCTCTGTGTCATTAAAGTTGCAGCATGTTTGTTCCTCATGATTAGGTTATATTTATTTTTCTGTTAATTGATCAGTGTGAAGCATCCATAAGTCAAATATGACTACTTTAATCTAAAAAACAAAACAAAAACTCAATAATAATAATAAAAAACTTAAGGGACTTCCTTGGTGGTGCAGTGGTTAAGAATCCACCTGCCAATGCAGGGGGCACGGGTTCAAGCCCTGGTCCCAGAAGATCCCACATGCCGTGGAGCAACTAACCCCATGCACCACAACTACTGAGCCTGCACTCTAGAGCCCCTGAACCACAACTGCTGAAACCCATGCACCCTAGGGCCCGTGTGTGGCAACTACGGAGGCTGCGTGCTGCAACTACTGAAGCCCGCTCACCCAGAGCCTGTGCTCCGTAACAAGAGAAGCCACCGCAATGAGAAGCCCGTGCACTGCAACGAAGAGTAGCCCCACTCACCACAGCTAGAGAAAGCCCACATGCTGCAATGAAGACCCAACGCAGCCAAAAAAATTAAAAATTAAAAAAGAAAAATTTAAATTAAAAACAGGCAAAATATTTGACCACTCTACCACAGAAGATATATGGATGGCAATAAGCACATAAAAAAGGCACTCAACACCTTTAGTCATTAGGGAAATGAAAATTAAAGCCACAGTGAGATACTACTACTACCATATAGAATGGCTAAAATTAAAAAAAACTAACCAACCCAATTGTTGGAGTATGTGGAGTAACTGGAACTTTTACACACTGCTAGCGGAATATAAAACGGTCCAGCCACTGTGGAAAACCGTTTAGCAGTTTTGTAAAAGTTAGCTATACATCTGCCATATGCCTCAACCATTCTTCTCCTAGGAATTTATCCAAGGGAAATGAAAGTATATTTTCACACTAAAAGACTTGTACAAGAATGCTTATAGCCACTTTATTTTTAAGTCTCCAACTGGAAACAATCCAAAGGTCCATCAACAGGTGAACTGGATTAAAAAATTGTGGTACATCCATACAATGGAATTCTACTCAGCAATAAAAATGCGTGAACTACAATACCACAACATAGATGAATCTCAAACTAAAGTGTGCTGAGTAAAAGAAGCCAGACAAAAATGAGAACATACTGCATGACTCCATTTATATAAAGGTCTAGAAATTACAGCTAATCTATAGTGACAGAAAGCAGAGCAGTGGTCGCCTGGGGGGGCAGGGGGGCAAGGGTAGGTGAGAGGAATTACAAAGGGGCATAGGGAAATTTGGGGTGGTGATGGATATATTCATTATATTGATTGTGGTGATGACTTCATATATGTGTGTGTATATATATATATACACATACATATATATGTCAAAACTTATCACAATTAATTGTGCACTCTAAATATGTGCAATTTATTACATATGAATTAAATCTCAATAAAAATATTAAAATATAAATCTTTGTTTGCTTACACAAGTTCATATGGGTTTTCTATCATTTTTAACTAAAATTTTTAACTGACACAATTGTCATAGTTAGGCAAACTATGTCTAAATGATACATTTAACCAACCTCTAATATACCCAGTTGCACAATGGTGGAAGGAAAACCAGATAATTGAAATTAAAACTAGCATTTGGAAAAGAGAAAAGGAAACAGCACATAGCAGTCGGCTACCAGTCCAAAATCCAGACTCTACTGGGGTAGCAAAGGTTCCCTTCCTCTGCCAGTAGAATGCATCCCTTGATCAACCAATCTGTCTGCTCCCACCTCTGGGTCTGTCTTGGGAAAATTTCTCGAGCCTGTTGTCCCCCTTGGCCCCATAGAAGAGGGTTATTGGGGAGAATTCCTCTTCTTGGGGCTGTATCACTTTAGTGGCCCACTTGTTGTTGGCAGATTCAGTGTTTCTGAAAGTATGATCCCCGATGTGTCTGAATCAGAATCACCTGTTTAAAATGCAGGCTTCTGGGCCTCACCCCTGAACTACTGAATCAGAATAGCTAGGGGCCTAGGAATTTACATTTCACAAAGCATTCTAGGTGATTCTTAGGTATATTGTAGTTAAGAAACATTGGATTAAGCCTTGAATTGTCACTCTCATTTCATACAAAGAAAAGTCCAATTTAGATTTCAATATTATTTCATCTCATATTGATAATCCCTTCTGAGGCTGTCCTAACCTAATGTTTCTCAAACTAAGGTCCATGGCCTGTGGGGGGTCCAAAAGCATATTCTCAGTTGTCCACATATTCTTCATAAAATATTTTAATTTTGTATTTTTCTTTTGATGATCATCTAATTACAACAATTATGATTCTAGATTTGGATGATTATCTTATAGTCAAGTCCAGCCAAATAATTTTAATATCCATGTTACCACTGCTTTTGGTACTAAGGTTGATACTAAAACATATTATTTCAGCTGTCAGGTGCATAACAGTGTCTATGCCCCTCTGTCCCTAGCTAGTGATATATTAATATGCCCCAGTTCTTGTCTCAAAGAGCTCCTCTCTGACACCTGCAGATGTCCAGGGTGACCAGAAAGCACCCCTTCAAGTGCCATGGCTAAGGGTCCTCACACATTGGCTAGATGATTGTGGTACAAGGTCGTGAGGCACAGACAGGATCTTGTTTCCATTCATGTAATAAGAAGGCAGTGAGAAGGTGAGGTCTGGAGGTACAGGCAGGGCAGCAGTTCACTTACGCAGATGCTCAGGTGGCAAGATGTCAAAGCACAAATAAGGTAATGTTTCCATTCATGGGATGGATACTCTTGAGACTTAGCTCCTGGCCATGGTTCTGGGTTTGGTTCTCTGGTCCAGATCAGTGTTTCTCATGGCAATATCCCTCATCCACTGACCTAGCCCTTCTCAGGCCACTGATCAGCTTTGTAACTACACCCAGTGGCTGGTCTCCATTACCTTAAAAGACAGGTAAATGTTTTTATTTTTTCATGATCTCAGCCTACCCCCAGGAAGGACTCCTTGACACAATATGTGTGTCACGATTTGAGCTCTCATAACCTATTATCCTATGCTCCCAGTGAAAATCTTTATGCCTCCACAAAGAAAGTTCACTCTACATCCCACATCCCTCTCCATGAGAAAATGGAAAACATCATTTTCTAAAACTGGTTCAAAAATTCCTGCATGGTAGTTTCAGGGTTGATTGATTCAGTAATCAAACGACATCATCAAAGGCACAAGGGCTTCCATTCTTTTTTCTCTGCCTTCCTCTACTGACAGCAGATATTTCCTCCTGGTTGTAAGATGGCTGTAGCAGTTCCAGCACTGCATGCAGACATAGCAACATCCTGTTAAAAAAGAGGGGAGTTTCCTCCTATACATCTCCTTTTATTACTGAGGAAAACCATTCCAAAATTCCCCCAGTAGGCTTCCCCTCAGGTCCTAGGACTGGGTCACATTCCCATACCTAAACCAATCACTGGCAAGGAGAATCAGGCCATCAGTGATTGGCATTGACTATTCAAGATTCCACCACCACCTCAACATGGGGCTGGGGTACGACTCATCCCTAAGCACATGACCACTTCAGGACCATACCAGCAAGGAAGAAGAGGGAGAAATGGATGTAGGCAAACAAACAACTGGCCTTATCAGCTTTACCCACCTACATCCAGATTCCCCACATATGGACTGTTTGGTTCAAAGAGTGCTGCACAGGATTCTCCAAGGCTGTAGGTGGGTGGGCAGCTTGATAGGTGGCTGTCTCCATATTCCCACTTGAATTCACCACCCAACTCCCTCACTCTCTGATGGTTAAGGTGCTGTTTCCTTCAATTTAGTATA
Organism: Balaenoptera acutorostrata; assembly: GCF_949987535.1. NCBI lineage: Eukaryota > Metazoa > Chordata > Mammalia > Artiodactyla > Balaenopteridae > Balaenoptera > Balaenoptera acutorostrata. The sequence continues at coordinate 48,859,760 of NC_080085.1, forward strand.
AAGCTGAATCCCTCAAAGGATTTGTTCTTGCCTTCTGTTCTGGGTGTGGAAAGATTGTACCCTATCTACACTGGGGTATGTGGGGGTAGTTTTCCTAACCAGTTCCTTTATGAGCAATAAGTTATTTTGGTAGATCAGGCCAAAATCTGGACTTGCCCCACTTTCTGACTACACTTTGTACACAGCAGAGGGACCCAAGTTTCCTTACCACATGCTAGGAAGTTGCTGCTCACAGGGCAGCCCCAAATTTCACAGCAGCACCCAGGCCCCTTATCCTGTAGTTCCCCCTTGCTTTTTCCTCTTGTTCACGGTAAGAGGCAGTAGTGGCTAGCTTATCAGCCACTACTGAGGATACTAACGGTAGATGAACAATGAGTGAAGTTCCCTGTAGCCTTGCCTCCCTCACCCATTCCAAATCAGAGATCAGTGAACAGCCAAGTGTATTTTCCAAACACCAAAAAGCAGCAGCAAAACTTATGGCATTAATTCCTCCTGGTGGCATTTCAGATGTGTGCCAAGAATGCCTCATATTGGTTTCACTGCATTTTCTGATCAGGCCTGAGCATCCCAAATATATTTAATAAAAGTTAGTTAAACCCCTCTGGTTGTGGGTCTCCCCAGGCACAGTGGGGCTCAGTCCTGAACCTCTGCACCCTAGTTAATTGAAGTACTGTTGTCAGCAAATGTCAGTCTAGGGGAGAGTTCATTCACTGAGAATTTTAGGGCAGGAACTTCCTAAAGTTGTTATGCATAAACCTCTTAGTTTTGGAACCAAATGGCTACAATCAGAACATACTGTGGTGCCTGATTTTGTCCCTAGGTATGTTCAGGTGCATCTCATCAAAGGATCAAAGGCAATGGCTTGCTGAGAAAAGTACTCTAAATTCTCTCCCTCCACCCACCGCCACCATCCACTTGCTCCCAGATCACCCAAGTCATCATGCCACGGTCTCTAGACAAGGAAGTTATATATTCTGAGGATGACACTGATTGCTTCCTCTGCCTTGTACAGGGCACTGAAGCTCCAGATACATCCTCCACCTCCAATGATTAGGCAGTTCTCATTCCCTCCAACCTTACAAGAAAATATTAAGGCCCCAAGGGAAATAGAGCCCTTGTTTCTTTCTTTGATCACTTTCCTCGGCTCAGGGTCAGCCCACTCTGTCTTCCTCTACTCTGCACCCAAATGAGGTAGCAATGACTATTGACTTGGTGCCACGTGACACCAAGCAGCCCCCCAACCGTCAGCCTGTGCTGGATCTTTTGCTACTCTTTCTGGGTGTGCATTTGAACCCACTTCCTCTGGTTAGGGACTTCCCCATCTTACGATTCTTGGAAGGAGGCAGAGCCTGCCTCCCGCTACAGACTTGAAAATGCCACATTTACTCTCCTTTGCAGCTAGGGTGTTGGCACATAACCTAGACCAGTCACCCTAGATTTTCTCCGAGTTAGAGACAAAGAATCAGGGACACAGGCAGAGTGTCTCTCGTGGGCAGCACTAGCATTCACAGAAAGATAGAGCTCTTTGCAGGGCAACAGTGGTGAAAGCTGCAGACTGGAGTGCTCAGAGGTGCTGCAGTGGGCTCCTTACCAGACCAGTTCTGCGGCGTGGTTTGAGTGCTTGTTCCTGTCTGAAACTTGCTTCTCCAGCCCACCTGCTGATTCTGGGAGCTGCCCAATATCCTTTTAATGAATTCTTTTCCTGCTTAAATCATCCAGAGTCAAATTCTGTTGCTTACAGTCAAAGATCTGGACTGATACACAGCTATATCTCCTTCAAGAATTTGTTCTACTTCTGAGAAGCCCCTAAGGGCTTTTTTTGTTCCTAGGGAGAGTTGAAGGGGATTCTTTGTAGATGTCCATTCTGTTATGAATGCTAAAATTAGAAACAGTAAGTCTACCCACCATTGTCCCACAGTATCTCGTTTAGTATCAGTGAGCATATAAGTTCTGAGCAATGTTGGAAAGCCCCTTTTAAAGATATTTTGCCCCAGCAAAAAACTTTACAGCGCTTCTTGAAATAATTAGTTTCATGACATCCTTTATATAGTAGACCTGATCTCTGTGAATACATTATTTTGAAATGGGGATTTTAAAAGTGCTTTGGCAGGAACTAAATATTCAAATATAATGAGTTTAATTGATTATGAGTGTTTCTTTTGAGATGATGCAATAACTGCCTGGTATTGAGTCTGCTGCTCCAGAGTGCACTGGCAGGAAGGCTTTCAAAATTTATCTTGATACATTTGAAATCTGGTAAGCGATTGGTTCTCTCTCTAAGCTCTGGTACAGAATCTAGCCCTAAATGATAAGGTACTAACATTTCCCTAAAACCTGACCAAAATAGGGCCACCCCTTGCTAAAACTTTGAATTCCAGCCATGTGGGTCTATCTGGGAAGGCTATGGGGCCACCCCCCCCCCTCGCATGACTACCAGGACTCACCTTTCGTATTTATCTCCACCTGCTGTGCCCACTTCAGGATGATCAAAAGTGGGCTGCACTGTGGTTTGTGCCAAAACTGTCTACAAAGGCTCTAAGCATCTGGGGCTTGGGGGGATGCATACCAAGTATATATGTGCTGGTAAAGGAATTTGGAGGGGGGGGTAAAGGAACTGTTCTATACCTTGATTGTGGTGGTGGTTATATGACTCTAGGCTCTGTCTAAACTCATAGAACTGTATACTAATAAGAGTAAATTTTATTACATGTAAATTAAAAATGAATTAAAAAATTTTAAAGAATATGAGTGCTATAATATCCATCTTCGTGAATTATGACTGTGCAGTGGCACAGCATGCAGGCACAAGACCACAGTGGAAGACAGTGTCTCCATCTAATCTGAAAGTACTATGTGGCTATCAGTTCATGCTCAATAGCCACCTCAAACATGAAATTCTAAGACTTGTGAGTGACTGCCCTTTTTAGGGCCAAGAATTCAAATTTGTAAGGAGGGTACTGGGCATGGCTTTTTTTCAGGCTCCTGCGGAAGGCTGAATCTGTTCCCCTTTTGTATTGCTATAGTACTATTTATTCCTAGACCCTAAAAACTGACATCTATGTGCATAATAACAGGCCTGGTAGAATCACTGAATGCCAGGAAAGCAGTTTGCACTGAACAACAGTCCACAGGATCCAAATTCCCAGTAATAGGACCAACTTTCCCTAAAAGTTGTATGGAGTGGCTGGATTCCTACCACTCTCTTGCTTTGTTGGTGAAGCCCTGGTTTCATTCATCTCCAGTTGCTGTCCCACACAACTCTTGGTTGACCTCCTATCCTAACAGTTCTCAAACTCTCAACAGTTTAGAATTACCTGACACCCAGGACACCACCCAGACTAATTGGATAAGAATCTTTGCGGTGGCTTCCCTGGTGGCGCAGTGGTTGAGAATCCGCCTGCCAATTCAGGGGACACGGGTTCGAGCCCTGGTCTGGGAAGATCCCACATGCCGCGGAGCAACTGGGCCCGTGAGCCACAATTACTGAGCCTGCGCGTCTGGAGCCTGTGCCCCGCAACGAGAGGCCGCGATAATGAGAGGCCCGCGCACTGCGATGAAGAGTGGCCCCCGCTTGCCACAGCTAGAGAAAGCCCTCGCACAGAAACGAAAACCCAACACAGCCATAAATAAATAAATTAATAAATAAAAATTTAAAAAAAAAAAGAATCTTTGGGGTGTGGAGCCCAAATAGCAGTATTTTTTAAAAACACCTCAGGTGATGTCTATACTTCCGAAAGGGGGTGAGTTTCTATATCATGGACTGACAGGAACACAGGAAAAAGAATACCACAGACTAAGTGACTTAAACAACAGAAATTTATTTCCTACAGTTCTGAAGCCTGGAAGTCCAAGATCAAGGTATCAGTAGGGTTGGTTTCTCCTGAGGCCTCTCTCTTTGGCTTGCTGCCTCTTCACAGGGTCATCCCTCTGTGCTCACTTGCCTCTGGTATCTTTGTGTGTCCTAATCTCCTCTACTTATAAGGACACTGTCAGATTGGATTAGAGCCCACCCTAACAGCCTCATTTTAATTGAATTTCCTTTTTAAAGGCCCTATTTCCAAATACGGTCACATTCTGAGTTACTGTAGGGCTTCAACATATGAATGGAGGGGGTTACAATTCAACCCATTACAAAGGAGAGGTTCCTCTAAGACTTCTCAACCTTTTTGTTATCTTAACCTCTTGGGTTTAATAGCCAAACTGAAGATTCTTTGGGAATATGGCTGCCTGCATCAGGGGGAGGAACTAGAGTTCAACAGGGCAGTCCAGGTTTCACCTTCATGAGACCATTCTCCCAGTACTAACCCCTGCTCCTCCTAGGACCAATGTTGGGCACCTCTGCTTTGTCTCCAGAAGGCTCTGAAGTGGATCAGAATAGGACATTAATCAAATTAACTCCAAGTTCCCTGCCACATCCTAGGCTGTAAAGTCTATCCCTGTTGTATTTTCCCATCCTAAATTAAGCCCAGCCACATTGTCCAATATGGTTCACCAGAAGTTACACATTCAGCCAAAATGATAGCATTAAAATGTCCCAGATAATATATAAATGTCCTAGATTTGAACAATGTGAGATCTCTCCTCTTTTGAAATCCTTGGGAAGAAAATAAATTACAAAATTACAGAGAAATTTAAGTCCAAAATCATTTCCTCCCCAATTTCTGTCTCTGCTCACTTTCAGCTAGAAGGATCTCACTCTGAGGTATGAGGAGAGTAGAAGTTCCTTTGGCAACTGCAAACTGGACTGTCATCCACTGGAATAGGTGAAGTTCATACAGGACCTCCAAAAAAAGAATTAATCCAACTCCAAGATTCACATGTCTAAGAGTTCAAAAAGGACACGTAAGATTTTCCCTGCACCAATGCCACATGTACAAACTTTAGATGAAAATAATGCAAGGAAGCAATCAGACAAACCCAGTAAGTGGAACACTCTGCAGAACCATTGGTCTGGTATCTTTGGTCAATCAGGATCATTAAAAATGGTGTCTGTGCTAGATTAAAAGAGATTTAAGGGGGGCTTCCCTGGTGGCGCAGCGGTTGAGAATCTGCCTGCCAATGCAGGGGACACGGGTTCGAGCCCTGGTCTGGGAAGATCCCACATGCCACGGAGCAACTGGGCCCGTGAGCCACAATTACTGAGCCTGCGCGTCTGGAGCGTGTGCTCCACAGCAAGAGAGGCTGCGATAGTGAGAGGCCCGCGCACCGCGATGAAGAGAGGCCCCCGCTTGCCACAACTAGAGAAAGCCCTCGCACAGAAACGAAGACCCAACACAGCAAAAATAAATAAATAAATAAAATTAAGAAGTGTTGTAAGAAAGGTTTAATTAAAAAAAAAGAGACTTAAGGGACATAAGGATCAGATGCAATGCATGGTCTGGATCGGGTACTGTTTTGGATGAAGCAGCTATAAGGGACATTTTTAGGTCATTTGGGGAAATATGAATATGATCTGGGTGTTAGATAAGTTGAAAATTTACTAAAATAGGAAAACAGGTTGATGACTGAAAAAAAGCAGGCTATAGAACAGTATGTGTAGTAAGACCTCAGTTTGGTAATAAAATAAAAACATGTATACACAAACACACACACACACACACACACACACACACTGTGTGTGGGGAGAAACTGCAGGTCACGCACTAGGGTCTTACAGTGGTGATTTCTAGGTAGTGGAAATTTTACTTTTTTAATCATTTATTATATTTCTGCTTGTCTATATTGTCTAATTTTCTACAATCCATCTGCACTGCTTCTGTATTAATGGAAAGTTATTTAAAAGAAAAAATTCTTAGCCACAAACAAAACTCAGGCCTTGAAGCAGTTATCCCAAGCAGAATTATGTTGCTAGAAACTAGTACATAATAGTGTCCAGACCCACACTGTTGTCAGAAAGCAAGTATATATCTGAGACAGTGATATCTGGAGGAAAGAAGGGTAACCATAGAAAATGTGAGAGAAAGAGGGAATCATCTTGCTTTCAGCCTCAATAGGAGGCAACTTAGAGTGTGTTAGTTGTCTAGGATAGGGTTAACAACCTCTCAATTTAAATTCTACTGGGATTTATCAAGAGATTAACAATGGCACTCAGTTTACCATACAAAGGAGAGTGGAATTCCATGTATGTTTACTGTTTCCTCTCTTGGAGAGTGGCATTTGGGACAATCCTATCTTCTTGAAAAGTTAAGAGATATTCTGGGGTGGAACCCCTAGCCCTCAGGTCATCATTGTTTCTGTTTGAAACCACTTACATCCCTGTTTTGAACCCCAAGCTCCTGGCATCCCAACATTGCCCTGAGGATGGGCTTGGTGTGGTGACCCAGCCTCCACACTCTTGTGAGCAGCTTCCTCTCTCTAAAGTAAAGTAAGCATAGCTCTGAGCCTCGTTCAGAATCTTGCTATAGGAGTTTCCTATTGCTGCCGGAAAAAATTACCACAAAATTAGCAGCTTAAAATACATGTGTGGTCTCTTACAGTTCTGGAGGTCAGATGTCCCACACAGGTCTCACTGGCTGATAATCAAGTGTCACCAGGCTTGTTCCTGTCTAGAGGCTCCAGGGCAGAATCTGTTCGTTGCTCATTTGAGCTTTTGACACAATTCAGTTCCTTGCAGTTGTTGGACTGAGGTCCCCATTTTCTTGCTGGCTATAAACTGAGGTTAACTACATTCCTCCTCTTGTGGCCCCTCCTCCACCTTCAAAGTCAGCAACATGGGTCAAGTCCTTCTCATGTCACATCTCTCTATCCCACTCTTCTTCCACTTTTAAAGACTCATGTGATTGTGATTAGACTGGACTCTCTCTGTTGCTGACCCCTGGAGAGCTCCTTTTTTTGTTAGTTTTCAAGTTCAGCTGTCCATTTTTTTTAACTTCAAAAATATTTTATAAAAATGTGGAACAAAAAAATGTGGAACAAATGTTTCAAATTCAAACAAACTAAAAGATATAACAAAATGCAATGCATGAAACTTGACTGGATCCTGGTTTTTAAAAATGCTATGAAAAGATATCTGGGGGACAACTAGGGAAATCTTAATATGGCTTGGATGATATTATTAGATGATATTAAAATTTTATTGTGAGAATATTATTGTTCATTTCCTTAGGTGTGATAAAAGTGTTATATGTCAATTACACCTCAATAAAACTGGGCAGGGGGAAGAAAGAAATTCTGGATCTGGAAAAGCATCCACAGTTCAACAATTCTTATCTACTTTCACCTCCCAGAATTGGATAATTCCACAAGGAAGTATTCTCCCATTAAAATCAATGTCTATTCCAGGCTTAACTCAATCTATTACTGTCTTGCCTCACTCTCTTGTTATGTGTTTCATCTTCCTTGTTTCTTTCTCTTGGAGTCCTAACCCCATACTTGTTCTGAACTTCTCACAAGGACATGTCGTACCTGCTTCTCCACCCATAATTTTTTTGCCTTGAAACTCGTCTAAAATGCTTGAAGTAAAGGTCTCTATAAATGTATAAAATTTGAATAAATATTTTATATTGCTTCTAAGAAAAATAAAATAAAATAAAACGCTTGAAGTATTTTATAATGATATTCTTATCTCCCTTTCATAAATCAGTTCAAGTGTTTTATATCCACTTAATATTATGGTATATAGTATTTTTCTATTGCTGTTGCAACAAATTACCACAAACTTCAAGGCTTAGCAATACGAATTTGTTATCTCACTGTTCTGTAAGTCAGCAGTCTGGATTGGCTCAACTGGTTTCTCTGCTCTGGGTTTCACAAGGCCATAATCAAGATATTGGCCAGCTGGGCTCTTATCAGAGGCTCTGGAATCTGTTTCCAAGTTCATTCAGATTGTTGTTAAAATCTAGTTCTATACTCTGGTAGGCTTGAGAACCATGTTTCCTTGTTGGCTATCATCTGAGGGCAGCCCTTAGCTCCTAAAGGCCCCTTTCCAGTCCTCGCACATGGGCCCCTACATCCTACCCTTGGAATCCCTCTGACTTCTGCCATATCTCTCTTGCTGACAGCCAGGGTAGGTTCACTGCTCTTAAAAGGCTCATGTTATTAGATTGGGCCTACCCAAAAAATCCAGGATAATCTTCCTATCTTAAAGCCTGTACCCTTATTTACATCTGCAAAGTCCCTTTTGTCATGTAATATATCATATTCACAGGTTCTAGGGATTAGAGTGTGAACATCTTGGGGGGGTGTATTTTGTCTATACTATGTGGGGGTTTTTTCCCAGCTGTTCTAAATATACTGTCTAGGGTCAGCTTTTGGAGAACAGTTTTCTGTGGGAATACCTCCTCATAGCATTGTAGATCAGGACTCTTGCTGGTAGAGTAATTCCAGTGCATTTTTTTCTTCTCTCTCTATCTCTCCTTGGTTTCTTTGGGACCCAGACAACGTCTCTGACTTACTAACAATTAAAATATCTCTGTTTTCTAGTTACATCTTTAAGAACCTTTAGATCTGAGTGTACCTTCTTTTTCCCTTTCATCTTTGTGTAGTTTGTTCTCCAAGATCACATTTTCCTAAGAAAATCTCTCTTTCTCCAGCTTAAATAGTATATCTTCTTAAATCTTTTTCTTTCACTCTGTCACTGATCTTGTTCTGATAGTAAGATCAAAGCTTATTTTTATTTTTTAATGTTTTATTATGGGAAATTTAAAACATACACAAAATTAGAATACTGTAACAAACCCCTATGAATAATAATGAATCACTCAGCTTCAACAATTATCAACACTTTGCCAATTTATTTCTTGTGTTTTTTTGTGTGTGTGTATTTGCTTGTATAATGTCTAGTACATTCCTTGATAGACTGTTAAATTCCACCAGAGTAGGGACTAAGACTGTCTTGGTCCCTCTCATAATCTCAGCACGTAGTAGGTGCTGACTAGAATGTGTTAAATGGAGAAAAAGCTCTCACCACCTGTACTATAATCTTCTAAGGGTTTCCCTCCCCCAGTAGGGGCTCCTTGCGGGCGAGGACCACATGTGATTCATCGTGTCTGACCCATACCCAGCACATATTTAGGAACCAAAAACAATGTTCTGACTTCAAGAAACTCACAGCCTAGCTGGGAAAGAGATCAGTTATCAATTACAGGGCAGGGCAGTAGCATAGTGGCTATGTTACTTATCCCCTCCGAGCCTGCCTCGACTCCCCACCTGTTGACGTTACTTCATGGGATCGCTGTGCACCTCAAACGAGCTGATCCACTGAAAGTGCTTAGAACACGACTTGGCGCAACAGTGAGCACTCGCTGAATGATAGCTTTTATTACAAGCAGAAAGCTCTGTGGCCGGGAAATCTGAGGGGAGTTCAGGGAAAGTGCTCCGCTGGTGCTAATTTATAACGACAATTACAATTTGTGTGTCAGGATCTGCTGACACTCCTTTGCATCATCTCGTTCTACACATGAAAAAATCGAGGCTTGGCAAAACTGACTCCCGAGCCGACCGCAGAGCCTGATCGGGGCCAGCGGGCTGGGCTGGGGCAAGGGACTGACCGCCATTCAACCCGGGAGGCCTCCGGCCTCAGGCCAGCCTGAAGATCATACTATAACAATGGCACCCTCCCTGCCTGGGGAAACTTGCCCTTCTCACGCACCTTCCATGCTGGCCGCAGAGATCCCAGGAGAACACTTTGTCAATTTAAATTCATCTATTCATACATTTTTTCTGGAATATTAAGCTAATCTCAAACATCATGTCATATCACTCACAAATAAATTAGTATGAAGCATTATTTTGAAAGAAATCCAGTACCTCCTTGATTTTGTGAGCAAACTGTATTCCTAGAGAAGGTGGTCTTTAAAGTTTTTTTGCTTAGCCTTTGGAATTTTAATAATTTTAAGACATGTTTCTCCACCTCAATACAAGAAGATGCTATATCCTATATATGGTAAGGACTCCCATTTCTCTATCTGTACCTTGATAAAAAAGCACCTGCTTTCCTAGGTTAAGCCCATAGTCTGGGTCTTTAAAATCCAAAGTCATGGTCGTGGCTCATGTCATTAGTAAATTCAGAGCCAACCTGAGACCATGTGGAGGTGGTGTATGTTTGGTGGATGTGCCACAAAAATTCAAGAAGGCAGCTCCTCCAGAGTTTTTCCTTGCCTCTGGGACAGGATGCAATTCAAATCAAGATAGAGAAACAGCACTGATGGAATGCCACCTACTGAATGTAAAGATATAATCTCACTCCTTAGTACTCACCTGGAATTTAGCTACTTTTGCAATTAAAAGCCCCAGCCTATGGTCCTGGCTAAGAAATAGGAAAAGGGGCGCAAAAAATTTTCAGCCCTCTGATGCTGTTTTGAAGCTGCTTTGAGGTGAACCTTAAGAGGTACCAAAATATTATTTTCCTGATACCCTAATCCCTGTCTCTGCCACAAAAGCAGGTACAGTCTGTTCTTGCTAGGGTTCACTTGGGCCCACCTGCTTTTAGATACCAGCCACAGTTGTAAGGTCAAAAACCTATGAGGCCTGTGCTTTCTAAAGCTGCTGTCTATTAGAAGCAGTTGTGTGCCTGCAGAAGCCAATCAATCATAATATAAACATCTGCAAACTCCCAAAGTCAATGATGTGCATGGCCAGTGCTTTCTAAGGCCTACCCTTATGAAAAAAAAAAAAAGCAGCTGCAACACATGTGCATGCCAGCCACCACACTCCCGCAAGGAGAACTGCCTCCCTCAAATGTTACTCTAGATCTCAAAGGCCAGACACTGTATCCATTTCCAAAGTTTCTTGACCCGACCCGTGGGATCTCTCTAAAGGTCCTATAATCAGCCCAATCTCTCCCTTTGAATTCCAAAGTAATTGAGAGATATATACAGGAGTCAAAGAAGGATAGGAATATTGAGATTTACTGTTGACAAGACTGGTTTGGAGAATAAGTCTATGGCCTGCAGTCTGAATCAGGTTTTCAACTTTTTCATCCTAAGCCTAGACTTTTGCACCTTTCTGAGGGAAAAGGTGGGTCTGTAGCAGACCCTCACCCTGCTGAGCTCACCCTAGTGGGGCTGACTACACAGAGGGGCAGAGAGGAGGACACAAGCATGCTATGAACAAGGGAGCTCTGAAAAATAGAGAGTAGGATGCTCAACAACCCTCGATGACATTTTGGAATCTCACCCAGCAGTCACTGTGGGGAGGAGGTGAGTGAAGGCGGGAGTAGTGCAGGGGGTGCTGAGAAGCTCTCTTCCTAATACTTCTGAAAGGGCAAAAGTTTCTAGTTCAGGTACAGATGGGAATACTAGAAAGGGAAATATTACGTCATTAATAAATATGGTCAAAGGAGTAGCACCAAGAGAAGGGCTCCCTCCCCAAGAGGGCAGGGCTTTCTCCAGTGGCTTACATCCTCACTGCATGACTGGAACAAACTAGAACACAGTGATATGTAGAAATGGGTGCCCCAGTGCCCAGCAGAAACAGTGTAACATACTGCTTTCATCCCATGAACATCTCTTAAGAGTCGTGCCTGATTACTGTGGCCATCTGGGAGAGAGAGAACTTTAAAGTCAATTTAAGCCCAGTTATTGGTGGTGGTTTTTTTTCTTTTGCCCCAGATGGCAGAAGACATCAAGTCCAAATGCAAGACAGAGGATAAAAGAGAGCTTAAAACAGAGCTTGCAAGCTGGTAGCCTGCTGAACAGACCCAGTCTACAGATGTGTTTGATTTGGCCTATAAGAATTAAAAAAATATATATATATTTTTTTAATTAATTTATTTATGGCTGTGTTGGGTCTTCGTTTCTGTGCGAGGGCTTTCTCTAGCTGTGGCAAGCGGGGGCCACTCTTCATCGCGGTGCGCGGGCCTCTCACTATCGCGGCCTCTCTTGTTGCGGAGCACAGGCTCCAGACGCGCAGGCTCAGTAATTGTGGCTCACGGGCCCAGTTGCTCTGCAGCATGTGGGATCTTCCCAGACCAGGGCTCGAACCCATGTCCCCTGCATTGGCAGGCAGATTCTCAACCACTGCGCCACCAGGGAAGCCCTAAAAAATATATTTTTAAAGTACTTGTCAGCATATAAAAGTTGGTAGAGTTCATATAAAAACTCAGATTTTATGGCTTCTCTGGAAAAGTCGGGAGATTCTGGCCACGTGGATGTGCATTTCTGTATGGCAAAATCAGCTGTACAAAGAAGCCATGCTTCTTTTAGGAAGAGGCACAGTCTCCATGTAGGCTTCTGTGTGACCTGCCTAGCCCTTGCCTACATTTGAGCTTGTGATCTCTGATTTAAACTGACCAGCATTAGATATTGTTTGTGATCTGAAAGACATGCAAATCATCCATCTCCATGAGTGTTTAATCATGTCAGAGCGAGTATTTGGCAATGTGGAGAGTGCCAGGGAGGTGTGTGCCAAGAATCTGACCATCCATCAGGAGGGGGAAGAATAAGAAGACATCTGACTATGTAATGAGGATGGAGAGATTGTTATGAAAGGCAGGAGAAAAGGGAGCCACAGCCCGCAGTGTGGAGAAGCAGGCTAGGTTGGAGCAGGTGACAGCGGGAGTCAATTACAGCCAAGTGTTGCTAGGGCAACTCAGGCTTCATGAACAGCCTGGAGGGCCTCTGTCCTTCTCATTGCTAAGGCAGCTGATTTAGGAGGCTAGAGCTCTGAGGTCAGGGAAGCTTATGAGGAAAAAGATAAAGTTGCAGAAGCATTGTCCTGAGGTTAGGGCTCAAGTGTTGGTAGTAGGTACATAGGGAGCCACAACATCCCACACAGAGCCAATGGTGGCCACTCTAAAGGCCTCTGTAATTGAAAACCATTACATCTCCCCCCTTAAGGGCACCTTTTTCCAAACTATAGGTTGTAACACATTGGTGGGCTGTGAAGTTGACTTAGTGGGACGAGATCATAATTTTTTAATGAAAAGAAATAAATACAAGTTTTTTAAAAAACAGAGTTGTATTACACACAGTAAATACTGTTTTGTGAAACACTGGTTTCAGGTATGTGTGTGTGCGTGTGTGCACAGGTGCACGTATACTGAGTTGTGATGTCGAATATGTTTCTTACTCTGTGAATTGAGCTCAGAAAAGTTTGAGAGCCCCTGTCACAGGCTACAGAGTGAGTCACTGTGGCCCGCTGACTGTATGTGCCTAATTTGGCAAGTCTAGTGGATTTCTTTTCTCTTTTGTATTTGTTTTTGCTGTTGTGAGCAAGAATGGCAGATGTAGGCCAATTATAGCCTTCTAAAGAGGACTCTCCAGTATCAGAAAAAACACAGGTAATGTTGGGCCAGCTGGGAAACAGGTTTTGGGGTGTGGCTTCTCAGGAGAGGCACAACTCCACCTGGCTGCTCAAGACTCTCCCTCCTGGGAGTGGTAGCACCGCAGGTGAGTATGCAAGTGAAGCCGAAAGGAGAGACTGCTCTGCAGTGCTGGACCCAAAATCTGTTCTTGTCTGGAATTTTCCAGGGTTTCTAGGAGCAACATCATTCCCATCATTTTTTGCATGGCCCGCACTGTTGGTACCCTACCCAATGGCCATCCTTCACTTTACAGTCCCCATTTTTGTGAATATTTAGGGCAACCCTGTGCATCATGGGAGCTGGGATTCTCAAATGAAGACCTACCTACAAAATGCCAGCCCCCAATTTTTATTACATTCAAAAGGCATAACAACTACTCAGTCAACTTGTTATAAAAGTTTCCAAATGATAGACATAGAAAACAAAGGGGGAAAGGAGGGAGGGATAAATCAAGAGTTTGGGATTAACAGATACACAGTACTATATATAAAATAGATAACCAACAAGGACCTACTGTATAGCACAGGGAACTATATTCAACATCTTGTCATAACCTATAATGGAAGAGAATCTGAAAATATACATAACTGAAATGTATATAACTGAATCACTTTGCTCTACAAGTGAAACTAACACAACATTGTAAATCAACTATACTTCAATTTTTTTAAAAAAAGTTTCTAAACGTATAATCTCAATTTCTGCACCTAGCTGGTAACCAACAGTTTGCAGACTAGTACCAGGCTAGGGACCATACTGAGAGGGGCACTCGTCTGAGGCAACTAATCATGGTAATTCTATTTACCTTGCCAAATAGTTGGTTTCGGCATGGGCATGAGACATGATTTCTGGCCATTGAGCTAAGAGAGGATGTCTACTGGGGGCTCCTGGAAAAAGTTTCTCTTAGTCTTAATAAGGGACACATGACAGTTATGTTCTTTCTTCCAGCCTCTTGATGTTGGTATATGACCACGTGATGACTGAGTAGCTGCGGCCATCTCGGGATCATAAGGTGAAGGACCAATAGGCTGAGAATAGTGGTACAGGATGGAGGTAAAGTGGGTACTTAATGATGTTGTTGAGCTGCTGAATCACCTACTTTTTAATCCCTCCCTCTATGTATATATGGGAGATAATAAAATGGGCTTACTTGTTGATCTACTTTGTGTTGGCTTTGCTGTTACTTGCAACTGAAAGATTTCTAATTGATGCACCTTGCAGGACATGACAGGGTTAACTAGTCTGAGTACAGAGGCCTAGCTGTACTTAAGATATTTTATTGTGAGCTTAGAATTCTCAGAAGAAATTGTTCAAATAAAAAATGGTTAAACAAAGCTGCAGTTGTGTATGGACCCACCAGACATAGCAGGTGCCATTCTAACTCTAGCATCATTTTTTTGTATTTTATTTTTTAATTAACATACAGTAAATTTAAATTTTTGTGTATATAGTTCCATTTTAACACATGCATAGATTTGTGTAACTGCCACTGTAATCATGATACAGAACAGTTCCATTGTCCCATAAAACTCTATCATGCTTTTGCTTTGAAGTCACACCCTCCCCCCACTCCTAACCACTGATCTGTTCTCCATCACTATATTTTTATCCTTTCAAAAATGTCATATAAATGGAAGTATACAATATGTAATGTTTCGAGATCATATTCCTTCACTCAGCACAATGCCTTTGAGATTGATTCAAGTTGTTGCATGTTCGTTTCTTTTTACTGTTGAGTAGTATTCCATTGGATGGATGTACCACAGTTTGTTTATCCATTCATTCCACAAAGGATATTTGTTGTTTCCAGATTTTGGTGATTATGAATAGAACACTTTAAGCTTTTATGTACACGTTCTTTGTGAACATAATTTTTTATTTCTCCAGGGTAAATACCTAGGATTAGGATTACTTGGTCATATGTTAAGTGTATATTTAACTTTATATGAAACTGCCTAATTCTTTTCCAGGGTGGCTGCACCATTTTGCATGCCTCCCAGCAACATAAGAGAGTTCCAGATGTTTCTGTATGCTTTCTTCTAAAAATTTTATAGTTTTATGATTGACATTCAGATCTATTAACCACTTTGAGTTAATTTTCATACAAGGTGTGAGGTTTTGGTCAAGGTTCATTTCTTATACATGGATGTCCAATCGTTCCAATATCACTTGTTGAAAAGACTGTCATTTCTCCGTTGAATTCTTTGCACCTTTGTCAAAAATCAATTGACTATATTTGTATGGGTCTATTTCTGTATTCTCTCTTTGGTTGCATTGGTCCATATGTCTATCCT
The DNA here is from genome assembly GCF_949987535.1 of Balaenoptera acutorostrata. Classification (NCBI taxonomy): domain Eukaryota; kingdom Metazoa; phylum Chordata; class Mammalia; order Artiodactyla; family Balaenopteridae; genus Balaenoptera; species Balaenoptera acutorostrata. The sequence continues at coordinate 48,875,297 of NC_080085.1, forward strand.
TTCTCTAATACCACACTGTCTTGAATACTGTAGCTGTATAGTAAGTCTCAAAATCAGATGGTGTGATTCCTCCAACTTTATCAATATTTTCAATATCATTTTGGCTATTCTACTTCCTTTGCCTGTCCACATAAATTTTAGAGTCAGCTCATCTGTATATACAACAAATCTTACTGGAATTTTGATAGGAACTGCATTATATCTACAGATCAATTTAGGGAAAACTGACATCTTTAATATGTTGAGAGTTCCAGTCCATAAACATGGTATATTTCTCCAGTTATTTAGGCCTTTGGAGATTTCTTTCATCAGTGTTTTGCAGTTTTCAGCATATAGATCCTGCACATGTTTTGTTTGATTTTGATCTTGTATTCTTGAACCTTGCTAAATTCATTTATTAGTTCCAGGGGGGTGAGTGTGTGTGTGTGTGTGTGTTATTTGTGACTGTCTGTGTAGACAATCATGTCATCTGTGAATAGGGACAGTTTTACTCCTCTCCCTTCTTTCCTCTCCTCCCCCTCCCTAACTGCCTAGGATTAAGATGCCTAATTTGGATGAAATATAAGAGTGGAGGATAAGTAGAGTTGTTATAGGTCATCTGCAAATTATTCAAGTTGCTTGGAAGTCATTCTACATGCAAGAGGGAGGGGATATGGGGATACATGTATACGTATAGCTGACTCACTTTGTTATACAGCAGAAACTAACACAACATTGTAAAGCAATTATACTCCAATAAAGATGTTAAAAAAAAAAGAGAAGTCATTCTACAACAAGATAATAGAAATACATATGCAGATGATACCATGTACTATGAAAAATGATAAAATAATTAAAATTTTAATAATAAATATTATAAAAATACCAGTACTCCTATGTGCCAGGGACTGCTCTAATGAGTGTACATAAATGAACTTATCTAGTAATCACAACGCTATCATATGGGTACTATTTTCCCCATTTTACAGATGCAGAAACTATAAATGGCAGAACTGGGTACAAACCCAGGTAGTCTGGCTTCAGCGCTTGCACGCTTTACTATTACACAATGGAACATAAGATTCTAGAAGTGGACTCTAAGATATCTGGGAGATTAGCATTTAATAAAGGGGGCATTTCAAATGAATGAGTAAAATGTCAACTATTCAGTAATTATGTAGGAACAATTGGATAGCCATTGGGAAAAATTAAAGTTGGAAATCTACATTTGTTCTGTACATCAAAATAAAACCTATATAGGACAAGTATTCAAAGGTAAAAATTAAAAGCATAAAGGTGCTAGAAGAAAACATGGAGAAAGAGTTTTATAATCTTGATGTAGGGAAAGCTTTTCAAAGTACAACACATATGCCAGCTATTATAAATGAAATGAACAATAATTTGATTATATAAAATATTTTAAATTTGTATATTCTAAGAAAAAAATTTACAAGGTTAAAAGACAAATAACAAACTGAGGAAAACATTTGAGACAGGAAGACAAAGGGTTATTATCCATAATATAAAAAAGAGCTATTCCATTTTAAAATCTGGTTGTTTGAGGTTTTGTTGTTGTTGTATGAATTCTTTATATATTTTGGATATTAGTCCCTTATTGGCTATATGATTTGCAAATATCTTCTCCCATTCAGTAGTTTGTCTTTTTGTTTTGTTGATGGTTTCCTTTGCTAGGCAAAGCTTTTTAGTTTGATGTAGTCCCATTTGTTTATTTTTGCTTTTGTTTCCCTTGCCTGAGGAGATATATTCAGAAAGATATTGCTAAAATCTATGTCAAAGAGTGCACTGACTCTGTTTTCTTCTAGGAGTTTTATGGTTTCAGGTCTTACAGTCAAGCCTTTAATCCATTTTGAGTTGATTTTTGTGTATGGTATAAAATAATAGTGTAGTTTCTTTTTCTTTTCTTTTTTTTTTTGTATGTGGCTGTCCAGTTTTAACAACACCATTTAGTGAAGAGACTATCCTTTCTCCATTGTATAGTCTTTGCTATTTTGTTGTAAATTAATTGTCCATATATGTGTGGGTTTATTTCTGGACTCTCAATTCTGTTCCATTGATCTATGTATCTGTTTGATTATTATAGTTTTGTAACATAGTTTGAAATCAGGGAGTGTGATACCTCCAGCTTTGCTCTTTCCTCTCAGGATTGCTTTGGCTATTTGAGGTTTTTGTGGTTCCATATAACTTAGAATTTTTTGTTCTGTTTCTGTGAAAAATTTCCTTGGGTTTTTTTTTTTTTTTTTTTTTAATAATAAGCCATTCTTTTTTTTTTTTTTTTTTTTAAGGATTTTCTTTTTAATTAATTAATTTATTTATTTTTGTCTGTATTGGGTCTTCGGTTCGTGCGAGGGCTTTCTCCAGTTGCGGCAAGCGGGGGCCACTCTTCATCGCGGTGCGGGGACCGCTCTTCATCGCGGTGCGCGGGCCTTTCTCCATCGCGGCCCCTCCCGTTGCGGGGCACAGGCTCCAGACGCGCAGGCTCAGCAATTGTGGCTCACGGGCCCAGCTGCTCCGTGGCATGTGGGATCTTCCCAGACCAGGGCTCGAACCCGTGTCCCCTGCATCAGCAGGCAGATTCTCAACCACTGCGCCACCAGGGAAGCCTGGGTTTTTTTTTTAACATTAGTCAATTCATTCTTTTTATTTAATTAATTAATTAATTTATTTATGGCTGTGTTGGGTCCTCGTTTCTGTGCGAGGGCTTTCTCCAGTTGCGGCAAGCGGGGGCCACTCTTCATCGTGGTGCACGGGCCTCTCACCATCGCGGCCTCTCCTGTTGCGGAGCACAGGCTCCAGACGCGCAGGCTCAGTAATTGTGGCTCACGGGCCCAGTTGCTCCACCGAATGCGGGATCCTCCCAGACCAGGGCTCGAACTCGCGTCCCCTGCACTGGCAGGCAGACTCTCAACCACTGTGCCACCAGGGAAGCCCTCCTTGGGCTTTTGATAAGGATTTCATTGAATCTGTAGATTGTTTTAGGTAATATGGACATTTTAACAATGTTGATTCTTCCAATCCACGAGCACAAAATATCTTTCCATTTATTTGTGCCACTTTGGAAAACAGTATGGAGATTCCTCAAAAAATTAAGAATAGAACTACCATATGATCCAGCTATTCCACTTCTGGGTATTTATCCAGAGAATACAAAAACACTAATTTGAAAAGATACACGCACCCCTATGTTCATCACAGCATTATTTACAGTAGCCAACATATGGAAACAACCTAAGTGCCCATCAACAGATGAATGGATAAAGAGGATGTTTTACATATACACACACACACACACACACACACCAGAATACTACTCAGCCATAAAAAAAAATGAAATCTTGCCATTTACAACAACATGGATCGATCTTGAGGTTATTATGCTAAGTGAAATAAGTCAGACAAATACTACACGGTTTCATTCATATGTGGAATACAAAAAACGAACAAACAAAACAAAATAAATGAATAAACCAAACCAAACAAAAACAAACATGTATATACGGAACAGAGTAGTAGTTACAAGAGGAGAAGTGGCAGGGGGGGAGTGCAAACTGGGTAAAGGGGGTCAACTGTAGGGTGGTAAATGGGAAATAAATTTTTGGTGGTGAGCATGCTGGCATGTATTCAGAAGTAGAAATATAATGTGGTATACATTAAACATATAATGTTATAGATCAATGTCACCACAATAAAAAATTTTTTAATAAAAATTTAAAAAAGAGAACTATTCATAATCAGTAACAAAATACTAAATTCAGTAAAAACATGGGCAAACAACACAAACAGGCTACACATTTGAAAAAGGAAGAAGAATACAAATGGCTAAGAAACAAATGAAAAGGTGCTCAACTTTACCAAAAATCAAAAACAATGAAAGCAATGACATATCATACTAACAAAGAAAAAATAAATGAAAATGCACAGCTTTGGCAAGGGTATGGGGGAAAATCACTCTCATACTCTGGTACTACAAATATAAATTTGTATAATTTCTTTTAGAGGGCAAGTTGGCAATAGCTATCCAATTGTAAAATGTGCATACCCATTGGAGCAATTCCATTTCCAGCATTTGTCTTACAGAAGTACATACATGTGGGGCTTCCCTGGCGGTGCAGTGGTTGAGAATCTGCCTGCCAATGCAGGGGACGTGAGTTCAAGCCCTGGTCCGGGAAGATCCCACATGCTGCGGAGCAACTAAGCCCATGTGCCACAACTACTGAGCCTGTGCTCTAGAGCCCGCAAGCCACAACTACTGAGCCCACGTGCCACAACTACTGAAGCCTGCGCACCTAGAGCCCGTGCTCTGCAACAAGAGAAGCCACTGCAATGAGAAGCCTGCGCATCGCAAGGAAGTGTAGCCCCCACTCGCTGCAACCAGAGAAGAGCCCGCACACAGCAACGAAGACCCAACGCAGCCAAAAGTAAAATAAATTAATTAAAAAAAAGAATTATACACATGTGCAAAGCTATTTACAAGGATGTTCATTTTAGCACTCTATAATAATGAAAAATCAGTAATAATCCAAAGGAGCACCCACCCCATGCAACTAATTTTTTAAAAAAGGTAAAGTTTTAAGTATTGATATATTAAGAAACCCATAATCTACTGTTACCTTATCCACTTATTTCTGAGGATCCTCAGGGGATTCTTATAGGGTGACTATTACTTAAATTAGCACAGCTTTGTAACCTGTAGAATGGGCATAATTGTAATACTTGCCTCATAGGGTTGTTTATTCATTCTTTCTTTCAAAAAATATTTATTGAATAGATACAAATGTTAGGTACTGTGCTAGGTGCTGGGGTACAAATATAAACAAAACAGACATAGTCCCTGCTCTCGAGGAGCTCACTGTCCACTATAAGATGTGTGTGTAGGGTATATGTATGTCTGTGTGTGGTGAGGGGAACAGGCATTAATCACACAGCTGTACAACTGTCTTGGGTGCCTATGGAGTAAAATAGCAGAGTATCATGAAAGTGTATTACAGGCTGCCTTGGTCTAGTTTTGGGGGGGTGAGGGAAGGCTTCCCTGAAGTGATATTTGAATTAAAAAAAGATAGTGATGGACCAGGCACTTTGTACAAATGCTCACTCCAGAGATTAGTTAAAAAGAATAAGGTAGATGTATATACACTGACATAGAAAGCATGTCAAGAATACATTGTCAATAAAGCAAGTTGTAAAACAGATACAGCATGAGTCTCTCCCTTTTTATGATTAAAAAATCTATATTATAATACATATATCTATCAATGTATAGATAGAAAAAGATTTGGAAGAATATATATCATACTAACAGTTGTTAACTCTATTTGAATAATTTGTTTGTCTGACATTCTGTAATCAGAAAAAAACCAATAAAGACGTATATATATAGGAGCAACAGCATTAACATTAGAAATGTTAGTATTCGAGGCAAAAAATTTTAAATAGGGTAAAAGAGATACTGACAAAAGATACTATCAACCAAGAATATCTTCTGTCATAAACATATATACCAAACGATATTCCACTAAAATATATAAAGAAATCAGAAAAACAGATGTTATATTTTATAAGGTAACTTTTAAAAAAATGCCTATGCAACCCTTGCAAAAGTTGATCATGTACTACGTCACAAAAGAAAGCATAATACGTTTCTAATAGTAGGAATCATAAAAGTCACGCTATTGGACCACAGTGCTATACAACTAACTTCTAACTACAAAAACAGCCAAAAAAAAAAGTTGTCACTTCAAAAATCAAACAACACTTCTAAATAACTCATGGTCAAAGAAGAAATCAAAACCAAAATTATAGACTAGAAATTAATGAGAATGAAAGTGTTACATATTAAGGTCAAACAGAAAAAATTTATAACCTTAAATGATTTTAGAAATAAGTAAGGAAGACTGAAAATGAATAAGCCACATATTTAATGTAAGCCATTTCAAAGAAAACAGCAAAACAAACTTAGAGAGAACTAGAGGAAGATATTAATAAATGTAAAGCTGAAAATAATTTATTAAGTAGAGAATAGGATGGGAGAAAGTGGTAGAATAGGAAAATAAATCTGAGAAATATGGTTTGATTGATGGATAGATGATAGCTATGTGATAAAGTATAGCAAAACATTAATGATAAAATCTATGTTGTGGGTATGCAGGTGTTCACTGTAAAACTCCTTCAACTTTGCTCCATGTTTGAAATGTTCATAATTAAATAGATTAAAAACCTATTATCATCCAGAACATGAGTTTGTGAAACACTGCACTAGAAGTTTCACTAACCAGGAGAAAGACAAAGATGTCCACTGTTGCCTCTACTATTTAACCTTTTTTTCCCTAGAAATTCAATAAAACATTATATGTCAAGTAAATGCATATAGGAATTATAAATATGATAAGGAGGGGAAATCATTATCCACCTGGAAAACCAAAGAAAATGAATAGAAAAACTACTAGAACTTATAAGGAAGGTAAGTAGGATGGCCAGTTACAAAAAGACATCCCATTATGCACGAAAAATAGAAAGGGCTACTTCTAAATAGAGGTGGTAGTGAGGGGGAAGGGTAGTGAAACACGTCTTTCATGTTTTGCTCCATGAACGGTACTTCCGTAATGTTTGAATCTTTTACAACCAGAATGATTCACGTAGTTGTTTGAAAAGGGGAAAATAAATCTATAGTAGGCAGAATCCTAGAATGCCCCCTCCCTAGATTTCCCACCCTAATTTCTGGACTTTGAATGTGATGAGATACCATGCCTATGATTATGTTACATTACCTGGTAAAAGAGATTTTGCAGATGTATTTAAGGTTCCCCTTAAAATAGGGAGATTATTTTGTATTATCCCAATAGCCTTAATCTAATCACATAAACCTTTTAAAAGCAGAGAGCTTTGAGAGATTCCAAGCAAAAGAACGATTCAGTGTGCCAGTGCTGGCTTGAAGATGAAAGGGGACACATAAGGAAAAATGTGAGCAGCCTCTAGAAGTTGGGAGCATGGGGATCTCAGTCCTACAACAGTAAGGAATTAAATCTTGACAACAACCTGAATGAACCTAAAGTGGATTCTTCTCCAGAGAACTCCAGATAAAAGCCAAGTCTGGGGACACCTTGATTTTGGCATCGTATGATCCTAAACAGAGAACTCAATCAAGCCCACCAGGACATCTGACCTACAGAACTGTGAGACAATAAGGTGTTGTTTTAAATGGCTAAATTTGTGGTAATTTGTTATGCAACTATAGAAAACAAATACAAAATACATTACATCAGCAAAACAATGATGTGTCCTCTATCAAATTTTCAAAAGTTCAAAATCTGTTAATGACCCAGTCATGCAGCAGGATAGGGAGATGACATCCCATACACCCCAAGGAAATGTAAATTGGGAAAATCTTTCTCAAAGTACACTGAGCAATGCCTGTCAACCTCTCCCAAAATGTGGATATGCTGTGCCTTATTGAAATTTATTGTAGTTAAATAATTATAGTGGTGAGGAAAGATTTTTCTAAATGTCCTTTACAGAATTGCTTATTAACAGTGGACAATTAGAGACAACATGAATATATGGCAATAGAAAACTAGTTTGTCAAATATAATATCCTAAACCCATTTGATGAAATAAATTTATGCAATATAAAGCCCAATAGGAATTCTTATAGAACTTTACCAGCTAATTTAAAAATTCATCTGGAAAAGAAAATGCACCAGAATAGCCAAGAAATTTGTGGGAAAAAAAGACAGAGGAGCTTGCCCTAGCAGAGATGAAATAATTTAAAGCTCAAATGTTTTTTAAAAGTATGGTATTGATGCTGGTACGGATTTTAGGACTATTGAACTGATGATTTACATTCAAACCCATATACATACTTAGGAATTTGGTTTCTATTTATTTATTTATTTTTGGCTGTGTTGGGTCTTCGTTGCTGCGCGCGGGCTTTCTCTAGTTGTGGTGAGGGAGCTACCTTTGCTGCGGTGCATGAGCTTCTCATTGCGGTGGCTTCTTTTGTTGCAGAGCACGGGCTCTAGGCACATGGGCTTCAGTAGTTGTGGCATGTGGGCTCAGTAGTTGTGGCTCACGGGCTCCAGAGAGCAGGCTCGGTAGTTGTGGCGCGTGGGCTTAGTTGCTCCATGGCATGTGGGATCTTCCCGGACCAGGGCTTGAACCCGTGTCCCTTGCATTGGCAGGTGGATTCTTAACCACTGCACCACCACGGAAGTCCCAGGAATTTGGTTTTTGATAGAGGGAAAGAATGATCTGTTCAATTAATGCTTAGGGCCCTATGAAAAATACTAATAAGTAATTAGTATTACAATGGAATAATATTCACCTATGAAACATACCATTGTTAGAACATTTAATGACTAAGAAAAATGTTTACCAAAAAAATTCCAGAAAATTAAAGAGCTAAATCTATAAAATTCTAAAATATTACAAGGAAATATAGAACAACGTTTCTAATCTTGGAGTAGAAAAGTCTTCTTATACAAGATTCAAAATGCAAAAGCCATAAAAGAAACCAATGATAAATTTGAATACATCAACATTTAAAACATCTATACTCAAAAAGATCCCATAAGCAAAGTTTAAAAATAATGAAAAGTCTGCAAAAAAATTTCCCATACCTGTAACAAAGATTTATATTCAGACTACATAATTTAATAAGAAGTCAAAAAATCCCATTGGAAGACAGATAAAAGATATGAACAGGCAAAGTCACCAAACAACAAAAGCAAATGGCCAAAAAATCATATGAAAATATTCCTTAACTTCGATAATAATCAGGGAAACGCAAATAATGAGACATTTTTCAACCATCACATTGATACAACATTGAAATGATTGGTTAATACCGGCATGGATAAAAATTTAGGGAAATGGTTATTCTTATTCACTCCTGATGTAGGTGTAAACTGGGTCTTTCTGCATGGCAATTTGTCATTGCCTATTAAAATTCCAAAAAGTGCTGTTTGAGCCACCTATTTTACTTCTTCATATTTATCTTATAGAAATATTTTAGCATAGCTAAAATAGTTAATAGTAAAAAAAAAAACAAAAGCACTGTAACAGTATAAGATTGAAAACAATTTTGTATCTATCAATAGGTTACTTATCAATAGTTAACTCTAGTACACTCATTCAATGGAATACTATGCAGTACGTAAAATGAATGAGGTAGATTTATATATACTGACATGGAAGGATCTTCAAGACATAGTAAGTGAATAAAGCAATTAGAACCATACATAAAATAGGATGCCATTTATATTTTTAAAGAGTAAAAAACACAAAACAAAGCTATGTATTTCTATATGTGTATATAAAAGGAACTTTACATTTTTCTGTTTTGAGTGTTTTGCAATAATGTATTCATTCATGTGTAATTAGGCAAACATTTTTAAAATGAAAAAAGAACAAAACTGAAACTAATTACATGTTAAAGAAAGGAATGCTTAATGTTGCCATTAAAATTGTTACAGACAAATATTTAATGGCATGACAAATATTCACTAGGTTATTAAATAATAACATGCTATGATACTGTTTTTGTTTAGAACAATAAGTACATATGTAATGCATAGAAAAAGGCTGGGAGGACATAAAACCAAAACATTAATAGTGGTCCTCTCTAGGTGGTAGGATTATAAATTTTTAATCTTTTGGTATCTTCTTTATGCTTTCATATAATTTCTGAATAGTCCACAATTAAAAAAAAAAGAAACAACAGGTGTGTGTGTGTTTGTGTGTGTAGGGGGATATTAGTTGAAATTAGGACTGCAAAAGGAGTGGAGCTGGCAAGAGAACTAAAGGGTGCTGCAGATTGAAATTAAAACTAGAGTTGTGGGGTATGTGGGATTTTAGAATTAGGAGTTGGGGAACTAGACTTTATGGGGCCTAGGAATTGACAATAGAAATTTAAGGGTTAGAATTAGGAGTAGAGACCATGGATTATTAGAATTAATGCAGATGCTGTGAGAGATTGTAATTAAAATCAAAGTCCGTATTAAATTAAAAGGTTTTTTGAAAACTATAATGGCAATATCAGTGAGGGTATGGGAATATCTGAATGAACTGGAATTCTCATATTTCTGGTGGGACCCTAGCTACTTCATTTCTACAAATTTCTCGAGAAACGTCTCAGAAATATCCAAATATTTAGTTACATCAAATTTCATACCTGTATTTCTTATAATTAAAAAAGACAAACATCGAGTCTTGGTTAAATAATTAGCATTACAATGGAGTAACATTCACCCATTAAAAATAGCATTGTAAGAATATTTAATGGATCAATCTACCTCAAAGGGGCCTCCATAAAACTGAGATTATACACAAAATTTTATGTGTAAATATATATATTTGGCGGGCAGTGGATCCATTCATCAGATTCTCAATTTGGGGCATTAACCACTGCTCTGGAGGGCTGGAATTAGAACCGGAGGGTACAATTACAGTTTTTATTTCCTCTATGTCTCAAGAGTACTTCAGATAGTACTTTTGTCTCTATACTTCACATGCTTTTTGTTAAAAATTCAAACCTTACCGAAGTATCTAGAGTTTTGGGTCAAAGCTCCCTTCTTCTGCACCCCAGAAGAAAAGCACGGTTAATAGTGGTAACTCCTACCTGATCTTTTTTATACCTATGCATTCACAGATGTAGATCCTCTATAAGCTCTTTGCCAATCGCACTGTCACCCCAAATAATACGAAGGAGAAAAAGATAATGTTTATTGAGGTCTCACTACCTCCCTGAAGTACGGGTTTACCTGTGTAAACTCACTATGGTAGGCGTCCCCGTCATCTCCCGCCCTCCACAGTGTCCCCGCTTGCCCTCTCGCCCCCCAGTCTTCGCTAGGCAGCTGGAGAGATTAATTTTTAAACGTTAGTCAAATCAAATCACGTCACCCTTCAGCGGTTTCCATCGTGCCTCGAATCAACTCCCAATTCCTTAGTGACCCTACTATCCTCTACGGTTGGGTTTGCTGGGCCTGGAGTAACTCAGGCGCGGTCCCCCGTAGGGGACCCGGCTTCACCGCGGAGGGAGTGCCCTCCCGGGGGGCAGGGGCGGGGCTTCTCGAGCGGGGGGCGGAGCCTCAGAACGAGTATGAGGACAGCCGGAGGGGGAGGTTTTCGGCGGAGGGCGAGCGAGGGGAGCAGGTCTGAAGCAGGGCCGCGGACCCGGCACGCTTCTGCGGGCCCCGCGGAGCTAGTGCCGCCGAGGTGAGCGTCTTCCTCCGGGCTGGGGGGCGGGCTGTGCTCTCGCGGCCGTCCTCTGCTCCTCGCGGGGGGATGTTCCCACGGGACCCTGCGCTGAGACGCGGAGGTGGCGGCCTTGGGGAGCCTGCGGGAGAGGCTGGTGAAGGAACCCGGCGGCCTGCCTCAGCCCTCCCTCAACCCCGCCTTCTCTCCCCTCCCCCAGGCCTCGGCCGGCGCCAGTGAAGAGAGCTCGCCGCATCTTCGGGGGCAGCGGCCGGCAGTGCGGCGAGAGAGCGGCCGACAGTGGGGATGCGAGGTACCGGCATTAGTCGTGACCAAGTGGCCCTAGAGAGGGAATAAAGGCCGGGCCTTCGGCATTTCTCTCAGGGGTTCGAGGAAGGCGGCCTCAGAGGAGGGGGAAGGTGAGGGGCTGGCAGGCAGGCTTCGCGGGTAACTACTTAGGCGTCGTATATGTAGGTTTTGGTATCTAAATGGTACTACACACACGCGCGCGCGCGCACACACACACACACACACATTAATTTCGGCTAATTGCTTTTTAAAAACTTAACAATATGTCTTGTAGATCTTCCTATATCAGGCAATCTAAATTTATCTCATTTATAAACAGCTGAATTGTATGATTGTACTACAGTTTATTTAACTATTTCCCGATTGATGTACATTGGCTTGTTTCCCTTTTGGGGGAGGGAAGGGGCTATTACAAGCAATGCTATAATGAATGGGCTTGTGTGTGTGTGTGTGTGTATATATATATATATTTCATGTATGAGTATTTCTGTAGGAGAAATTCTTAGAAGAGTAATCGCTGGGTCAAAATGTTTATGCATTTTGAATTTTGATAGATTTGTCCAAACTGTCTTCCCTAAAGGCTATACTAATTTACACTCTTCAATGTTGTGCGAGAATACCCATTTTTCCACAGTTGTGCCAACACGAATTATCATCAACCTTTGTAATTTTGGCTAATTTAAAGGGCAAAAAATGGTATGTCATTGTTTTCATTTGCATTTCCCTGATTACTTGTGAAGTTGAACATATTTTTTATTTGTCCGATTACAAAACTAAATAGGCAAATATCGATAGTTTTCCTATCTATAAGCAGTAAGCATTTCGAAAATTTAACACTAAAAAAACCCCATTCGCAATAGCAAGAAAAAAGAATAAAAATACCTAGAAGTAAACTACAAAACTTTATTGAGGAATATAATGAAAGAACGTTTGCATACGTGAAGAAGGGGATACTGTGCTTCTGTATAAGAAGGCTCAATTTTGTAGTGATGTCCATTTTTTCTGTGTTGATTTATACAGTTCATGCAATTTCAATAAATATACCAAGTGTTTGGAACTTAATATGATTCTATAGTTCATCCAGAAAAAATATGGCTAAGAACAACCGAGAAAATATTTTAAAGATAAGTAAAGATGGGGTATTTGTACTACCAGCTATTAAAATGTACTCTAAAGGAACATTATATAAATTAGAATAGACAGAACAATGCATTAGAATAGGAAAGCCCACAAATCGAGCCAGATTGGCTCCCAAGATTTATTGGAGAAACATTGTTGGCTAGACGTGGAAAAACTGCCATATTAAAAGCTTCAAGCACGCACTCCCCCCCAACCCCCCCCCCCCTTGGAAGCTTGAATTTTTCCTGAGGGCAGACCTCTTTGTTTGGAGAAAACCACTTTATTGGATCTTTTGGTTATGCCAAGGTAAAGCCTCAGGAGTTAAAATTTGTGGCTTTGGAGCTAGAACTAACGAAATGAGCCTTTAGTTAAGATGGATTCAGTAGCCTGCAGTGCGGCGAGGGAAGGAGTCTGGATATTATCGGTCTTAAAAAAATTTTTTTCCGATCTAATGGGCCAAAAATGTTATGTCATTGTTTTCATTTGCATTTGCGTGCTTATTGTGAGATAGAACGTCTTTTATGTGTTAGTCCAAAATAATATGTGATTCCTGGAGTCAGGTAACAATGGGAGATCTATTGCTCCTCTTCCAGAATGGAGTTTGGTTAATTGGTACAGCTCTGCCCGGAAGCGTGAGAATAAACAGGTTGACTTTTTAAATTTTCCTCAAGCACTAGGCTCTAGACACCTTAGATCGGGGGCGGAGGCAGTTTTCAGGACATGGCCGAGATTTGGCGCTGAGCTGTGTCATCGCGAGGTTTGGCAGCCAGCTCCGCAGTGGGTCGGAAACCTCGTGGTAGGCGAGATCCCTGCAAGACGGGAGGTTCCTCCCTTCCCCTGAAAACTCCCAGTCATTTTCATGGAGCCCCGCCTCTCTCCTTTTTAGGAGCGTGCCCCAGGTCTCGCGAGATCTCGTATTTCCTAAAGAGGCGCGGGCGGCATCCTGCAGTGAATTCGAAGGTCTCGCGGAGACCAAAACGTGTTATCGCGATAGTTCTGACCGCGCATGCGAGAGCCGGCGGCGGCAGAGTGGCTCCGCCCCTAGGCTCTCCGTGAGTTTGTGCGTCATTTGCTTTCTGCTTCGCGTAGGGTGAGAGCGGAGCCGTAGCGACTTCGGCTTTGGTGGGAGGAGGGGTCTGGGAAGGGCTGGGCTCAGGCTGTTCCCGTCGGGTAGAGGTTCTCGCGGGATCGCGCGGAGGCGGCCGCGGTTCGGCTACAGACTGCAGTAGCCGCGGAAGCGGCGGCAGCGTCTTCGGCTCGTGCTGTTCCTAGCCGGTGAGTTCTCGCGGGAGCGGGGTTACGTTCTCTTGGGATCTGTTGGCGGTGGCGGAGGTACCTCGGGTGGGGGGTGGCAGTGACTAGGGTCGGTTCGCCTGCTGTTAAGATGGCGGCGGAAGCTGATGTCTGTCCGGCCAGGACCCGGGACCGAGATGTTGGCTGTCCGCGTTTGTGACACCTCTCAGGTACCCGACGTTAAGGAAGTGACGATTGGCGAAGAGCCGAGGTGCCAATAAGTCGAACCTGAGGCGAAGACCACTCCGTCTCTAGTCGGTTGAGGCGACACCATTTCCCGGGCCTCAGCCGCGTGTGGGCCCGCCTTTACCCCACCAATCGGTCAACGCCTCCGTTGTCGCCGCCGCAGTGGGCGGGTTGGGAAGGGTGGGGGGCGGGAGTCCTGGAGTTCGTTGGGGAGTGGGGTTGGGGGTTAGATTGGGCAGCGGGGGAGATGGGACCAACCTACGATGACTGATTCTCTCCTCCTACCTTTTTGTGGGCTCGCCTCGGTTTTCCGCTCCTTAGGGGCCCAAATGAATCCTTTAGTTTTTCTTGAGTTGAGGTGGGCTGTACTTCTCCAACTCCCATGGTCTTTGAACTAAGATAGAACGGGTCAAGCTTTGGTGCCTCTGACGTATTCCTTCCCCATTCTCCCCTAATTCCATCGTCCCTTTGAATCTTCCTCATCTACATGGATATTTGAGGCTCGTATTTAAGAGGGAGAGTCAAAGCTTTTCCCTGTCATCCCCTCCCAGGTCCTGCTAAGGCAGAGCTTAGCCCAAGTCTACTAATCCGTCCACCCCCCCCCCCCAATTGATCCACTGGACACAGGCGTTGACTAGAGACCCTTTCCTGTTCCCTGCATTTATTCCGTCTTCGTGGATGGAGTCATAGTAGCCTTCAAGCCTGTATGACCCTGATCGGAGCACAGGGCACTGATTTCTCCAACTCTCCTGCTCAACCATTTTTAGGTGGAACAATGAATGGGTTGGTGGTTGGATGATTGCAGTCTTTGTGACCTCTTCGTTCTCGGGGCCGTTAGCCTTTCCTTCCTCATAAACACCCACTCCCCCCAAAAAAGGGAAAAAAAACTTTAAAAAAGGCTGGGGAAAAAAACTTTTTAAAAGGCTGTAGAGAATAACCCTCCAGTGAACTAACTTTTTGCTCTTCTTTCCTCCCCCGCCCCCCCTCCCCGCCCATCCCCTTTGCAAGCTTGGGAACCGCCCCTTTTCCCTGCCTTGCTCTGAGTTCCTGTGGCCTTCTTGGTCTGGACATCTCTTTTTGCTGCTAACCACCTCTTACATGTTTCTCATGTAATCGTTAAGGATTTATTACTTCTTCTGTTCCCCGTCCCCCCCCCCCGGTTTTCTGGGAGCTGAATCCCCTAGAGAGAAAGGTAGCCTCCTGTCAGTCCACTACATTTACCCACCCCACCATGTGCTGGAAAATAAAGTAGCTTTGATAGATTATGTCTTGTCCCTCAATCATTGCCCTGTTCTACTTCCGCCCCCATTCCACAATTACTATAGACAATTCCCTATCATTTGTTTCTTTTTTAGATTACATGTTCAACATTGTTTTCTCTTAGCCCCAGAGTTGTGTATATTGAGGAGACACCAACATTTCCCACTCAAGGGAGGCAGCCTGGTATGGTAGAAGTACTGTGTGCTTTGGGTTCACATCAAACTTTGTGACCTTGGGGAAATTACTTTTCGTATTCTCAGTTTTTCATCTGTGTAATGGGGATAGTAGCTCTTAATAGTTGTTAGAATTAAACAATTTATAAAGTGCTTGGCTTATAGTAGGCATACAGTAAAATGTGGTTATTTTTTCTTGGTGTAAAAATACGTTGGCAGATGCACCTGTGTCATATGGTAGTTTTATGACCTGGGAAAGAAGAGATTTTTGTTTAAAGAAACAGTTAAAGAACTGTAAATTTTTAGTATATTTCTAGGCCAGTCCTATCATTTTTGTATATTTTCCCCCCTCGTAAGCCAAACTTTTTATCTCCAGTGGTTTATTATGTTTGAATGTGATTCCTACCTATGTTTCTGGTCTAGGAATTTTAATGCAAAATCACCTTCCTGGAATGACCCCTGGCCATAATGTTCCTGTCAAGAACCACACCCAGGTGTTCTGCCTTTAGGAAGGGATGTTTCATCCCTTGCCTACTCCCTCCTTCCACTCCTTCAAAGTCAGTCTGTCCTGTCATTCACCCTGTGAAAGTAATGAAATTTGGTGCTGTGCTTTTCACAGTAAGAAAGAGAACATCTGCTAGCTACTTTTTAAGTGTTCATACTGCTTTTCCCCTACCTCCTTTCTTTGGTCCCTTAGATCAGTGTGGGGATCTGTTATTTGGGCTTACCTGAGCAGGATAATTCCTATCTGAGAGGATTTAGAAAGGTTGTTTGGGATACCAAGCTTCTTTTCCAAAGTGAATTACTGACAGTTCTTTAATACACTATCCCCTGTTGTGTTTTTGCCATTTTATATTTTCCAACACTCTTACTAAGTAGAATACTAAGTAGAATACTCCTACTGTATTCAATTTGGATGTAGTTTCCCTTACTGTTTATATTTTAATTAGACCAATATTAAAGTGAGTGCTTTTTTCTAATTACCTTGGATGGATGATGGGGTTTGAAATAGGAATATGATGGTGAAAAGTTTGCATAGGATTAAAATTTTACCATGGGTAACCGTCTGTTAGTTAACTATATGCAGACACTGGTTTTGCGCTTTAGGGTTTGCTTTATTTAGTTTGAAGTGCTTTGGAGGTAATGTAATTTTCCCCCTTTTTCATGGGAGGACAAGAGATCGCTTTCTGTTTTGAGATTTTGCCTTGGTGTTCTTCACAATGGGTCAAGTAGTGATCAGAAATTAAACCTTAATTTGACTTTTGTCATTCGGAACTAGAATAAATCTGGGAATGATAATCTAGGTGTGACCTCTAAAAGGTTTAATTTATTTTAGGTTGGTCTCTGAGAAAGGAGGAAGGAGTGGCAATACCAGTTAAAAACTGTCTAAGATTCAGTGGCAAAGTTCAACCTGAGTTTCCAGGGTGTTTATCATTTGTTTCCCAGTATGGCCAAAAAAGCGTGTATGAAGGTGAAAAATAATTTATGTGTGCAGTTTTTTCCACAAAAAATTCAACATTGTTTTAGTGTCAATTCACAACAAGGATATAACTTTGTCTATAAAATAATCACTATTCCCTATAATTTCATTGGAATTGAGAGCTGAGTTTTTAGGGGTGTTGTCTAAATGTCAGAAATTGCTTTAGCTTTGGTTCTGAATTCTTGTTGCTGCTCAAAGCAGGTCCTAAAAAATGAAAATTGATATGTGAGGGTTATTGCTTAAGAAATAATAACTGTGATTATGTTTGAACGTTGATATAATGGTTAGCTCCCCCATACCCTAATAAATGTGTTGTGTATCTCTCCCCCTCCTTTTTTTTTTTTGTTTTTTTGTAGGTCCTCCAGTAGTCTGAGCTGAGTGGGTTAGCACTCCAGAGGAACCAGCAGACCAACTTGGTTAGGAAGGTTCAGGAAGCTGTTGGAGCAGTGTTGGGATTTCCTACCAGGATGAGTATGATTGGCTGTGATTTTAGGTTAGTTTTTGTGGATCTTTGTGGGTAGTATTTGTATTTTACTTCCTGGAATGGAGATGGTAGGGGTGTATGTATTTCCATTCTGTAATTGAGCTACTTTGGTTTCTTCCATTGTCTGGATCTGATGTGGTACTGGCTGTTTCTTGTGTTTAAGTGGAGCTCATTACTAAATTAAAATTTAAATGAATTCTGTCTATACATGATTTTTTAAGTCATTCTAAGCATCATTCAAAAAATAAAATTGCAAGATATTATGTCTAACCAATTTTTTGGAATTTTTCAAACATATAAAAATTGGATAATATAATGATCCCCCTGTGTACCCATCACCGGCTTTAACAGTTGCCAACTTGCAGCCATTCTTTTTCATCTATACTTCTACCCACTGCGGCCCCTTATTCCCTACCCCCTGGATTATTTTGAAATAAACCCCTGCTGTTGTTTTCTTTTTATTTGCAAAATATTTGTATCTAAAAGGTAAAGGGCTCTTTTAAACATCAAAACCATTACCACAACTCAAAAAATTAACTGATTTTTTTTTCTTTTTCTCACTGTATTGCACTTGCTAAGACTTTCAGTATGATAAAAAAAAATTAACTGATATTTTAAAATATCAAATATGAAGCTAGTGTTCAAATTTTAGTTTGAATCAGGATCCAAAGAAAGTCCATTTATCACAAAGGAAGATTGATATCTCTCTTAAATCTATTTTAATCTGCAGGTTCCCTCCCTTTTCTTTTTCTTCCAATTTATTTGTTGAAGAACTTGTCCTGTAGAGTTTCCCCCACATTTGGTGATTACATTCTCAAAGTGGTATCTAACCCATTCTTACTAAGTTAAAGACCCTGGAGGACCCCATTATAATGGAACAATGGCAGTAATCTCCTGTATCCCAGTTGGAGTTGATACTGCTGGCCTAGGCACTATCCCAAAATAACTAGTCATGGGTTCCTTTTTCTGTGGCAGAGTCTGATTTAATTGATACCTGACTTCAGTTCCATGTCTTGGCCCTGCTTACTGCTCCACATGAAAAGTAGGCCTCCTTGTGGAAGAAGCTAATGTTTCCTAGATAATGACCTGATTGTGCCTTTGGGGTTTTTCATCATGGTTTCAATTTCCTTAGGTAGTTTAGTTATTTTTATACTATCTTATAATGTTGCTTTTTATTCTTCTGATGTTGGTATCTCAGCTGCTCTGACCCATAACTTCTAAGCTATTAAGACTTAGTGATGAGTTCTTCTGGCTGTAATACAGTTTTTGAAATGGCAATACTAAACAATTTTTGAGAGCTTCCACTTAGACATCCTGATTTTCAGCTATTATACACAACTGTGGTTTTCCTGTTGTTATTGTTTCATTTTATTTCTTCTGGAAATGCTGTTCCCCCAGCATAGAGCCCTTTATACTGTTCATTTCTTTCCTTGTTCAGCATTGGCCATCGTAGGATCTACTGTATGTCCCTTCCATGGTCAAAACCTGAGAATGGAAGTTGGGCACATATGCTCCAGTCAGCCTTTGACTTAAGCACACGTTGGGGGCAGAGCAAGGCCACTTGTGCCTACCTTTGAAATGAGAGTGATTACAAGTTGAAGGGGCAGAGAAGGTTAGAGGTCATGAATGAAAGTTTCTGAGGTATTTAGATGAAATATGATTGTGAATCATCAGTGCTATGGATCATGAGTTCAGGCTTTTCAGTTCTTTGTTCATTAATGGAGAAATCAGATCCTTAGTTGTAAATTGACTAAGTATTAAAGAAGTGATTTCTTGGGAATTACAGTGAAATCCATTTGTTCAAGAAAATAATTTGAGCACATTATGTATAGTGATTAGACATTTCCCCTTGTCCTGAGTTTTCTGTAGTTAGGAAGTTTGAACAATATCGCTTAAACCTTCTAATCCTGAGTTTGTGAAACTAGGATAACTAGAGTTTTGGGAGAGAGCTTTGCACACAGACATTTCAATATTTGAATTGTTTCCAGAATTACAAGTTTACAATGGAAATCTGTTGCTTTTTTTCCCTTCTGTTATGTGTTTTCAACCGCGGAGTCGAAGTATTACTGAAATGCCAAAATTGGTTGCTTTGAAAATATTTGTCTTTCACATTCCATGTTACCTCTCTTGCAGTTTGATTAAATTGTTAAAATCTGATGTGTAGCTGTAATCATATTTGGCTGCTTTACAGTGATCTCACTATCTGTAAAGTGGATAGTCACAAGCAATTGGGTGTTTTGCTATATTGTTCTCTGACTTGTTTCCTCAATGACCGGTTACCAGATGTTTATATGTTAATGTCAGGGATAATTCAGCTCAGATTCTTTGGAAGCCCTCATTTGATGTGTCATAAGGGTTGAATTGCTAAAACTTGATGTACTTGTTGACCAGCTTGGTATAGAAACACTTTCAGATAGTGAAGGAGTGGTCCTCTCTGAGTAAAACAGCTGTAGGTTTTGTTTGGGCTGTTAACCTGAGCATTTTCAACTTTTAGTTAAAAGTTTTAGTCATTTGGCTTTAAAAATTACAGTGGTGACATGGATTAGTTCCAGAATGTGATTTTACAGAAAATTGGAATTTCTTTCAACTTCTTATTAATATATCTTTAAATGGAGATTGGTATTGTAGATTGATTCAGTTTGGATTGCTGACTGGACTAGGTGAATGTGAAAATTCTTTTTCAGCTCTGAGATTCTGATTGTATAATCTTAGATATTGAAAGAAAGCAGTTTTTCCTTTTCAGTAATCTTTAAGTAGTGACTGAAAGGGACAAGGAGTAGGGAGATGCAAATTATTCTGGAATGACTTTTTAGTATAATCGTTTAGATTTTAAAGATTGGTAAGTGTGAACATACTGCCATGAATTTATGTACCATCTTTAGCATAACACAAATTTTAAGTCCTTATAATTAGGTACCAAGATAATTGCTCTGGAAATACTTGGGTATATTGTATTTGGTGGCTGTTTATATTTTGGAACACATTTGGAAGACTGCTTTAATGATTACCTTATTTGCTACAATTATTTTCTTATTTCCCTGTCTTTATAGTGAGGTGTATTTTTCCTGGTCTTTGTTTTTTGTTTGCTTTGTTTTTCTGGCCACACCGCACATCCTGCAGGATCTTAGTTCCTTGACCAGGGATTGAACTTGGGCCCTCGGCAGTGGAAGCGTGGAGTCCTACCTAACCACTGGACCACCAGGGAATTCCCGTCTTCTGGTCTTTGCTTTTCTTGTTTGTTTGTTTTTAAACTTCCCCTACTAATTTTCTATTACTGCATTCTGCTGATTGAATTCTTATAGGTGGAAAGAGCTTTCAGCACAGTGATTAAGAACCCAGACTCCCTGGGTTCAAGTTCCGACTCCATTGCTTATCAGCTGTGTCATCTTGTGAAAATTACTTAACCTATGTGCTACAGTTTTTAATCTATAAAATAATAATAGTGTTACCTACCTCATAGGGTTTTTGAGAATAGCTGAGTTAATGCATATAAAGTTCGTAGAACAGTGGTTCTGAAACTTTAGGGAACATCAGAATCACCTAGAGGGCTAGCTAAAACACAGATTGATGGGCCCCATCCCCAGAGTTTCTGATTCTGTAGGTCGGGGTGAGGGGGGGCTAGATTTTGCATTTCCAACAAGTTGCCAAGGAGATGCTGGTGTTAATGGTCAGGGAACCAGTAGAATAGAACAGTGCTTGGCACAAAGTGTTAACTTTTTATTCAGGACTACTTTCCCAGTCCCTGAGTAAAACACTTGACTCTTCAGTGCTGATTAGTACTGCCTTCAGCTAGAAGCAGTTTTGAAATCCTTCATTGCAGTGGTTCTCAAAATGCGGTCCCCAGATCAGCATCAGCACCATCACCTGGGAACTTGTCAGAAATGCAGATTCTCAGGCTCTGCCCCAGTTTTATTTTAAAACTGTGTCTTGACTTAATTGGGGTGTCTTAGACTTTTATTAACAGCTTTATTGAGGTATAATTCACATACCATACAATTCACTCATTTAAAGTATACAGTGGTTTTTATTTAGTACGTTCATGGTTGTACGACCATTACTACATCAATTTTAGAACATTTTTGTCATCTTTAAAGGAAACCCAGTGGCCATTAATCACTCCCCTTCTCCTTTCTCACAACCAACCACTAATCTATTTTATGTCTCTATAGATTTGCTTATTTGGGGCATTTCATACAAAATGGAATCTTACCATATGTGAGAAACTTTAATGTGATTAAAATGTTTTCCTTTTATTGTAAAAAAAAAATAGAAAACAAATATGGAAAACTACCCCAAAACAAGTTTATGGTTTAATAAATTATCTTAAAGCACTTTTGTTACTACTACCCAAGTCAAGAAATAGAATTTTGCCTGTCACCCTAGAAGTCCCTCCATGTGCCCATCCCCATCACAGCATCCTCCCTCCCTCTGAGTAACTACTGTTAACAGTAACAATAGTTACTGTAACAGTAACAGTACTGTTACAGTAACTTACAGTAACAGTAACTGTTACAGTAACAGTAACTACTGTTCTGACTTTATAGTAGTCACTTCTTTGCATTCTTTTATGGTTTTAATCATACAAGTGTGCATCCCTGGACAGTGTAATTTACCTTGTCCATTTTAAAAAACTCAATTTGTCTTTTAAGTATCTGTAGCTTCCCTTTCTTCCTTTTCTTTATACTTTGTCTATTGACAAACTCAGGCCATTTGACCTGTAGAATTTCCCAGACTGAATTTTGCTGATTGCATACTCAGTATAGTTCAATATGTTCTTCTGTCCTCTGTATTTCCTAAAAATTGATAGCTACATCCAGAGGCTTTATAAATTCAGATTCATTCCCTTTGGCGGTGGTGTGTTCATTTACATTTGTTAGGTTGTGGTGTCTTGGATTTTTTTTTTTTTGATGTTAACAGCCACTGCTGCCCAAAGCTTAGATCCATTATTAATTCATTGGGAGTTGCAAAATGGTGTTTTAACTCTCATTTTCTTTTCATGTATTGGCTGGAATAATTTATAGTTTATATAAGAAAGGCAGAATAAATGCTCGGGTTTTAAATTTTTTTCTGGCAACTTAACTAGTTCTGTTCCTTTGGACAAGTTAACTTAACCTATCAGTTGCTTCATCTGGGAAAAATACCTTATTTATGGGTTTATTGGGGTTAAATGTGAAAATATAAGGTGTTAGTATACTGTAGATGGTTAAGTATATGGTAATTTCTTTAACATACTATTTCACTTAACCCCTCTGACAGCTCAAAGATGGGCAGTCATGGCGGTGAACTGATGGCCAGTTAGCAAAGCCTGTCTGGATCCTTCAAGTCTGTGGTTAAGGAGGAATGGTATTTGTTCTTTGATCATTTGGGGGCTAAGTCTCTGGCCAGTGATAACTGAACGTTCCACCAGAGTAGTTTTTCGCTTTGCCAAGCCTTTGGAGTCACATTCATACCCCCTGAAGGGTCTTAACCCAGTTCTGTGGTGGTGTGCAGTACATTGATTGCCTTGATCTCCCACCCTCCAGCTACACAGCCCCCTAGTGTTTTAGTTTGTTCAAGGTTCTCCTGTAACCTTAGTAACCCATGATGAGTCTTCCTAATGGTTATCAATATCACCACTATTAACATACTTGAGTAGCACTTTTTTTTAATAAATTTTATTTATTTTATTTATTTTTGTTTTTGGCTGTGTTGGGTCTTCGCTGCTGCATGCGGGCTTTTCTCTGGTTGCGGCGAGCGGGGGCTACTCTTCGTTGCGATTTGTGGGCTTCTCATTGCGGTGACTTCTCTTGTTGCAGAGCACGTGCTCTAGGTGCGTGGGCTCAGTAGTTGTGGCTCGCGGGCTCTAGAGCGCAGGCTCAGTAGTTGTGGCGCAGGGGCTTAGTTGCTCCGTGGCATGTGGGATCCTCCCAGACCCAAGGCTCGAACCCATGTCCCCTGCATTGGCAGGCACTTTCTTAACCACTGTGCCACCAGGGAAGCCCTTGAGTAGCACTTTTAACATTTCATATATTGTATAAAATATAGCATATGGCACATAGTAAGTCCTCAATAAACTGGAAACCATTGTTGGTTTTGTTGTTGTTATTAATATTATATCTTCTTTTTCCCTCTCACATCTTACTTCTCTTCAGTTCAACAAGCATTCTCTGAGTGTTTTTAAGTACAAGGAGCTAGGGACATACATTAGTATAAGAGAAGAGTATAAACCTGGATATATCCAGTATCATTGCTATAGACACCTCTCTCTTTGTATCTATATCTGCTGCCATGTTTTACAGGGACTAGCTTGACTACTCCAGCTTAGAGTGCCTTGCAGTCTATTGACCTAATCTGGAGCTCCAGTTCCCTGCTTCTCAAATTTCCTTAACTGTCTTGGTGAGGCCAGCCTTAAAAGGAAGTATAGTCTGGAGAGGTATAGATGTCACTTGAATACAACCTTTTACATAGAGCATTTTATTTAGATTTTTGCTTTTTAAAAGTAAAGGCAGACTGCCTGCATGGGTGAATTCACATATCTACCTCTAGCAAAACAAATTACCAGTGGCTTTAAAAATGGTAGTCTTCTCCATGTCCAACAGAAGAGCTGGAT
Organism: Balaenoptera acutorostrata; assembly: GCF_949987535.1. Taxonomy (NCBI): domain Eukaryota; kingdom Metazoa; phylum Chordata; class Mammalia; order Artiodactyla; family Balaenopteridae; genus Balaenoptera; species Balaenoptera acutorostrata. Next base: position 48,899,374 of record NC_080085.1, read on the forward strand.
AAGACCCTTATATTTGGTATTGTCTACATCAAACTCCTTATTTTATAGGCACAGGTTTTGGGGAAATGACTTGCCCAAGGTAACATGGCTGCTTAGGGGTGGAGTTGGCCATTGAACCCAGGTTATCTAGTTTGGTATGTTTCCACTATGCTGTATCTTTCCTTAAAACTGAATTTATTATCTGTATTTCTAAATATACCAGCAGGTGTCATCCATAGAAGTGCAAAATAAGTGGCCCCCTTCCTATAAGAAAGTTAACCAAAAAAATGGGGGAAATTTAAGGGAGTAGAAAGGTAAATGAGAAAGTCAGAAGTTCAAAGAAAGCTCAGTTTCTTTTGCCCTTTTGACTATGGTTATTACTTTGCAACATAAGGTTAATTTGGAGCTCTTTCATGGGACAATTCGATTTGGTTGCATGTTTTCATGCATATTTATGGATGCTATAAATCTATAGATGTGACTAAATTTCCTGCTTGTAAAACTTTCAAATTAAAGTGATGTTTTCTAAGCTCATCTTTTTTCCCTTCCTTTTCAACTGTTTTAAATTATAAAAGTAACGTTTGCTACTTAAAAAAAAAAGATTCAAACAAAATAAACATTTCAGTTAAAAATTAGTACCCCCCCCCCACAAATGATGGTCTCCTTTTATATCTGTTAACAATGTGTACATATTCTTTTATAGCTTTTAACGTTTACATACTATGCTTATCCATTTATGTACTATACGTATTTTTATACGTTAGAATATATGGCTGGACTCCATTCTTTTTAATGGTTGCATTGCATCCCAAAAGCATGAATCTGCTATAATTTCATCATTCCCTGAGCCTTGGAAATAGAATTCATCCTGGGTCAAAGGGTGGTACCCATTTAATTTTTTGATAGGTACTGCCAAAATGACCTCCAGAAAGGCTATATAGAATTGCCATTTCCACTGAAGTGTTTGTGAGTGTTCTTTTCTCCACCTACATTTGCCAAAACAAGATAAAGTTGGTCCTTTTAATTTTAACCAGTCTGTTGAGCGAGAAATCACATCTCCTTGTTTTGATTAGCATTTTTGTAGTTACTTGTAAGGATAAGCAAATGTTTATATCCTCTGCAAATTACAAGTTCCCTTTTACTTGGTTTTCAATAAGATTGTCTTAGTGAGTTTTGGGTGTTCTTTGTATATTAGAAATATTAACCCTTTATTTTTCCTGTTGCAGATATTTTCTATGTTTATGGTTTGGAATTTTTATGTAGTCAAATTCTTTCGTTTATGGTTTCTAGGTTGCACATCTTTCTTGGGAGGTCTTTTCTTTACCAGGATTACGAGAATATTTCCCTGCGTTTTATCTTCTAATTCTTTTTAATAGTTTTTTTTTTTTAAGTTGGAATTTGGCCAAGTAGCAAACTGGGTTGGTTACTTTTTGCTCTATAGGTTTTGAGAATAATTCAGGTTGTTCATGTTTAATACTTTTAACATTTGTCTTGAACTGAAGGCATAGTGTTATAGACAGTGTTTTAAGGGATCTTATTTATTATATTTCCATTTTACGTATGTTTGAGGCCCAGATTGTCCTAAAGTCAGAAAGTCAGTTTGTGTCAGGGAACTAGAGTGCCTTTGCATACTATTCTTAACATTTTTAGCAAACACCTTTCAGTTATAAATGTTTTAAAGCAGCAGATTGTTCACATTGTCTGGTTTATTTAAAGAACATTGGAAATGACTATGTGCCGGGCTGTATGTAGTGGTGTTAAATTTACTCAAACAGAGCCAGTTTCGTCTATATGTTGGGACATAATCTTTTTTTCTAAAGGCTTTGTTTTAAAGCTTTCTTATCAGTGAACTAATTTGATCCTTGTAACAAACCTCTGAAGTTGGAATTGTTTTCATCATTCTGAAAGGAGCTTGCTGCCATGTTGATAATTGCTATAAATAACTTATTCTTTTAACCATGTAAAAGAATCTTTGTTCCTTCCAAATTCATTAAAAAGTAGCTCAGAATAGTTGAGGTACACTTAAAATTTCTGATTCTTAAGTGGCATGGCCCGAACATTATTTATTAGACTAACCTTTGGAGAACTATAACTAACTTGAGAGTGAGACCTGGAGCTTCCTAATCTTGTCATCAAAGTTAAGTTTATGTCCGTAATTAAGGCGAACAGTTTGGAGATTAATAAATACTTTATGTTCTTCATATGCAGATAACATGTAGAAAGGCTGGGGGAAAAACAGCTTTTTTTGGCTCTTGATCCTCTGTGTGTGTGTGTGTGTGTGTGTGTGTGTGTGTGATACGCAGCATAAGATTGCTGCCCTTAGATTAATCTGGAGCTAAAAGAAATAAGACGTAATAATATATATGGCTTACTCTTTGCCAGGCACAATCCTATGAGATAGACTGTGTTGTTTATTTTACAGAGGTTACTGACTTCGAGTAATTTGTCTGAGATTATACACCTAGTAAGTGGAATTTAAGCCCAGCTTGACTCCCAGGCCTTTCCATTCTGTTGTTGTCCTCTATTTCACTTTTACTTTCTTCCAGTAGTATTCCTCAGTTTCTACTTTTAAATTTAAAAAAATAATAATCCTCATGTATGGTAGCAGATAAATACTAAGTTCTCTCTTCCCCTCATATAGATATATCTTTTGTCAGAATATTTTAAGGCATTAAAACCTAGCTTTTATTTAGAAATATACTTAATCTAACCTTTTTATAAAAGGATTGTGCCTTTTCTACCTGTCTTCAGGATACAGAACTAGAGGATTTTATCCAGGAATACAGAATTCCCCCTTACATAGAGGAGGTTTAATTTTAGAGATGCTGCATATTTCTTTATAAACCTAGGGACATGAGAGAATTGGAGCTGAATAATGCACAAGGGTTGGAATTCTGTTTCTTTGGTTTCCTGTACTGTCTTTATTGTATTTGACAGTGGCCTGTCATGTGGCTTTAAGGGAAATACCATATGCCTGTGTTTCATAAATGAAAGTGAAAACACTGTAGTGGCTAAGCACACAGTGTCTTGGAGATATTTCTGGGGGGTGATAGTTCCTGATGTTTTTCAGGTCATAGATCTCTTTAAGAAGCCAATGAAAGCTATCAGCTATCTTCTCAGAAAAATACCCACATAGGTGAAAATTTTCCATAGAATTTTAGGATTTTTGTGGTGCTCCCTCAATATAGGACACAAAGAAATCTAAATATTTCTCCATGTGTCATTAAGAGGATGTCCAAATTGCTGTTGTTTGTGCTTACATTTCCTAGTGTGTGTGTGTGTATTTTTTTTTTCCTAGACCAAAGCATTATGCCCAAAGGTGAAAGCTGGGCTAAAATTGTTTCACTTTCGCTAAAGGTGTACTCTGCTTTATGCAACTTTAATCTCTAAAAATCCAAATTTTTTTAAAAAGCAAGAAGATTATGGTTGGTGTTACATAAGGATTTATCCTATGTAGTGTGTTGATCTTGTAATTGATTGTGTTTCCAGCTTTGCTTTGACCACTAGGAAGCTGTAATTTGTGTGTTTTGTGTACTGGCTTTTTGTTGCTTTTATATTACCATTGCTTCTAGTCTTCCTTTTTCTCTGATTTACACCTGACCATCTCATAGCACCTATCACAATGCCCTGCATATAGCATATTCATAACTATTTGTTGAATGAAAGATGCAGATTGAATGAGTTGTATACATTGGTTTTCTCAGTTGAAAATGTCACTTTAAAAAAGCGTTTAGGGCTTCCCTGGTGGCACAGTGGTTGAGAATCTGCCTGCCAATGCAGGGGACACGGGTTCGAGCCCTGGTCTGGGAAGATCCCACATGCCGCGGAGCAACTAGGCCCGTGAGCCACAACTACTGAGCTTGCGCGTCTGGAGCCTGTGCTCCGCAACAAGAGAGGCCGCGACAGTGAGAGGCCCGCGCACCGCGATGAAGAGTGGCCCCCACTCTCCACAACTGGAGAAAGCCCTCGCGCAGAAACGAAGACCTAACACACCCAAAAATAAATAAGTAAATAAATACATTTATAAAAAAATAAAATGTTAAAAAAAAAAAAAGCGTTTAAAGTGATTTGGAATTTTTAGCTTCATTAAACATTTACTGGGTAGTCATTCATTCATTTGTTAATCTACTAAGTGACAGTTCCTATGCTGGCAACAGGCATGCAAAGATAAATAGAATCCCACTCATGCAGAACTCACTCTAGTGGGGAGACTGACATGTAAATAAAGAGAGGTGTGTTGATTGAGGGTATGTGCAGGATACAGTGGGGACACAAAGGAGAGAGTGATCAGTGTTACTCTGGGGGAGGGGATATCTGAAAAGGCTTGACAGAGGAAGTGACATTTAAGCTGAGCTCTAGGGAATATATGCAGGGAGCAGCCATTTTAGCAAAGAGAACAATCTGAGTCAAGGTATCAAAGGTCTTGAATGGTAGGGAAACTGTAAAAACTTGACATGGTTAAAGCATGTGGGTTGCCAAGAGGAATATTATGTAATGTCATGGCCCTGGTAAGAGAGGTAAGCAGGCATTAGGTCCTAGAGGTCTTGAATGCTGGTTAGGTAAGGAGTTTACACTTGATGTTGTAGGTAGATTTTGAGTTTGAGGGAGATTGCTCTGGGAGCAATGTGGAGGATGGAATGGGGGGATCTAGCAAGATAAAGTCTTAATTTAAAATATTTCTAATTTATGAGATTTTCAAACATACACAACAGTTTGAAAACAGTATAATGAACCCCCATGTACCTGTTACCCAGCTTCAACAGTTGTCAACACATGGCTATACTTATTTATATCCCATTCCCTCCCCCATTATTTTTAAGCATATTCCTAAATGAATCACAGATTGGCAAAGCATAATTAACAATATATAACAAAGTGGCTCCCAAGTCTGACTGTGCAGCCAAATCACCTACACAGCTTGAAAAAAAAAGTTCCCACCTCTTATCTATTGAGTCATATATTTATATGGCCAGACATTTTTCGTTTTCAAAATAAGTGTCAGTTGATTTTACAAAGCTAGGGTTGAGAACTCCAGATTTAATTTTTAAGTAAATTATTTTAAAGATATTTTTAAATTAGCTTTGACTTCTGATGGATGTGTTTTCCTGAACTCACTGAATGCTGCCTGTGGCTCTTCTGAGTGAAGATCATCTATTAGATAGTGGCAGGCTTTTGTGTGGTTAAGTTGTTGACAATTCAATAGAGCATATTAGTTTAAAGGCTGATGTCTTAATTTTCTGTTAGAGGTGGGCAAGACTGAAAAGTACTTCCGTCTTTGAAATTGGATGTGATGAGATAGGGAATAATCCATCATTGTTATAATTGATCTTTTGCACCAAATCCAGCCACAAGTAAAGATGGGGATGGGAGACAGAGCATTCTTAAAGGGTAGACTAAGATTATTCCAGAGCACCAATTTGAAATGTGTAGACAAGGAGTCTCTTCCTCTCCTCCTTAATAAGCATAACTTTCACACAGGCATTGCTGTTTTTATTTTTTTTCTTAGGAATGCTAGGAAGGGAGGTCTCCTTGGCATGCTGCCATTTCCTCTCTGCTGGCAAAACTGATTTACAACTTTGGTGAGCCCTATTTGTTGCCTAAATTCTTTTGATGTCAGTTTCTATCTAAGTAATTGGGAGTAATGACCAGAAGAATAACTCCTGGATCTGCAGCTTCCCAGGACTGTAGGGTAGAGGACGTGTAGGGGATGACTTCTCAGACGCCATTCTCACCTCCAAAGTCAGTGTTGGAGGTTTCAGATTCTTCCTCCTCGGTATCCCTGCCCTTATTTTGAGTATACTGCAGTGCAGAAAAGCACCAAGAGCAAGCATGAAAACTTATCTGAGGTATAGTGTTTTCAGATTTTGAGGGAGAGACCCTGTCGACGTATTTCTGCAGATAATTTCCAGATTTGTCTTGGGTGAGTAAAGGCTATACCTCATTTGCTTTATTATTACATCTTACTATCAAATGTCCAATAAAATCTAGGTCAGCAGTTCTCAGGGTCATATTTTATGTGGCCAAGGACAGGGATATCGGTGTCTATAGGAGGGGTGTAGTGGGGTGGACTGTGCATACAGACATTTTGTGTACTGTAGAGTTGTGGAGCAAATTTGGTTTGAATCTAGGTTCTACCACTTACTGGGTATGTGGCTACTCTTGGCCTCAGTAAACCAGGAGTGATCTTCATCTCCAAGGTGTTATAAGGATTAGAGATAATACATAATAGGTGGTCAGTAAATGTTATCTGTTGTTATTATGGTGATAAATGGGTTCTCAGAATATTTGGTGGGTATTAATGTAAATAATCAGAAACTAGACTGGATGGAAAGGCCTGATAATCAGGTGGTGTCCCCTTGTACCCTTTTACAAATCAGTCAATGTGATGTCTCTGCCTCTAATCAAATGGTCAATAGCAGGCTGGGTTTCAAGAATCAGCTTGCTGTTTCCTGACATGATGGGCGGTCTGGGCATTTCTCACCCGAATTTACTTTCAGAGTCTGCAGAGAGGCAAAAGGCAAATATAATTAAGTATTTTGCTTTGTAAGACGTTGGAGTTTAGTATTCTCTAAAGCATTGTTTTAAAGCCACCATAATGCTTTTCCATGATTTCAGTGGGAATTTTAGGCTGACTTTTTTGTTTTGTTCTTTTTGTTTTTCATTTAATTAGCCAATATTTATTGTTTCCTATAGGAGCTTAGTGTACAGCTAAGCTGTGAACAAAACAATCAAATAGGGAAAATGCCTTCACGGAGCAGACATTCCCATGGGTAGGCTGACTCTGATTCATCCACACTCCCATACATGTGTGCAGCATTTCTTAACCTACCAATAATAAACCAAATCAATAAATACTGAATGCTTGCTGTGTGCCATACTTCAGGATTAACCAGCAAGAGGTATAGGAAAGAGGCTCCAAGAGCCAACAGCAGCCAATCCAAGGCATTTGTTTAGAGGATATTTTTCTTAATTTGATGCATGCCCTTTGGCTCAGGGGCCACTGTCTTCTACCTTAAGAAAAATTGTACAAAAGAAAAATTCTCATTATAAATGGATGGATGATTATAGAAAATTTGGAAGGCTCTGAAAAGCAAGAAGCATAAATAAAACTGTGTTATCCTGCCACCTAGAGGCAACCACTGATAATGTTGTATATTTCTTTCCTTCCCAAGGTTGGTTGGTTGGTTGGTTGGTTGGTTGGTTGGTTTTCTTCCTCACCCTGTGGCATACATTTTCTCGTTAATGTCAGGAAGTGATAGGTACAGGGTACAGTGTGAGCACGTAGGAAGGACACTCAGTCAAGTTTTAAGAGATTAAGAAGAGGATTGTCCTAATTCTGGTTAGTACTATTTCTGCTGTTCAAAACCCACGTAAGTGTTCACTATGTTAAGGTGAAATAGTGAGATTCTAAATAGTCCCCTACCCTCAACTTTCTTAGGGATTTTCTTTCCATTATCTCCTTTTCCTCTTGCTTACCCTCTGCCTTTCAATGAGACCCCATAATTTTCTGCTTGCATTTACAATCAGCCTTTTCAAGAGTGTTCTACATGTGCCATCTATATTGCCTCACTTCCTATTGATTCCTTGACTCATTCCAGTCTGACTTCCTTTCCAACCACGCCACTGGAACTAATGCTTGTCAAGTTATCTCTAGTCCCAATTTCAATGGACATTTTTCTGGACATACCTCATTTTGACATTTGACCCAGTTGATCAGCCTTGCCATCTTGTGTCTTTCATGATGCCGTGATGAACACTAGTTTTGCTTCTACCTCACCAGCCTCTCCTTTGCTGGATTCTCCTCCCATGGCTTCAAGTACTGTCTGTATGCTGACAATCACAGATTTTTTTTCTCAGTGCATACTTCTTTCCTGAATCAGTTCTATAAATATTTGCATATCTATCACATGGAAGATGCTGTGCTAGATGCTGAGAGCTTAACACTGTAGAAAATCAAACCAGTTATACTAATTGATATTTGCAATGAGAGAAAATAAGCAGGATTACTATCATAAAAAAAAATAACAGACAGCTTTAGGCAGGTTGCCTTGGGAAGCCGCGTTGGGTCTTAGTTTAAAGTCAATTTCTCAAATAGAACTAGCTGTGGGAAGAATGAGAGTGTGGCGCAGAAGCATTCCAGTAGGAATAGCACCTGTAACAGTCTAGAGGCCAGAAACAATTTAGAGTGTTCCAGAAACTAAACGGAAAGACTAATGTGGTTGTGCAGAGAGGAGATTGGAGAGAGTTCCAGGAACTAAATCATGCCAGGGCCCTCTGGGTCATGGTTAGAATTTGGAAATAATTTTAGGGAAACTGTTGAAAGGTTTTAAGCAAGGAAGTAACGTGAGCTGATTTATGTTTTAAGAAGATTACTTTTGCTGCTCTCTGGAGAATGGATTGGATGAAAGTGAGTATGGAAGTGGGGAGATCCGTTATCCATATTTCACAGTTGAGAAAACAGAAGTGTACATACGCTGATTTGTCCATGCTCATACAGTGAGTAAGTGATATAGCAGGGTTCTAACCTGGGTTTCCTGGTTTGGATATATAATCGGTGTTATAATCTGGTGCTTCTCAGACTTTAATATATGATATTATTAAAATACAGATTGATTCTTCACGTCTGGGTGGGGCCTGAGATTTTGCATTTTTAATAACTCCCAGGTGATATCAGTGCCGCTGATCCTTCAACCATACTTTGAATAGTAAGGCTAGTTCACCACTGTACTCAACTGCTGTTGACCCAGATTTGGAACTATAGGTGTCCTCTGCCCTTAAGCTGATTTCAACATTGAAAGTCATTCTAAATTTGATCAACCGCAGGTGATTACTACAGAGTGAGTTACCGTTTAAAGAGTGACTTCCCTCAGTGTATTTTAATTGTACCCTCTTGTCTTGATGTAAACCCTATAAAACCAAGATTCAAACTTCAAAGATAAGTGAAGCTGGGGGGAATGAAGGAGTGAAAAAAAGAAATGGTTAATTAAATGGAAGTATTTAAGTGTAATGGTAATCGCTACAGGTGGTGATTCATAATAATTCATTAGTTTTCTGAAAGTTGATCTTTCTAACCTGAGTTTAGGAAGAAATATTTATTATGTGTAGAGATTGCTTGGTGCACAGAGTTCTGGTCTGACCCAACAAAGGCAGTAGGCTATTTCCAGGGATTTGTTTAGAATTAACTTCTTTTTGTTAGAGACTTTTTTATGTAATGGGATTTTCATCTGTTTAACTTCTAAGCATTAGGTAGAACTCATTCTCTAGTTACTGTTCCATCATGAGTGAGATTGATAATATCTCAGCTTTTCACCTTGTGCCCCAGCTTCCTCTCTTACGATATTTTTTTGAACAATAGGATCCAACAGTGTAGAGGAATTTGTCACAAATTTGTATTTTCATCTGCAAGCATTTATTGTTGTAATAAAACTAGTAAATAAAGTGAACAGCATGTTATTGAAGCATGGACTTGGGAGTCAGAAGGGCCTGGATTTAGATCTTGGAGCCAACATTCACTAACCAGGCAAGGTTCTGAATTTCTCTGAGCCTCAGTTTTCTATCTGTAAATGGGGAAAGAACTTGGCTTGAATGGTGAGGATTGTAGGAAAGACAAATATGAGGCCCCTGAGCAACATGTCTCAAAGTGTATTCTTTGGGATTCTTAAATTGGACTTTCAATAGATGCCACCTGGAGGAAAAATGTTTCTGTGTCCTAATAAGTTTCCTTTACCCGGGATTTCTTGGAGCTGTTAGTAATATCAGTCAGCCATGTGACTGTCCTAAAGGAAGAGAAATTTGTAACATTTCCTAAATTACTGGAACCTAGTCTTCATGGAGCAAGATGCTCTAGAATGCTTTGAGAAACACCAGCCTAAGTATTATCTGGTTTGTAGTGGGCACTCAAAAAGTATTCTCCCTTCCTACTGTGAAACCAGCTTAGAAATAGAACAGAAACAAAAAAGACTTGAATTTTCTTAATTGATGTCTCACAGGCAGTGATATCTTTCTTTTTTAAACTATAGGTATTTCTTGCAACAAAATTATAGAAGCCAGGCTAACATTGTACTTGTTATGGGAACGTGTGCTTGATCATTCATTTGTTTTGGCTTGTTTTTTTTATTTGGGTGCCTATCATCTGAATCTGTTTATGAAAAGTTTGGAACCTGAACAATGTGGAAACTGAAAAAGCCAAATGCACTTGCTCTCCCAGAACCTTGACAGCTAGAGCATAGGCATGGGACCTCAGCTTGACCAATCAGATGCTCACACTTGGGACAGTGCATCTAGAGCCACTGATGCAAATACCTGAGACCATTTAGAAATCATACTGCCACCAGCAGTAGCTTCTAGGCATCCAGAGTCTGGTGTTGGCAGCATAGGCACCCCCAACTAAGCTGTGTCTGTGGGAGGTCTTTGGCTGTAGTTCCAGGATGCCTAGCTTCCTTGGTTCCGTCTGTTTTCTGAATGTGGATCTCTAAGCTTTCCTGTTGATTGCATGAGCTATCAGTTACCCTTCCAGTAAATCACATTTTTGCTTTAGTTAGCCAGAGTCTATTGTTTTCAACCCAGACCCTTGAATGGTACAGAATAAGTCAAAATAGCTTTAGTTAAAATGAGATACATATTTGTGTGAAGATTTGCCAGTGACTTCATCTACATTTTTTTAAACCAGTAAAATCGTTGTGAGTTGTTTATTTGCACAAGTTTTAGTCTGTGCTCTTGTTTTGGAGGATTTTTTTTTATTGTTGGGTTTCAAGAGTTCTTTATATATTCTAGATAGTATGTATGGTTTGCAAATATTTTCTCCCAGTAGATTTTATAGTTTTACATTTAAGTCCATCATCCTTTTTTTTTTTCTTTTTTGAGATGTAATTGGCGTTTAACATTATATTAGTTTCAGGTATACAACATAATGATTCCATATTTGTATATATTGTGAAATGATCACAGTAAGTCTAGTTAACACCCATCACCATAGTTAACAATTTTTTTTCTTGTGATAAGAACTCTTAAGATCTGCTCTTAGCAACTTTCAAATATATAATACAGTATTAACTATAGTCATCATGCTGCACGTTATATCCGCATGACTTCTTTGTTTTATAACTGGAAGTTTGTGCCTTTTGACTACCTTCATCTGTTTCATCCACCCCACCCCCCAACCCCTGCCTCTGGCAAACACCAGTCTGTTTCCTGTATCTATAAGTTTTGTATCTTTGTTTTTTTGGCGTTTTGTTTGTTTGAGATTCCACATATAAGTGAGATCATACAGAATTTGTCTTTTCTCTGTTTGGCTTATTTCGCTTAGCATAATGTCCTCAAGGTCCATTCATGTTATCGCAGATGACAAGATTTCCTTCTTTTTTGTAAGACTGTATAATATTACATTTTGTATATCTTTAATATATATAAAAACATAAAATGTGGTGTACATTTTATCTGTCTACAGCCACATTTTCTCTATTCATCCATCAGTGGACACTTAGGTTGCTTCCATGTCTTAGCTATTGTAAATAATGCTGCAGTAAACATGGGAGTGCATATATCTTTTCAAGTTAGTTTTTTTCGTTACCTTTGGATAAATATCCAGAAGTGGAATTGATCATATATTTAATCTTTTGAGGAACCTCCTTACTGTTTTCCATAGTGGCTGCACCAATTTACATTCCCACCAGCAGTGCACAAGAGTTCCCTTTTTTGCACATCCTTGCCACATGATCCATTTTGAGTTAATTTTTATATAAAATATGAGACTGAGGTCAGAGTTCATCTTTTTGCCTATAGATGTCTACTTGGTCTGGCACCATTTGTTGATAAAAATATCCTTTGATTGACTTGCTTTTTCACCTTTGTCAAAAATCAGTTGGGCATATTTGTGTGGGTCTATTTCTTGGTTCTCTATTCTGGTCCATTGGCATATGTGCCTATCCCTCCTCTATTACTGTGTATACAGTCTTGACTACTGTAGCTGTGTGTGTGTGTGTGTGTGTGTGTGTGTCTGAAAATTGGATGGAGTGATTCCCTCTCTCTCCTTTTTCAAAATTGTTTGAGCTATTGTAGTTCCATTGTCTTTAATATGAGTCTTCTTAGTCCATGAACATAGTATATCACTTCATATTTTTAGGTCTTGATTTTCTAAATCAACATATTTTGGTTTTTAGCATACAAGGCCTGTACATGCTTTGTTATATTTATGCCTAAGTATTTCAAATTTTTTTTGAGCAATTATGAGTGGTGTTGTAAAGTTTTGAGTCCACATGTCCATTGCCAGTATACAGAAATATGATTGATCTGTGTATGTTTATCTTGTATCCTACAGCTTTGCTGAAATCACTTGTTCTGGGAAGTTTTTTGTAGACTCCTTGGGATTTTATACTTAGATAATACTTTGTTACCTGCAAATAAGGACCGTTTTATTTCTTCCTTTCTGATCTGTATACCTGTTACTTCCTTTTTTTACCTTATTTCAGTGGCTAGAACTTCCAACACTGTGTTGAATGAAACTGGAGAGAGCAGACCTTCTTACTTTGCTCCTAATTTTGGAGGGAGAGTATTCAGTGATTCGGGTTGTATGGTGTTGGGGCTAACTGCTACTTCCTGTAGCTGAGGCAATGTAATAGCCTCCCACAAATGACTACAGCCACAATGATGTGACAGCCACTTGCTCTAAGTTAATGGGTGTGAGGTTTTGTGAGACAAAGCAGACCTGAGAGTAAGTGTACAAGTAGCTCACTTATAGTTTCCACTACATGTATCATATTGTTGCCAGAATCCTGTTGGCCTCATTTTATATATTTGGAAGTTGTTGGCAGAAGGCATCTTGCTTATTTTCTCTTAGATGCTGAGGTAATTTTTTTAAAAAGTAATCTGGAATCACATACCCTAAATGTGAACTTTAGAGGGGAAACATCTTTTTTTCTTCAGGAATGACCCCTACAGCAACATTTTAGAACATATTCTGGATTTTGTACCAACTCTTTCTGAATGCCCATTGGTTGAATGGATGCCAGCCATACAGACAAATACATGTTATTTCCAGAATACCGAACATGTTGGACTAACTCTAGACCAAAAGCTGCCTAAAATTTATACTTGAGCTTGGTCAGCTTTATATTATGCCAGCCTTCTTGGAGGAGGGACATTGACCCCCAGTGACTGCTGTATAGCAAATACATTATTAGAGGTAAAGAGCCCTGCAGTTCACCTCTTCCTCTGCATATGTGCTAGTTGCTAATGGGGGAGACCTTTATTTCTTCCTGTGCCTTGGCCGGAGCATCTTAATGGACCTTAGTAAAATGATTGTGTTCTGTGCTCAGGATATTTCTAGTGGGAGTCTTATACCTCATTTTCTAATGAAAAAAAATAAAAGTATTTTGTTTCCTTTGTTCTTATGACATAATGTATTTTTATGGGTTAAAACAGTAAAAGATACAGAAAAGCACAGGTAAAACAATCATACATAATCCTTTTGGTTAGATTGAATTAACATTTTGATGCATACCCCTTCTAAGCTGTGTTCTTTAAACATGGATTTATACTATTTATTCTGTTTTGTAACCTTTTTATTTCACCATGAACAGCTTTGCTGTTATGTAATTGTGTGCAGTGTTTTTAACAGCTGTGTAATAGTCTGTTTTAAACCAATCCTATTTTGGATATTTGATCCTTTTCACTTCTTCACTGTTATACATGGTCATGCAGTATGGATTCTTGTGATTAAATATATATATACATTCTTATGATTTTCTTTGGGTAAATTCCCAGAAGTGGAATTGCTGAGTTTTCCAAAATACTGCAGGATGTGGTGTATTTTTCCATCCTGAGGTGTGTTAAAACATTTTACTCTTACTTTCAAGTATGAGTTTGAGAGGTCAGGGTGGGGGGCATTTTAATTTTGGCTTAAATTGGTTACAGGCTTGTGTAACTTGAACGTGGGCCAGTTTTATTTGGAGAGATTGTTTACCACTCCTTACCTCGTATCTGTACCTCTGAGTTGGCCTGCATCATAACTCCAATTTTACTTTAAACATTTTGCATGCTCTTTGTTCTATATTGTCTGTGTCCAAGCATGTAGAGCTCAAGCTTGCAACTTTAAGTTCTCACTTTTTGGGGAATTTTCTTTTCAGATCATAAAACAGAAAATCGAAAACATGAAAGTAGACAGGACTAAACTGAAAAAGACACCTACTGAGGCTGTAAGTATCCAAAAGTTTGCCTGTTTTTTCATTTCAGAAAAAAATCTTTGCAGGCAGTTCACTCATATTGATCTTCCAAATATATCATCACTTATATACACACAGTGCAGTAAAACAGCAACTTGTCTTGAAACAGTCAAATTTTCTTTTGAACTTCCCTTGGTTAAAAAGGTGAATAAGCTAGTCATCAGTGGAGAGTGAGCACTAAACAGTTTATAGCTGTATGTACCTGAAGTAGGCTGTCTGGATGCTGTTTCTGTGCATTGAAAGGCAGCATGGTATAATGGAAAGAGCAAGTATGGATTCAGATTCTGTCTGTATTTGCGGGATCTTTCTCAATTTTGTTATCTAGAAAATTAAAGTGGTAACACCTTTCTCACTAGATTTCTTGTGAGGCCAGTGTTTTAGCTTTCTTCATTACTGATTCTTAATCATACAGTTCAGCTTAACCTATATTAACCTGTGTATTGGGTGTCCATGTCAGTTGATCCTGTGTCAGCAGTAGAAATCCCAGCTTCTGTCCAATATTCTATTGGCCTGCTTAAACTGCATTCTGAAATTAAGGAAGTATTGTATTGTTATGACACTCCCATAGACCCCATGTGCTGTAGTTCAAGGAGCACAAGCTTTGGAATTAGACATGGGTTTGAATCTTACTAGATTTTTGTGTCTGAGAGTTAACTTGCCTGGTTTCCACAGCTGTAAAATGGGGTTGAAAATTCCTCCCTCCCTGATGTGAGGCAGCTGCTCAGTAAAGTATCTGGCACATAATTAGTTGGTTCATTTTCTAAATACAGGCCACTTGGTTTTTTAAAAACTGTAACTACCTGGCAAGTATCACCCAAGGGTATCACTATTGATATTTATTCCAGTATTGCATGGGCAGTTCTCCTGCCCTTTTCATTCAGTGTTATACTAATGAGTATGAGAAGTGCTGTCTTCGTACATCCTCTCCAGCATTGCAGATTATCTTTTAAATTTTTGTTAATAGGTGGAGAAAAAATATTTCACTCTTCTGATTTGCATGCCTTAATACATATATTTTCACATTTATTGGCCTTATATTAGTTGTCTGCTCGTGCTGTTTTATTTTGTATTTGACATTGGAACGTCAGTTTCTTATTGAATGCCATACATATTGAGTATGTTCATTTTACATACCTGTTCATTTCCTTTTCATTTTGTTTTTGATATGTTTTGGCATCTAGAATTTTCGACAGTTAACATACTCAAATTTTTTGGAAACTGAAGAGCAAAAAGAAAACTTGCCTGAAGTCATTTAACTTCCAGGATAATTCAACCTTGTAGATAATCAGAGAAATTCAATTTCTTTTTCTTTTACCTAGTAGATTGTTATAGATTTGTTCTTGGAGTCACACTTATGTACAGATTCCTGGCTTATTTCAGTTAGCATAATGCTCTCAAGGTTCATGCATATTGTCACAAATGACAAGATTTCATTCTTTTTTTATGGCTGAATAGTATTCCATTGTATATATGTACCACATCTTCTTATCCATTCATCGATGGACACTTGGGTGTTTCCATATCTTGGCTATTATAAATAATGCTGCAATGAACATGGGGGTTCATATATCCTTTCAAGTTAGTGTTTTCATTTTCTTTAGATGAATACCCAGAAGTGGAATTGCTAGATCATATGGTAGTTCTGTTTTTAATTTTTTGAGGAACCTTCATACTGTTTTCCATAGTGGCTGCACAAGAAAGATATTTATTGATCACTTTATGTATCGGCAGCTATGCAGAGGGTTTTTTCCCTAGATTTGACATCTTTATTGGAGCAAATCAACATAAACCATGGCAATTGGTATGCAGCCATTGAACTGGCAAGTACTTTGTTTTGTACTACCGTAAGTAAGGAAAATCACACTCAGTTTGCATTTATGCAACAGGGACAAGACGGTAAAGATACACTTTTGTCCCTGGTGCATTCTGCAAACCGCAAAGTCCATAGGGATCTTGATACTCCTGATAAAACAACATGGTGCTGGTACGTTAAATTGATGCTGTTATGCTAACTGGGGCTTGTGAACAGAAAGCACAAGCACTTCAGATGCCTTAGACATATGTGTGCCAGAGAGTGCCCTTTGAAGGTTGAGGGCCTGCCACGTCAGGAAATTTTCTAGGGGTTCAAAGGTCTAGGAAATGTCAAAATTTCCCTTCTAAAGTGAGAGACATGTTTTTGCACCTTGTACCACACACCATGAAGAAAGAGGAACAGTGTATGGGGTGCCTCTTTGGATTTTGGAGCCAGCATGTATTACATTTAGGCATGCTGTTTTGATCCATTTACTGGATAATTTCTGAAGTGATAGTAGTGTTTGGATCTAGAGAAGACTCTGCAGAAGGTTCAGGCTATGATGTAAGCTGCCCTACTCTGTGCACATTATGGCCTAGTAGATCCAGGTGTCTGACTTAAGTGTCAGCCAAAGATGCTGCGGGATGCCTCTGGCAAGCCCCAATAGGAGAATCACAGCTTAAGACCTAGGGAGTAGAGTTTGGCCATGCTATTCTCTGCCAACAGCTATTCTGACATTCAGAAAAGCAGCTTCTGGCTTGCTACTGGACCTTGATAAAGACTGAATGCCTGATTATGAGATACCAGATGATTACAGGGCCCAAATGTTTGTCATGAACTGGGTGCTATCTAACCCACAGAATCATAAAATTGGGTCTGCATCGTTGCAATCCATTAGAAATTGAAGTGGTATATTTGATAGTAGGCCCAGGTAGGTCCAGAACGCACAAGTGAACTGCATGAGCAGGTGGTTCACACTCCTTTGTTATCTGTTTCTACTACTTCACTACCTCTCCCTCAACCTGTATGACTTCAAGGAGAGGAAGAAAAAGTGCAGGTCTGGTTTGTTGAAGGGTTTTATGCCAAGAATTTTACATGTCTTTAATTACCACAGAAATTTGAGATAGCTCTTAATAATGTTTACTTTAGAGAGAGAAAAGGTTTCAGACTTAGCTTAAAAAAAATTTGCCCTTAAGCCCCTATTGTTCCACGTTCCATTTTGGCTGCAGAAAATGCCCCTAGTTTAAATCTCACAACATTGCTGGGTAAATAGGTCGTGTTAAGTTCATTTTGCGGAAGAGGATACTGAGATTCAAAGAGGTAGCTTACCAACTACCTAATTCTAAAGTCCATGCTCTTTGTAACAGTAAGCTGTCTTTCAGTATTTAAGCTCCTAATATGTGAGATAAGTGCTTTATGCAAATACTTGAGCTTCACATTTCCAAGGTGGTTCTTAGGTCTTTTTTCTGGTGAGAAAACTGTGGCTAAGAGGTTGGATTTGCTCATGATCAAACAACTTTGTAAACATCAAGCGAAAAACTGAACCCAGATTTGCTTGGTTCCAAATCCAGGCCCATTCCTAGGATACCATACTGCTTAACAGAGTCAAAGAGCAAATGTAATCACTTCCAGCTGCCATCCATTAATAGCAGCATCTCTATCCCAGTCCCTATCCCCCCCCCCCACCCGCCACCAGCTCCACTTTCGGGAACTTACTATGAACTCTGAATCCACACCTTGTTACCTGACAAACAGGCCCTTTCATCAGTAAAACAGAGCAGGAATATATGGAAATGGAAACCCCAAGTAAGAATGGAGTCCTAGTTTTACACAGTTCAGAAATTCTTTGCCTCCTATAATTGGACGGTTTAATGTTGCAGAAAAATATAGCCAGTGCTAATCTTCACCTTTGTGAATTCACTAGGGCTCCTCAGTGTTCCTCTAATTGAACATTTCTTATCAGGCATTCTGGTTAACTTTCAGACTATGATACAGATTCCTCATTTTGTTTTTATTGATATTTAGCTTGTTTCCTTTATTTCTGTTGTCTGTACACTTCCAAGTAGTTTGTCTACATCTACAGGTTCATCCAGGTTTTAAAAAAATACACAGATGGATTGTTTCATTATAAGATTTCTGTATTAATCTCAGGTGATCGTCTGGCAAATTTCCACTTAAGTAGTGAGTTCTATCAAAAGTTAAATCATTGAGTGTGTTGACATAAGGGGTTTTTTTTTCCTATCCTTCCTTGTTGTGTCTCCCTCATACTCCAAAACACCCGTTTGTGAATACCTGTTTGTTTTTCTCAGCCTGCAGACTGCAGAGCCTTAATAGACAAACTCAAAGTTTGTAATGATGAGCAACTCCTCTTGGAACTGCAGCAGATCAAAACATGGAACATTGGAAAGGTATGTAAACCCATGCTCCCAAAAGAGAAACCAAAACGAGGTAGCCTCATTCAGCAATTACTTAATAAGCATCTAGCGTGTGTCTGGCACAGCTCTAGACCAGTAATTTTTAGCCTGTGAATGGTTGCCAAGGAAATTTTGAAAGAAATGTAAAAGGAAAATTTTGCTAGCCAAGGATGAAGAATGTTTATACAGGTGATGATAAAGAATCTCAACCACAAAATTCCTTTAGTTTGACTGACAATATGAGCTTGAGATAGTCTCAGGATTTTTACTCTTAGCTTAAAAGACTCTTCTTTGGATAACTCTAAAAATGAGCACTTCAGATAAAGTGGATTCTGGCAGGGAAAGTCCTTGTGTTTTTAGACCTCAGAGGTAGCCAGAATTCTCCTTTTGAAGACCTAGCTGTAGGGGTTTTGATAGATATAGCAATGAACTCGGGTCCATGTGGCTCAGAGTATGATCTTTCTCATAGGTTTCTGTACTGGTGGGGGATTGAAGAGAAGCAAAGGTGGGAAGTGAACTTGTCTAGGTGTCATGCTTAGCAATCCATTGCAGCAAAGCTCAGCTACAGAGTACCCACACAGTACTTTTACCTTATTCTTATATCTTCCTCTTTCTCTTCCCCTCTCCAGTGCGAGTTATATCACTGGGTGGATCTGTTGGACCGCTTCGATGGAATTCTGGCAGACGCTGGACAGACAGTGGAGAATATGTCATGGATGCTCGTGTGTGATAGGCCAGAAAGAGAACAACTAAAGATGCTTCTCTTGGCTGTGTTGAACTTCACAGCCTTGCTCATTGAGTACAGCTTTTCCCGGCATCTGTATAGTTCCATAGAGGTAGGAGAGGTTCAAGCCTTTGTGATCTGTTCTTAACTAGAATTGTTCATGTCCAGAATAAGGAAATTGTTCTATCTGATGATTCTTTCCTTTTCATTACGGAGTTCTGGGGTTTTCAATGTCAGAGACATTGGTAGGATGTTTCTTGGCTAAAGATACCCTTCACAGGGTTGATGGGAAGGTTCTTTACTGTCACCTTCACCTTGCCTTTTAAGATTCAAGAAATTAATGCGAATGTAATACATGTATTGGTGTATTCTTGGGAATTTACAGGAGTTGATCTTGGTCCCAGGTTATCAGAGCAGCCCCAAATTACTTTTAAAATATTAGACATAATTTGATTTCCTTGACACATTACTGCACTTACTGCTTTTCTAAGTTTTAGTGTGCTGCTTTTTAATTTCTGCTCCCCCTCCCCAAAATGTATATGAATGGCATGCTATGTATTCTTAAAGAGTAAAGTGGGCACAGGAATTAGTGAACTTTTGAATTGGTCAAAAATCAGTATAAGAAGAAACTCTCTTCCTTTAGCCTAACTTTAGAGTTTTTATCACTGTTGATTTAGTGCCCTGTTGTTATGTGTTACTTTTCCTAAGTCTTCATTAAAGAAACAGAATCAGAATCAGAACAAACAGGTAGAAAGTAAATGGCTTAAGAAGAGAAGTGGAATAACTGAACTAAAGACCTAATACCTGAAGTTTTAAGTAGGGGATGGCTAAGCAGTCTGTTGAAGATGAAATAGATAAGCTGCAAAAGGAAATCCATAGCCTTCTGTGGATAATCAGCAACCAGAAATACTTTGGTTCATTTCCAGCTAAATTACATACTGATTTTAACACTAACCAAATGTTTCAATATATTGGTAAATTTTGATTGTATTAAAAAGCAAAAATAGTTACTCTTGGGTTATTGTTACATACACTGTATTGTAACAGTCATAAGTGCCACCAGCTGTTGTTATTTTTAGTTTCTATATGAAGAACCCTGTGTTTTAATTAATTCCAATTTTGTATTTGTTGTAAAGGATACAGAAGGAGCATAAAATTATCTTAGTCTATACTTTTAGTCTAGTTGGAAACTTAATGTTCTTGAGTTCTGCTATGTATTAAAATATTACATATGTCTCTTTTGTAATCTGTTTCTTCCTGTGGAGACACCTATGTAATTTTGAACTGTTCACATTTTTTTTAACTTAAATTGGACTTTCCGGCTTGCTGCCAGATTATAAGCTGCTTGGGCATAAGGTTACATGTTGTAGGTGCTCAAATATTTATAAATTTTTTTTGTATTGTTAAACTTCTTGATAGCTTTGTAAATCCATGGCATTTCAAGTTTTCAAGGTCTTGTATGCCTGATACCATGAACTTGCCCCCCCATTTTTGTCCCCGGTAGCATTTGACAACTTTATTGGCTTCTTCTGATATGCAAGTGGTGCTGGCAGTCCTCAACCTTCTGTACGTATTTAGCAAAAGATCAAATTATATCACACGCCTTGGATCTGACAAGAGAACCCCACTGCTAACCCGGCTGCAGCATTTGGCAGAGGTGAGTCATGGGTGAAGAGTTGGAAGGACACAGAAGTTGGACCCTGTTATTCCTTTTCACAGGTGTTTCTTGCAGTGTCAAAATGAATAGGAATCCGTAAGTTAACTTTACTGGCCTAATTGAGTAGAACTATTGGGGCCCATTTAACTAAGGTACCCCAAAAATCCTAGGAAGTATTCTCAATTTTATGAAGTAATTTTGAGAGATTTCATGAATCTCTGCTCACAAAGAGAATCTCTCTTTGTTCAAAAATGGCCACTTCTCTTCTGGAAAGAAAGTTTAGAATCAGATTCTGTTTGGAGGGAAACATTGGCTGCAATAAAAGATCTGGATTTTGAGTCCTGGCCTACCTTATTAGCTCTGATAGCAGTTTTCTCATCTGAGAATTTAGTTATATCTACCTTAAGAGTATTTTCAGAATAAAATAAAATGTAGGGTTCTTAGTGCTGCGCTCAGTAATTGGTGTGTGGTGGTAATGATTGTTAATTGAAGGCAAAAAGGCTCATGTTAAATTCAGCTTACTCAAACTATTGTCCAGTGTTTGTAGAGGCAAACTGATAATACATACTCAGGTTTGAGAGAGGTAGCCATTGCTAGAAAGCTTTCTTGGAAGAAAGTTGGTAGAGCTAACTTTTTAAAAGCTGAATAATAAATGGTTACCTCACAAGTCATACAACTCAAGTTTCAGGCTATTTTTAGGTGCATGGTTACTTTAAAATCATTTTTGTGTGATTATAAATGTAACGTATTGCAAAAATTCTAGGATGTATAGGAAAGTATAAAGAGAATGTTAATCACCTGATATTCATCCAGATGGAGCCTCCCTTAAAATTTTAGCATATTTTCTTGGATTTGCAAATACAAGATTATTTTTAACCATTTTCTCATGATAGTTTTTTAGTGACTCAGTTAACCCAATGTTGTGAGCCAATTGTGACTATGCACAGATATTAGTGAACTGCAAATACAGCAGAAGTTCTCCAAGAAGACTTGAATCAGTTAAAAGCCAGTTGGTTGATTTTTGTGAGGGTCTAGGACACTGGTTCTCAAACTCGAGCATGCATGAGAAAGAGTCGATTTATTAAAGCATAGATAAGTCTCCCTCCCCTGTCTGCTCATACCCCTTTACCTCAATTCCCACAACCCCCATTTCTGATTCACTAGGCCTAGGGCAGAGCCCAGTAATGTGCATTCCTAATAAGTTTCCAGGGAATGTTGAGGCTGCTGGTCCAGGGATCATACTTTGAGAACCATTGGTTTAATCTATCCTATTGGGCAAAGTTACAAAATCTTACCAGATTCTTATAGTTCCATCCCAAAAGGCATCAAGACCTTTTCTCTGATACCTGAATACATACCCATTCTTGAGCAAATCCCATCTAGTGAGGTGGTGTCAAATATGCCATGGTTGATATAAATGTTATTTATTGGGTATCTACTTAATTGCCAGGATCATATGGTAACTCTATGGAGTAGGTGAAGATGATGAGATTCAGAAGTTACGTTATTTTTAGGAAAAGCCCATGGGCTTTTAGCCCCTGATAAAGTGTGAAATGTGATAACTGCAGTTTGTAGAGTTGATTGGGCATGGTTTATGTTCCAAACCTGGGTGTCAGCCTGAGACACAGCTCCTTGAATCCACACCCAACTCTTCCACTTGATAATATTCAAGAAGTATATGGCTAATCCTGCGCGGGAGATAGTATAAAACATGTTCTTTTCTTTAAAAAGCTCACATAGTAGTTGAGAAAGTGATATAGGGGCATAATTAAAAGGACAAAGAACTAGTTCTTCTTAGTACTAACTAATAAGTACCCTTGCATCTTAAACATTCTGTAGGTTTATCTTGTTGGCTGCAAAACAAACATCATAATAAAAATATGTGCTTGGTATTTAAAAATTTTGGAAATGTACGGAAGAAAATTTATCATAATTATGTATCTACTCTTCACATTTTGGTACATTTTCTTAGTCTTTATGCATATTTCTTTACATAGCTGAATGCATATAGTATATGTAACTTGATATCCTACTTTATTTACTTAACATACTAGCATCAGTGTTTTCCCATATTAACTTTACATAATTTTGTAAGAAATGTTTCTTTGTATTTAATAATGGTAATATCTCAGAAATGTCACAACATCACAGACTTTCATGAATCATGGCTTGACATGGTCTTTTAAGGATCCCAGCTTACCACAACTTTCTTATTGTAGGCACTTGATTTTTATTAGATCACAAAAGATAGAAAGATTTAGTGGTGACAGTAATAGTTGAAGTATTCTAAAAAACAATTAGTTGTGACAACAGAAGAAACAAAAGGAAAGTAATTGTGAAGATATATAGCCTTTCAAGCTTATTCCACCTTGCAAGCTTATTCCGCCTTGCAAATTCAGATCCTTGGTTTGACTTACCTGTCACCCCTATGTGGCATCAAGTATTTATATATCCCTTATCCTCACAGTTCTCAGCAAATTCCATGTTTCTTCACTGGAAGTCCTGGGAATAGCCAAGAAAATATTGAAAATGGAATGAGGAAATACTCTTCCTCTTGGGTATTAACTTTTTTTATAAAGCTAAAAGGAATTAAAATAGTGTGGTAATAACAGTGGAAAATTTCCAGAAATGGATCCAACGTGTAAGAATCACTAAGCTTAATCATGTTTAGCTTTTGATATAAAGTGAGAGATGTGCAACTGTTCCTTTTACTTGAATACTTAGAGGCCCTTGTAAGTTTATTAATTGGCCTAATTTCAATATTATTGTGTCTCAGGGAACAGAGAGGCCTGAGGAGAGGGAGAGAGATGGTAGAACAGCCAGTCAGTGGAGCAGTCAGAACACATATTTTTTTTTCCATTAAATTTGCCATCTTGTATGGGCATGGTTTGTGGCACCCCAAAATAATGACAATAGTAATAACAATGATCACTGATCACAGATCATCATAACAAATATAATAATGATGAAAAGGTTTTAAATATTGCAAGAATTACCAAAATGTGACACAGTGACATGAAGTGAGCAAATGCTGTTGGAAAAATGAAAAAACCAGTAGACTTGCTCAATGCAGCGTTGCCACAAACCTTCAATTAAAAAAGCAGTATCTGCAAAGCACAGTAAAATAAGGTATGCCCCTGTGCATAGGCTCGATTTTGAAGTAAAGATCAGAGAAATCAAGTAACTTGTTCTGGTTGTTATTGAAGATGAACAGAATAGCTGTCTTAAATCTTTCCCTTTTCTCTGGTTCCTCCTGTATGTATATTTTAAAAGAACAAGCTTGAGAGAGCAAGAACATACTTTTTTTTTGGTCAGTGTAGCTAAAGGTTTGTCTATTTTTGTTGATATTTTCAAAGAAACAAATTTGGTTTAGCTGATTCTGTTTTTCTATTTTGTTTCATTTATCTCTGCTCCAGTTTTACTATTTCCTTCTTTATGTTTGCTTTGGGTTTAGTTTGCTGCTGTTTCTCTAGTTCCTTAAGGTGGACTGTTAGGTTACTGATTTGAGATCTTTCTTTTTTAAATGTAGGCAATTAACAGCTGTAAATTTCCCTCTAAGCACTGCTTTATCCCATAAATGTATCCCATAAGTTTTGATATGAAGTGTTTTCATTTTCATTCGTCTCAAGGAATTTTCTAATTTCCCTTTTGATTTCTTCTTTTACCCATTGGTTGTTAACAGTATATTGTTTAATTTCCACGTGTTCGTGAATTTTCCAGATTTCCTTCTGTTACGGATTTCTAATTTCTTTCTGTTGTTGGATATGATACTTTGTATGATTTTATTCTTTTTTAGAAGTTTCTTAAAGTTTGTTTTGTTGCCTAACATATGGTCTATATGGGAGACTATTTTGTATGTACTTGAGAAGAATGTATATTCTGTTGCGGGGTGGATTGTTCTATATACATGTATATATCTGCTAGGTCTGGTTGATTTAATGTTCAAGTCTTATGTTTTCTTGATTTATCTTTTGTCTAGTTATTAATGTTTTCCCTGTGTATTACAACTAACATCTTCATTAATGAAAAGTTAGTTCAAATTAATACCAACTTAGTTTTAAGAGTAGACAAAAACTTTCCTCCTATATAGCACTTTCCTCCCACTGTATGTTGTTGCCACAAATTACATCTTTATATATTGTGTGCCCATCAACATAGATGTAGAATTTACTTTTTTATGTAGTTGTCTTTTAAAACACTCAGAAAAAAAGGAGTTACAAACCAAAAATACATTAATAATGCCTTTTATATTTACCTATGAAGTTAACTTACTGGTGTTCTTAATTTCTTCGTATGGAGTCAGGTTACTGTGGCGTGTCCTTTCATTTCAGCCTGAAGGACTCCCGTTTAGCATTTCTTATAGGCAGGTCTACTAGCAACAAGCTCTGTCAGCTTTTATCTGAGAAAGTGTTAATTTCTCCTACATTTATGAAAGATAACTGTGCCAGATATAGAATCTGATTGGCAGTTATTTTCTTTTAGCACTTTGAATATGTCTTCCCACTGCATTCTGGCCTCCATCGTTTCTGATGAAAAATCAGCTGTGAGGATCCCTTGTATA
This sequence comes from Balaenoptera acutorostrata, assembly GCF_949987535.1. Classification (NCBI taxonomy): domain Eukaryota; kingdom Metazoa; phylum Chordata; class Mammalia; order Artiodactyla; family Balaenopteridae; genus Balaenoptera; species Balaenoptera acutorostrata. The sequence continues at coordinate 48,924,720 of NC_080085.1, forward strand.
TAACAAGTCACATTTCTCCTTCTGCTTTCAAGATTATTCTCTCTGTCTTGGCCTTTGACAATTTGATTATAATGTGTCTTTCTGTGGATCTATGTCGTTTTATCCTGTTGAAATTCATTGAGCTTCTTGGATTTATAGATTCATGTCTTTTGTCAAATTTGATGTTTTGGCCATTATTTCTTTAAATAATCTCTGCCCCTTTTTCTGTCTCTTCTCCTTGGACTCCCATTATGTATATGTTGGTATACTTGGTGAAGTCCCACAGATCTCTTAACTTCTATTTACTTTTTTTTTCCTCTATCTGCTCTTCAGACTGGGTAATCTCAATTGACCTGTCATCAGGTTCATTGATTCTTTTTTTTTTTCACCTTCCAATATTTATTTTCAAATAAATTTGTCAGAATTTTTATAAAAGTGATGCATGTTCAGTGTTGAAAATTAAGAAAATACAAAAAAGTATAAAGAAGAAAATAATAATAATCCTCAATCACCACCATGTAGAAAAAATAACTAACATTGTGTTTCATATGCTGCTTTCCCCCCCATGTAACCTATGGTGAGTATTTTCCCACAGCATTAAATATTCTTTGAAAATACCATTTTTAAAGTCTTAGCTTCCAAACCACCCTCCTGGTCCTCCATTGTTGCCCTTCTATGTCTGCTTGACTGGTGCCTCCTCTTCTGCTGCCTCCGAGTGTTAGAGTGGCCCAGGACTCCACCCCAGGCTCTGTGTCTTATCCAGCTATCAGTACATTCTGCCTAGGTGATCTGATCCAATTTCATGGTTTTAAGGACCATTGACTCCAAAAATTGTATGTTTTCCTTGAACCTCAAACTTGTATATTTACTGCCTTCTCAAAATCTCTGCTGGATATCAATTGTAATGTGTACAAAATCAAACTTTGACCTCACCTCACATTTCTTTCCCCCAGGCTCAGTCCATTCCAGATAACTGGCACCCTTGCTTTCCTGGACAGTGGCAGGCACACTCTTGCTGCAGGGCCTCTGCACAGCTACATCCCCAGTTGTCTCTATGGCTTGCTCCCTCATCTTCTCTAAGTCTTAAGAGCCACCATCTCAGTGAAGTCTTCCCTACCATCCTGTTTTAAAATTAGAACACCTACCTTACTCCCTATTACACTTTTCTTCATTTTTTTTCTGTAGCACATATTGCCACCTAACATTATATATATTTAATTAAGTTCATTAATTCATTTTTCTCCCTGCTTACATCTGCTGTTGAACCACTCTAGCAAATTTTTCATTTCTGTTATTGTGCTTTTTCAGCTCCAGAATTTCTATTTGCTTCCTTTTTTATAACCTCTGACTCTTTATTGACATTCTTTGTTTGATGAAACATCATTCTCATGGTTTCCTTTAGTTCTTTGTATATGATTTCATTTAGCGCTTTAAGCATATTTAAAATAGATGATTTAAAGTCTTTGCCTACTAAATCCAGTGTCTGGACTTGCTCAGGAATGGTTTCTATTAATTAATTTTTTCTGGTTTTATGGGGATATAATTGAAATAAAGCATTGTGTAACTTAAAGGTATACAACATGATGATTTGATACACTTAATATATTACAAAGTGATTACCACAGTAGAAATTTGTGCGATTTGACCAACATCTCCACATTTCCTCCAATCCCCAGTCCCTGGCAACCACCATTCTTACCTCTATTTCTATGTGTTGAGCTTTCTTAGATTCCATGTATAAATGATACCATACAGTAATTGTCTTTCTCTGATTTATTCACTTAACTAGAATGCCCTCAAGGTCCATCCATGTTGTCGCAGAAGGGGAGATTTCCTTCTTTCTTGTGGCTGAACAATATTTCATTGTGTGTGTGTGTATGTACAGCACATCTTCTTTATCCATTCATCCATAGACAGACACTTAAGTTGTTTCCATACCTTGGCTAGTGTGAATAACTTTACAGTAAGTATGGGAGTGCAGATATCTCTTTGTCCTGATTTCCTTTCTTTTGGATAGATAGGCAGAACTGGGATTGCTGGATCATATAATAGTTCTATTTTTAATTTTTTGAGGCACCTCCATACTGTTTGTTTTCTGTAGTGGCTATACCAATTTATATTCCCACCAACAGCACACAAGGGTCCCCTTTTCTCCAAATACTCACCAATACTTGTTATCTCTTGTCTTCTTGGAAATGGCCATTCTATCAGGTGTGAGGTGATACATCATTGTGGCTATGATTCGCATTTCCCTGATGACTAGTGATACTGAGAACCATTTCATGTAACTGTTGGCCATTTGTATATTGTCTTTGGAAAAATGTCTATTCAGTTCCTCTGCCCATTTTAAAATCAGATGGTTGGTTTTTGTTATTGTTATTCAGTTGTATCAATATGAGTTCTTTATATTTTGGATAGTAATTTCTTATCAGATATAATGGTTTGCAGATAGTTTCTCCTATTCAGCAGGTCGTCTTTTCATTTTGTTGATTGTTTCTTTTGCTGTGCAGAAGTGTTTTAGTTTGATGCAATTTGCCTTTGTTGCTTTTGGTGTCATGTCCAAAAAATTGTCACCAAGACCAGTGTTGGGGTGCTTTTTACCCTGTGTTTTCTTTTAGGAGCTTTATGGTTTCAGGTCTTATGTTGAAGTCTTTAATTTAGGTTAATTTTTTGAATGGTATAAGATAGGGGGTCCAATTTCATTTTTCTGTGTGTTATCCAGAAAACTGGTTATCCAGTTTTCCCAGCACGATTTATTGAAGAGAGTATATTTTCCCCATTGATTATTGGCTCCCTTTCAAATATTAGTTGACTATGTATGTGAGGATTTATTTCTGGGCTCTTGATTATATTCTGTTGGTCTGTGTGCTTTTTAAATATGCTAACACCATACTGTTTTGATTACTATAGCTTTGTAATGATGTTTGAAATCAGGAAGTATGATACCTGTAGCTTTGTTCTTTCTCAGGATTGCTTTAGTTTTTTGAGGTCTTCTTGGTTCCATATAAATTTAAGGATTGTTTTTCCTATTTTTGGGGAAAATGTCATTGAAATTTTGATAGTAATTAAAATCTGTAGATTGCTTTTGGTACTGTGGACATTTTGACAATATTCTTCCAATCCATGAACATAGGATGTTTGTGTCTTCTTTAATGCCTTTCATCAGTGTTTTATAGTTTTCAGTGTACAGATTTTTACCTCCTTGGTAAAATTTATTTCTAAGTATTTTACTGTTTTTTATGCTATTGTAAATGGGATTGTTTTCTTATTTCTTTTTCAGAAAGTGTATGGAGAGATGTGACTGATTTCTGTATGTTGATTTTGTATCCTGCAACTTTACTGAATTTAATTCTAACAGTTTTTTGGTGGAGCCTTGAGGGTTTTCTGTATATAAGATCATATCATTTGCAAATGGAAACAGTTTTACTTCTTCCTTTCTGAATTGTATGCCTTTTATTTCTTTTTCTTGCCTAATTGGCTCTGGCTAGTATTTCCAATACTGTGTTGAATAGGAGTGGTTAGAGTGGGCACCCTTGTCTTCTTCCTGATCTTAGAGGGAAAGAATTTACCCTTTCATCCTTGAGTATGCTGTTAGCTGTGGGCTTGTCATATGTGGCCTTTATCATGTTGAGGTATGTTCCTTCTATACCCCATTTTTGAGTTTTTATTATGAAAGGATGTTGAATTTTGTCATTGCTTTTTCTGCAACTTTTGAGATGATCATGTGATTTTTGTCTTTCATTCTCTTAATATGGTATCACACTTACTGATTTGCATGTGTTGAAACATCTTTGCATCCCAGGGATAAATCCCACTTAAATCGTGGTGTATGTTCCTTTTAATATGCTGTTGAACTTGGTTTGCTGGTAGTTTGCTGAGGACCTTTGCAAGTTTGTTCATCAGGGATACTGGCCTGTAGTTTTCTGTTCTTGTAGTGTCCTTATCTGGCTTTGGTATCGGTAATTTTGGCCAAACAATGGTAATTTTTCAAGCAATGAGTTTGGAAGTGTTCCCACCTCTTCAATTTTTTGGTAAAAGTTTGAGAAGGATTGGTTATTCTTTAAATGTTTGGTGAAATTCACCAAGGAAACCATTTGGTCCTGGAATTTTCTTTTTGGGGTATTTTTTGATTACTGATTCAATCTGCTTACTCATTATTGGTCTATTCATATTTTCTATTTCTCCATGATTTTGTTTTGTTAGATTATATATTTCTAGGAATGTATCCAATTCTTCTAGGTTATCCAATTTGTTGACAGTTTGTTCATAGTAGTGTCTTAATGATCCTTTGTATCTGTGGTATCAGTTGTAATGTCTCTTCTTTTGTTTCTCATTTTATTTATTTGAGTCTTCAGCCTTTTTTTCTCAGTGTAGCTAAAGTTTTGTCTATTTTGTTGAGTAGTTTTTTTAAAAAGAGCTCTTATTTTCATTAATCTTTTCTGTGTTTTTTCTAGTCTCTCATTTATTTCTGCTCTGATCTTTGTTATTTCCTTTCTTCTGCTAACTTTAGGCTTAGTTTATTCTTTTTCAAGTTTCAAGTTGAGGTATAAAATTAGGTTTATTTGAGATCTTGTTTCTTAATGTAGGCATTTATTCCTATAAACTTCCCTCTTAGAACTGCTTTTGGTGCATCTCATTCGTTTTCATGTGTTTTGTTTTCATTTTCATTTGTCTCAAGATGTTTCTAATTTCCCTTTTGATTTCTTTTGACCCATTGGTTGTTCAGTAGTGTATTGTTTAATTTCCACATCTTTGTGAATTTTTCCAGTTTTCTTCCTGTTACTGATTTCCAGTTTCATACTATTGGGGTCCAGAAAGATACTTGGTATGATTTCTATCTTAAATTTGCTAAGACTTGTCTTGTGACCTATCATATAATCTATGTAGGAGAATGTTCCATGTGGGTTTGAGAAGAGTGTGTATTCTGCTGTTAAATAAAATGTTATACATATGCCTACTAGGTCCATTGGTCTAAAGTATAGTTCAAATCCAATGTTTCCTTCTTGATTTTTCTCTCAGTACAATCCATTGTTGAAAGTGAGATGTTGACATCTCCTACTATTATTGTATTGTTCTCTGTTTCTCCCTTCATATCTATTAGTATTTGCTTAATACATTTAGATGCTCCAACATTTTGTCCATATAACTTACAATTGTTATATCCTCTTTGAATTGACCCCTTTATCATTCTATAATGACCTTAATTGTCTCCCATTACAAGTTATGAGTTAAAGCCTGTTTTGTCTGATATAAGTAGCTATCCCTGCTCTTTGGTTTCCACTTGTGTAAAATATCTTTTTCCATCCCTTTACTTTGAGCCTATGTGTGTCCTTAAAGCTGAGGTGAGTCTTGTAGGTAGCATATAGTTGGGTCTTGTTTTTTTTTCCATCCAGCTACTCTATGCCTTTTGATTGGAAAATCAGTCCATCTACATTTGGAGTAATTATTGATAGGCAGGGACTTAGTAATGCCATCTTACTAGTTCTTTTTTTGTTGTTTTTGTTGTTTTTCTTTTAGAAAAAGATACAATCGTTTTATTTTAACACTGATAACAACTTAACTTTGCATCTGAAAAACTTTACCCTTTTATTCCCCTTCCATTTTATGTTTTTGATGTCACAGTTTACCTCTTTTTATATTGTGTATTCATTAACAAATTATTTTAGCTCTTATTTTTTTTTAAACTTTTGTCCTTTAACCTTTATCATCCATGGATGATTGTTTAAGACAGTGTTCTCCTCGGGCTCTCAAACAGCTGCTGAGAGTGGCTACAGCTGGTTCACAGGCCACTGCAGGGTCCACAGCTGGGACTGAGGCCTGTATGCCTCCTCCCAGGTCCCTTTGCATATGAGGCTGGTTTCCACAGCTCCCATAAAGGCACTTTTCTCCACGAATGGATGCCAAATTATTGCAGGAGTGGGGGGTGCAGTGAGAGACATCTTATTCGGCCATCTTGCTGGCATCACTCCTTATGTTGCTATAATGGACATTTTGGATATTATATGTGGCAACTCTGGAAACCAGATTCTCGCCCCTCCCCAGGGTTTGTTGTTATGATTTGTCGTTGTTTGTTTAGACTTTTCTGAACTGACTTCGTAATTCTTTGTTTTGTGTGGTCATTGAAGTCTATTCTATTAGCTTAGTGGTCAGCTAGTGATTTGCTTTAAACTCCTGGAACCGAAATATCTCTGTCTTTGCCGGTGGGGTCTGTGTGTATGTTGGTATCTTCAGTGTGAATACTCACTGTCTTCGGTACTCAGCCAGGAAGTTTACAACTCTCACTTAGCCTTCACTTCTGGCTTGCATAGAGCCTGATGTCAGCCAGAGATGTGGGAACTTAGTGCTTTTTCAGGTCTTTTCTGAGAATGTGCCCAACCTTGGGCATACATGTGGTCTTCTAGATTCCCAGGAGTGTGTGGAAAGGGCTTTTCAAAGCCCTTATTCCCCAAAGCATTGCACGCCCCAGCCTTTCTTCCCAAGCTTTTCAGTTTGTCTGTTATTTACCCCAATTGTATGCCTGTTCCAGGGGACTAATGCACTTACTCTTGAATGTTTTCAACAAGTGCCCACCCCCACCCCTGGGAGAGTTCAGAATTAGGCAAAAATGATGGATATCTCAAACGCTGTTGAAAATACAGGTTAGTTTTTAAGCAAGATTGTATGGCTGGGGTTTTGGATTTGGAAGTCAATAATAGTGTACAGTTGAGCCATTCTCCCCTATTACTGTAGGGGCTAGTACTTGTTGATGAGTTTTTTAGACTTTGTGGTGGCAGAGTACAGTAGTAGTAAGCAATGCAGAATCGTCTACTTTGCACTTTGGCTCATGTCAAAAAGTAAGGAACTGGAGAGCATGTGATTCCACCCTATGTGAGAGGTGAGCAGGCTGAGCCTGGAAAGCACAGTACAGTACTGAAGGAAGACCCAATGGATCAAGACTGACCTTTCAGCAAGCCTGACTGCAGGCATATAAAATACATTTGCTTGCAGGAACTGTTTATATTCTTCTCAGTAGCATCCTCACAGAATAATGAAATTGATCTCATTGGAGAAATCACCTTTAGGCAGACCATCTTGCCTTGAGTCTTACTGAAGTTCTTGCTTCTCTTTGCTCCCTCTTTTTGTTTGACTTTAACATTGGATGTCTTCTCAACACTGTGTTCCAGGCAGCCACATACTCATAAATATTTTATACACAAAGCTACCTTAGGCACTGTTTTAACACTGTCTTTTCTCTTTTTCCAAGAGCTGGGGTGGAAAGGAGAATGGCTTTGGACTTGCAGAATGTTGCAGAGACTTGCATATGATGGTAAGTAACTCTTTGGGATATGGGTGTCTTTTGACAGAGCTGTGCGTGATCTCTTTTTGAGCCTTACTTTACAATGAATATATGGTATTTAAAGTTGCCACTTCACCTCAGGACTTTTGAGGAACCTGAGATCAATTGAGATATAGCATACCTTTTCTAGAAATGCTTGGGCTCTCAATGTACTGGTGGTAAATGAAGAATCTCAGAAACAAAGTATATGATCATACCCATCTCTTGAGTAAGAAACTGCGTTTGGTGAGTCAATTTGAAAGTGATGAAAAATCCCAGAAAGTACACTTCCTTGCACTTTTTCACTGGAACTATCAGAACTCTGGGCAGTCTGGCATGATTTAAGAATGGCTGCTTGGAGAACAGTTCTGCCATTTTGGTTATTGAGAACTTGTAGTGTTCTGTGTGCTTTCCATGTTTACCCCTCGTGCCTGTCCTGCTCATACCTTTAACCCATGTTTAGACTATGAACTCAGGCCATCCTCCCCTCTGCTTTGATACGTTGCTATAGAACCACAAAGCACAACTGGATTATTATGATACAATTCCGTGCCAAGAAGCAGCTGTATTTTCCAACAGATGTACTGCTGCTTTTGTCAATTTGTCATGTATAGGACAAATGGCTGCAGTGAAATTTAGTGTATTTATCTTAACAAGCCTTTTTACCCCTAGGAGAATGGTTCTTTTTCTGGTCACAGAAAACTACAAATAGAACAAATTACTTTCCCACCTTAGCTGGTATATACTTTCTTTAGTGTGCATTATATGAGTGGATATTGAGTAATATGAGAGGTGAATGTTGTCTGTTTTAATAATCAAAGCTATATAAATCTTAAAGGGTATTCAGTTTGGAATTCTAATTCTGAGAAAATTATTTTTCATCTTAAAGTTTAGTTGATTAATTCTGAGACTCCTTATGTATATCAAGCTTGTTCTTGGCCACTTGAGCAAAACAGTATGATATACTCTACTAGGCTTGCATGATGTCTGTTACCCATCTTGATCTCAGCCTATATTAAGAAATCATGCATTCTTTTATTTATTGGTATTTGGCATGTCATAGGACTTTGAAAACTTTGTGTACTTTGAAAGGAAGTAATACATATACATGTTAAAAAATTCTAAGAGTATAAAGGGGTATACAATAATTCTCCATCCCCAGAGACAACCACTGCTACCGGTTTCTTTCAAAGATACACTTTAATGGGCGTGCTCTTGCAGTCTTACTTTGTTTTTCATGTTGCTTTTCTAGAGTTAAATAGGAATTGTTGTCAGGGTCTGGTTTATATTGACTTGGTATCTACCTGTGCAGAAAAGCAGTTGGATATCATGAGAAATGATGTAGGATGGTATGGAAAGGAGTATTTAAAGAATTATGAAGGTAGGCCCATGAGGCATAGTTTGAATAAAATATTTCAAAAGGCGATTATATTCACTGAGATTTCCATAAGAGTGTTCTTTTCCATTCTCGAACTGGTACCTAGACCCTTGTATTTGTCCTTCATCCTTGGATTCTTATTAATTATTGGGGGCAGACTTGCCTCTCTTTTTCCTCTTGAGAATAGCTGCAGTCAAAATTGATCTCTTGAAAGAAAGAGCAACTGATAACTTGAGTTATCAGTAAGGAATATGAAAGCTTTTGGAGCTCTGGGCTCCACCCTCCTGATTCTGTGTTGTTACAAGACATCTGAGCTCTGCTAAAACAAGGAGTGAAGGCACTGTAGCTGCTGAGGACACTGCTCATTCTGCTGTCACACTGAGTTGGACAAGTGGCTAAGTCCAAGGGAAGATTTAAGAGAAGATGGTATCTCATTCTTTTCCTGTGTTTTATACACAGAAATACCCACCCAGTGCAACTACACTACACTTTGAATTCTATGCAGACCCTGGGGCCGAGGTCAAAGTCGAGAGAAGGGTGAGTCTCATTCACACTTGTTCTAATAAAGTCAGTAATCCGTAGCTGGGGTCAACTTTTCTAGGACTCCTCAGTAAAAAGAGGGAATGATGTTGAGCTACGTTGCTGCCCTTCCAAGCTAAATATATCCAGCAGCTTCTCAGGAATAAGTGTTCATTGTTTGCCCAGCTCTGATAGGTTTGAATCTTACTTATGTTGGAACTGCCAAAAGACAGGACTCTGTTTATGTGGCACTGTTAGGACTGGTGTATTTTTCTCAGTCTCAGTTGAGAATTCCACCGTTTAGTATAATAGTCTAGGTAGTGATCGGCTGAACTTTCTCTACTTAAGCCAGCCTGCAAGAAGTCTTATGTATTGCTTACAAGGTCCTGCTTCAATTATCTGGACATTGCATATTCTTTGAGGAGATACCAAAATTCACTTTGGCTTAGAAGTGGCCTAGTGAACAAGATCTTTTTTTTTTTCCTTTCTACTTACAATATATAATAATAATAAATAATCTTTCTAGATTATTGGTGCCTTGAGAACAGCTCTAATGCATATTTAGAAAGAAACCATTTTCATGGATTCACTCTGCTGTGAATACAGAGGCTGTAGGTATTAAGTCAATACAGGTTAAAAAGGGATAAGGAAGAACATGAAATGTATCTGGCTATGTGCATTATATATTTAATCTACTGGTTTCAAAGAAGTTTTGCTGAAAATATATAAAATGAACATTTGGGGGGATTCTAAAGAATATTTTGATTTTTGAGAGCATTCAGTTGAGGCTTCAACCTAGGGGGTGACAGCTTGTTTTTCAGATAGCTCTTGCAGTCCTATGGCAGGGGGAAGCTAAGGTATACAGTGACTCCTAACAACTCTCCTATCTTTTTAATTTCAGACATCTAGTAACACACTACATTATATTCACATAGAGCAACTTGACAAGGTAAGAGGAATCTTTGACTCTGGGTTAGTTCTTAACATTTGGTTCACTTTTTGTTCCTAACAGTTTTTTTTTCTAATGTAGATTTCAGAAAGCCCTTCTGAAATCATGGAATCTCTTACCAAAATGTACAGCATTCCTAAGGATAAGCAGGTATGATATGTCTTAAAAATATCTAAAGGGTGTGGTTGTTATCCATATAGATCAGTGATATGTGCTGGGGCTGGGATATAGCATAGCAGAAAGAATGGAGTCAGACAGTGGGCAAATTAGCCTCCGTGGGCCTTAGTTTCCTCATCTTTTATGAGGCCAACACTTACTGACTTCCTAGGTCCTGGTGAGACTTTGAGGAAAACAGAAGCAGCCTTATTCACCATGAATATCTAATAAGTGGTGGTAGCTCAACACTTTGGATACCAAAGAAGAAAACGTTTAGTTGTGTTATTTTTTTCCGCTCATTGTAATGGTGATCAAATATTTGATTTGATTAATAACAATCAGAACTCTTGCCAAATGTCAAGTAGCCCAATGAGTAAGATTTAGCCCTCCCTCAGAAAGTATAGTCACCTTTTCCATTGGTTTCCTAATTTAGGTCTTATGTCTCTACAGATGCTGTTATTTACACACATACGGCTGGCCCATGGCTTTTCTAATCACAGGAAGCGATTGCAAGCTGTTCAGGCCAGGCTGCATGCAATATCTATATTAGGTAAGAGAATAACACCCTATAATTAACAGGCCCTGGTTAGGCAGTTTAGACTTGATTTCCTTTGAACTTCATCTGTCTTTGTTGCTGTGGGGCTTATTGTAGTTACCTAGGTGGCAAGTTAAATTGTAAAATTGCCAGCATTCCTAGTGTTCACTGTATTCATCATCCTTGGGCTCCTTAATGTTGGGTCAGAAAGAGGATATGATTGACGTATATCACATAGGTTTAGTCTTTATTTGGGCGGGGGTTTTTTGTTTTGTTTTTTTTTTATGAGTGTTCAGATAGTCGTCTTCCTCTGGGCACTATTTTTCCTCTTGCCATTTCATCTTCCTCTTCTTTGGGAGTATAATTTTGAAATTCATTAAATAGTCAGTACTGTGCATTTTACTTTTAACTGTAGGGTGGTATAGTGGAAAGCACACTGGTTTTGAAATCAGTCCTGGGCTTTCGCCCTGACTTCAGTTTATTAGGCACCTGTTTATCCTTTTGGCCTCAGTTTCCTCATTTAATAAGTATTTTATAAGCTGATCTGAGGATTAAATGAAAACGTGTAAAGTACCTAGCACAGGCCAGGCACATAGAAGGTATAAAATGGTAGCTCCTGTTAATATTACCATCCTTCATTATGTAATTACTTGTTTTTCTACTCTTTAAAACTATGAGTTCCTTGAAATGAAATTCCTACTATTCTATTTATATTCATACCTAGCATAACATACCTAGCATAACTTCTGGTATGTTAGTGGGTACCCAGGAAATGTTTGTTGAAAACTGAATGTGCTCAAATCCCATTAGTTTGCACTTCAGGAGACTGTGTTCAGTATTACCTCTGTGTGGGATTTATTGGAAGTGGATTACATGCATTCTCTCAAGTTTTACTACAGTGTCATACAAGTTTCTGATTTAGTCTGCAATAGTCCATAAATTCTGTTCTTTACAGTTTGTATAAGTGTTTCCAGTGTAAAACAGAAACACATGAAGAGACTAAAATGGAAGTCCAGGGTGTAATAGCGTTATCAAGTAGTGATGTTATAGAATATTAATTCTTCATTCTCTTTTGATTCCTGAAAATCTTTGCCCAAGACAATATCATTAATAGGAGAATCTGTCAGTTTGGTGGGTATTTAGAGCTTATCACTATATTTGATCCAATCCCCTAGAATTCAGTGATTCTGCCCTCCAGTACTGGTGGGAAGGGAGTCCTTCCCCAGAACCAGTAGGTGCCAAAAGGTTTGTCATTGGGCAGTGGCTTGACCACTGCCTTCTTGCCTAAAGTGTTTATTTCTCCTTTTGCAGTGTATTCCAATGCCTTGCAGGAGTCTGCAAACAGTATCTTGTATAATGGGTTGATAGAAGAGTTGGTAGATGTCCTTCAGATAACAGATAAGCAGCTTATGGTGAGTATTTATTAATATTTTCCTGTGTATATCAGGCTCGTATGTATTTATCTGATTTTTGGTTTTCCCCAGAGGTTAAAATGAACCCCAAGAGGAATGCTTAGCCCTTTCCTCTTTGGATATTTCGCTGCAAATTTAACAAACGCAGGATTTTCAATGTTATTCTCAACAGACCTCCATCTACTCCAAGCATTTACCAGTAGAATGACTTAAATTTTAGAGTGGGTATTAGCAAGTTGGTTCAGTCATCTACTTCTTATTTAACACACCCCATGTTTACTTTCTGTTTTCAAAGGAGATTAAAGCTGCTTCTTTACGAACATTAACATCAATTGTCCACTTGGAGAGAACTCCCAAACTCAGCAGTATTATTGACTGTACTGGAACTGCCTCCTACCATGGATTTTTGCCTGTACTTGTGCGGAACTGTATCCAGGCCATGATTGGTAAGTTTTGGTGGTTATTGTCCTAGCCACCAAGAGGAACCCTACCCTTTGCTTTGTCTGCCTTTGTTTAACATCCTGCCAACTTAACACCAAATTCTGAGCTTGCTCTTTCTCTCCCTCTCTCCACTTCCCTTGTAGATCCTTCCATGGATCCGTACCCTCACCAGTTTGCCACTGCTCTCTTCTCTTTTTTATATCATCTGGCCAGCTACGATGCTGGTGGCGAAGCCTTGGTCTCCTGTGGAATGATGGAAGCCTTATTGAAGGTGCTCTACTTGTTTTAAAAAATACATTTGTGGGGAAATCAACTAAGAGGTTACAGAGTTGTGAATGGTTTACAGTGAGAACAGTTAGCATAAGAAAGCTTACCCAGAAAATGTTATACTTAATTTCTCAAGTTTGGCCTTCTAGTTATCTCATTAACAACTTTTAAGAGCAGCTATTTCCATTATTAAGAATTGCTCATAGTCCAGCATGATGTGATAGGAGGCCCTGGGTACTAATTAAGATATTGCCACATCTTATCATGACCTTAGGCATGATAGGCTTTGCCATGTGCTGGGCACTGGGCACCAGCTCTTTTCTCCCTGAATATTTTATTTAATCCTGAAAGGTAATTTATGTCCCTATTACCTCAGGAGGTTGAGTCTCAGAAGTGATAGAGCTATCATTTGGCAAGCACCAAAAATCAAACATATATTTTTTTCCTCCTATACCATACTGCCTCCCTGAAACCCTAGACTGCATGTTTCCAGAAGAGCACATTATTTACAGCTTTGTGTCTTTTCATTTGATTGGTTTTACCTTTTTCTCTCCCTAATAGGTCATAAAGTTTCTTGGTGATGAACAGGACCAGATAACATTTGTCACCAGAGCTGTCAGAGTGGTTGACCTCATCACCAATCTGGACATGGCAGCTTTTCAATCCCATAGTGGACTTTCTATCTTCATTTATCGACTTGAGGTATACAAGGAGCACTTTGGAGCACTTTGCATATACTTGTATGTAGTGAGAGCTGAGCCTAGGAACTATCCTTGTAACCCTAAAGAGCCATTTTATCCCTCTTTTGTTTTTAGAAACCAGTTCTGTAATCTGCCTGTGATATTCTTTTGTTATAATTGTTTTTAATCTCTGTTATTTATGTAGGATTATCTTACTGTTTTCCCCTTGATCGTAGCATGAAGTAGATTTGTGCCGAAAAGAATGTCCTTTTGTGATCAAGCCAAAGATCCAGAGACCCAGTACTACACAAGAAGGAGAAGAAATGGAAACTGATATGGATGGTAATTAACAGTTACTATAAGTATTGGTTCATTATCTTCTTTTTTCCCAATAAAGTGTAAGCTCCGTGAGATCAGGATACTGTTTTGTTCACTGCTGTAATCTCCAGTAGTGCCTGATATGTATATCGTAAGTGTTTAAATATGTGTTAGGGAAAGATAAGGAGAATGTAGACACTAAAATGGGACCCTGTGAGACTACCTGGCCATTTTGAGAAGGAAAGGGAGAGGTGAAAAAGTTGTTGGGTAGGGAATAAGTTTTAAATCATAAAATCTGAAAGATAGAAGACCAGGTATTCTTAATCTTGGGGTGCATCAGGTGAGTCCATTTTTAAAACTTCCCCCAGTTCATAGCTCTTAATAGTACCAAAAATAAAAAAACTTCCACAAAACAGCTTTCTTAGAATTTAATCTTATCTTGACCCAGGATGTCATTACATATATCTGTTATCATGCTAATAATAAAGGTATTAGAATTTTTATAATGCTTTCATTCTTTACACTAAATATCCCTAAGTTTTCATTCCTTTTTTTCCCGAACACAATTAACTATGTGCATTGCTGCCCCTAGAAGCCCCTTTACCCAATTTCTATCTCTAGTCTACAGTGGGCGACTTGGCATTTGAGGTAATGGGTGTGGTCATGTGGTCTTGAGTGTTGATTAAAATGTGACATATCCTAAATGTGGTGGTGTAGAAGACAATTTAAAGACTCACTGTTCACTATAAATCAGTGTTTGTCAAACTTTAGTAAGCATAAGAATAAATTAAAGTGCTTGCTAAAATAAAGATTTAGTGCAATGCTTGATTTAGTAAGTAAGACCAGGAAATCTACATTTTTAAAAACTAATCCTGGTGATTATGATATACTCGTAGAGAAAATTGTATATTCACTGAAAAGCAGATTACAAAACCATGAGTTTGTGTTTCCTGTGTATAAGTAGGCACATGTATGTATGTTTGTATATGTATAAAAAAGATTAGAAGAAAAATCCACAGTTGGTTGAATCCACAGATGTGGAACCTCGGATATGTAGGGTTGACTGTAAAGTTATATGCAGATTTTTGACTATATGGAGGGTTGGGGCCCCAACGTTTGTGTTGTTCAAAGGCCAACTGTATTTTCATTTTGGGTTTCAATATTCTAATCCTCCATTTTGATATCATTCATCTCACCTTACGGAAAAAAATTGTTCTCAAATAACCTTCTCTTTGATGGTGCCTTTTATTCTAACTAATTTCTTTTTTTTTTTTAATTAATTAATTAATTAATTTTTTAATTTATGGCTGTGTTGGGTCTTCGTTTCTGTGCTAGGGCTCTCTCTAGTTGCGGCAAGTGGGGGCCACTCTTCATCACGGTGCACGGGCCTCTCACTATCGCAGCCTCTCTTGTTGCGGAGCACAGGCTCCAGACGCGCAGGCTCAGTAATTGTGGCTCACAGGCCCAGTTGCTCCGCGGCATGTGGGATCTTCCCGGACCAGGGCTCGAACCCGTGTCCCCTGCATTGGCAGGCAGACTCTCAACCACTGCGCCATCAGGGAAGCCCTCTAACTAATTTCTTTATCATAACTTTTACTTTAGTTGCAGATGTGACTATGGAAAGTAGTCCCGGCTCATCCATCTCTGTGGAGCACCGTCTGGATGTTGAATTAAGGGCATCAAGTTCCAGCAGCACTAGCATCTCCTCTGGCCCTGGCCCTCGTCCTGGTATGTAGACATAGAGAGACACAGCCGATAACAGTGATTGAATTACTAAACTAGTGAAGCAAGGTGCTTTGGGGGAGCTTAAGCAGTACATTTGGAGGTTTGCTTCTTATGACTGTGACTGTTACTTTGCCATTCTGGTATTCATTTTCTCGTATTAACATTTATTTCATAGCATTTTATAGTTTTCCAACTATTCACACATTGATTATTTTATCAAAACATCCATGTTTGAGGGCAGATAATATTCAAAATAGTAACTGAGGATCAGAGTTAATCTTTTTACTTTGTAATTTTTCTTTTTTACTTTAGACTTTTAATTTTAGTATAGGTTTTGTGTAGTCCTTGGTGATTTATTTTTTCCAGTTTTAAAGCTTAGGTAAATGTTCTTCCCAACATCCAGAGATTTCACTTCGCATGTCTGCTAGTGTTGCTATAGTGCATGTGGATCTCCTAAAAATTTGTTTTATGTACCTGCTCATTGTACATAATGGTGAACCAGTATAATCCTCTTTCTCCCTTGCCAGGAGTCCAGTGTATTCCACAACGAGCCGCACTTCTGAAATCCATGTTGAATTTCCTCAAGAAGGCCATTCAAGACCCTGCTTTCTCGGATGGCATACGGCATGGTATTTGATTCTAGATACTTTCTGGAGGGGTGTTTGACTCTCTCAAAAATTGGTCCTTTTCATACTTTTTAGGAAAAGGCCATGCCATTTTGAATAGCTTTTAGTCCTTTAGTGTCACTTTTCCTAGACCTAAGGATTGTTCATTCAACTATTTTAATAATGATTCACCTATTTTTTTTCCTTTTTCAGCTTTTGAATCTGTGTTCACTTCCAGTCTGCTACCCCACTCTGTCTCTCAGTGTCTGTATTCTTTTATTCTTTGACCTACTGTTAAAAGGTTATTGCATGGACAAGGAATAAATAATAGAATTTTAGGAGGAGACAAGTGGAGGCCATTAAATTGGAATCAACATAGACCTTGCCACCGTGCGGTATATGTAATATATTGATCCATCATCCCCACCCATCAAACTACTACTGGACTGATCATATTCTTCTTGATGTTTGCTTTTCTCTTAGTGATGGATGGTTCTCTGCCTACCTCCCTGAAACACATCATCAGCAATGCAGAATATTATGGCCCATCACTTTTTCTCCTAGGTAAGTGGAGTTGAATTTGTTCATACCAAGCTGGAATAACCTAGCAGTGTTCTCTGTGTGTTTTATATCCTTGTAGAATTTTACTATCCACATTTGTCCACTGTGTGATTATGTGTCTTTCTAGTTGGTGATGAAATAGAGAAAGGTCAGAGTCCAGTTTCAAATAAATATCCATTTGCAGTGTATTGTGTCAGGCAAATGTGATAACTACTACACTACAGAACTCTTTTTTGCAGTGTATTGTGAATCATTTGTAATCAATAGTATTATTGTACACTTGGATTTTTGTGCTATACTTACATTGCAGGTGTGATAGGAAACATGTCTTTATTCAGTGGTTAGTCCCTAACCTTGGTCTAAAAAGCCCAATCAGAATGGTTTCCATTCTCAGAATTGAATGTCAGACCTGTAAGCTGTAGTATAGAAAATTGTTTCTTACTGGAGAAAATTGTTTTGGAACTTGTGGGTACTTTGTAGTTACTTATAGAAAATGTCCTTGCATTTTGACATCACCACTACTTTGAGTATTGCTGTTGTTAAAACCTCATATTTATTAACTGGCATTTATTGAGTGCCATACATATTCAGGACAATACACAAGATATATATGCTTCTAGAATTCTCCTTAAAACTGTAAAGGAATTTAGTGGGAGGTGTAGAAATAGAGAAATCCTCCTTGTACCAGTAGCACACATATTTTAATACTTTGGGTGTCTGGAGGGAGAGGTTTTGGCTACTACAGACTCAGATGCTTAACTGCCTTGCTGAAGCAATTTAGGGTTTTTTTTGTATATTACCTTTGTATCCTGTGACTCTGCTAAATGCTTTTTATTTTATTTTATTTTTTGTTCCTGAACTCAGAGGGGAAAGCATTCAGTCAGTATTTCACCATTAAGTTTGAGGTTAGCCAAAAAAAAAAAAAAAAAAAGTTTGAGGCTAGCAGAAGATTTTGTGTTGAATGTTTTGTTCCTCTTGATCAGGTTGAGGAAGTGTTCCCTTGTGTTACAGCAACTCCATTTTGACATGGAGAGGCTCCCTCCCAAGGTTAGTTTCAGGTGGAAAAACTCCTGACAGTAGTCCTTTGGTATGATCAAAAAAGGATTTGTTACACAGTTGGAGAAGTCCCAGGTCAAGGGACAGGGAGGGATGGCTCTCTTTGGGAGAAAGCCCCCCCAGAACAGAGAAAAGCAAGTGCACAGGCCTTTATTTATAAAGGGGAAGTTTAAAAGGCAGCAAGAGGGTACATGTGCTTGTGGGTTGGGGTGGGGAGCAGGTGAGCCCTCTCAGGATGATGAAGGAAGCAGTAAATGAGACTTAGAGCATAAAAGCAAACGTCAGTGTAGGTCAAAATTCCTTCTTTAAAGTCTTGATTCATCCCTGGCATTTGAATTAGCATAACAACCTCCCAGGTTCCCTGTAAATAAACTTGTACTTGAAAGGGACCAGATTTGCAAAGCCAACCCAAAGTAATTAGTCCGGCAATTATTTTAGCTCCATAAATAATAGTGTAGAGCCTTTCACCCCAGGCAGAAGGAGATGGCCAGGAAAAGAAATTAATGGGGGTCTGAGAATCTCTTGGAGTATTTTAGTAATATAATTGGCTGTTTTGGTTTGTTATTTTATTTGTTGAACTATTCTGGATATGTTTCCTATATTATTAACCCACATGCAATAGGAGGTCCCCTTTAAGGCACAAGCTCCACTTCGAAATACCAGTAGGTAGTTTAATGTAATGTATTATCAATTGTCATAGCAAGTAGATTGCTTTGTCCCTCATTAAGGGCTTCTAAGACCTGAGTTGTTTGGTTTATGTGGTCGGCCAGGAGTTATGCCATTATCTGGGTAGCCTCTATGAGATGAATCTGTTACAGAATTGAAAACACCTAAACACCTTATGCCTATTACACCAAAGCTGGTGATGAGGCCCAGTATAATAGGTAAAAAGATGTCCCAGTGCTCCCTTTTGTAGCCAGTTGATAGGGGAGCCTAGGGGGAGGGCATGAAGGGGAAGTCAGTGAGGAAGCACCTGGTGAGGTTGTGGTGTCCTGTTGCAACAATTCCATGCTAAAACCCACCAAATAAAGATTCTGACTCCTCTCATATCCTACCTCTGTCTCTTCTACCCCACTTTTATACCCAGTTGTGTCCCCTTTAACTTCCTCAACTGCCTTTTCTTCTCTCTCACCTCCTGTCTTAGCCTTGCCACATTTTAATCTGTTCAAGTCTGCATATGCTCTGTTCCTAGCCTAGCTGACACTAGTACCAACATGGTTATTGTGGACTGCTTAACTGGAGAGGGTGACAGGTAGTCAGTATGAATATTGAAGACCTCCAGAGCAGCAAGAGTTATTTGTATAAGTGGTTGCCTCTCCTGGGGCACCTGGTAACATTGCTGGAGGTTTAGTGCTCAGGTGACATTCTCTGTTACTATTACAAAAAATATTGTCCATCAAGTTGAGGAAGAAGGAAATGTGGGGCAGTGATAGGGGAATAATGGAGAGTGAAGTATGAGACTGTCCGATGAGGGGAAATCAGCTCATGGGGCCATGGAGTTGTGATGAGTGGTATAGCAGCAGATATGGGAGCAGTTAACATTTGAGGGTGTCAACATCGAGGCTAGGACTATCAATTATGCTGAATGTCTAAGTTATCTAGGATGCTGGGTTGATGGGAGTCCTGGCCTAGCCCCAAAACTTTGATGGAAAGTTTTATACATTGGAGAAGTACTTAGAGATGTGACTGAATATCAGTATTCCTTTGTCCCCAGGAGTTATAACGTAATTTCTTACAGGAAAACTGTGGACTGATTGAATACCCCGAACAAGTGAAGTCACAGCATAGACAAGAAAGGGCCCAAGGACTTTGGCATTGAGCTGGAGTGGTAGATTCCAAGACCCAAGCCAGCCAAATGAGGCATTGCCAGGCCAACCAGAGTCTGGCATAATATTATGCTAGAATGTTGCATAATATTTTCAAACCTGTGGTCTCCGGGCCTTGGCATGCTAGAGGTGCCTATATATTATAGGGGCCACGGGCATTGTTATCCCAGATTATGTAGTGGTTTCTCAGTCAGTATCTCCGTAATAGCATGGATTCAGAGCTAGCATCCTATTTAAGAGTGTTGGTACTGGGAACTAATTTAAGATCTTCCTTTCCTCTTTGGAAGAACCATAAAGTTGTAGACGTGGGCCCAGCCAGGCACCAAGACCTCCATTTCCTGCAAAGAGGGATCTCCAGTTAGCGAACCTTTAAAACTATTGGGTTAGCCAAAAAGTTACTTCAGTTTTTAAGTAAAAATAAAAGACGCATTTTTCATTTTCACCAAGAACTTTTTTGAACAACGTATTCACCCTTTTGTTCCACTACCTTCTGCCATTTTTCAGGCAACTTCATAATTCCATCTTCCCAAAACATTTTATCTTTTTGAGCAAAGAACTGTTCCAGGTACCTTTTACAGTCTTCCAGAGAACCGAAATTTTCCATTAACAGAATTTTGTAAAGACCGAAATAAATCCGAAGGTGCAATATCTGGTGAATACAGCGGATGAATCAGAACCAGCCAAGCTGTAACAATTTTTGCCTGATCATCAAAGAAACATGCAGTCTTGCATTATCCTGATGGAAGATTATGCGTTTTCTGTTGACTAATTCCAGACGCTTTTCGTCGAGTGCTGCTTTCAGTTGGTGTAATTGAGAGCAGTACTTGTTGGAATCAATCGTTTCGTTTTCCGGAAGGAGCTCATAATAGAAGACTCCCTTCCAATCCCACCATATACACAACATCACCTTCTTTGGGTGAAGACCGGTCTTTGGTGTGGTTGGTGGTGGTTCATTTCGCTTACCCCACTATCTCTTCCGTTCCACATTATTGTACAATGTTCACTTTCATCGCCCGTCACAATTTGTTTAAAAACGGAACATTTTTGTTAGTTTAACTACAGAATCGCATGCAGAAATACAGTCAAGAATTGTTTTTTTCGCTTAACTTATGTGGAACCCAAACATCAAAGCGATTCACATAACCAAGCTGGTGCAAATGAATGTCAGTGCTTGATTTGGATATTTTGAGTGTGTTGGCTATCTCCTGTGTGGTATAACATTGATTGTTCTCAATTAATGTCTCGATTTGATCTCTATCAACTTCAACTGGTCTACCCGACCATGGAGCATTCTCCAGCGAGAAATCTCCAGCATGAAACTTTGCAAACTACTTTTGACACGTTCAATCAGTCATGGCACCTTCTCCATAAACTGCACAAATCTTTTTTTGCATTTCAGTTGCGTTTTTACCTTTCTTGAAATAATAAAGCATAATATGCCAAAAACATTGCTTTTTTTCCTCCCATCTTCAATATTAAAATGGCTACACAAAAATTCACCAATTTTGATAAGGTTTTTTTTTTAATGCATGCTGATAGGACAGCTGTCACAATACAGTCTAACAAAATTGTTTCGAATGAAGTTAAAGACAGCTAAGCTACTAGAGCCATCTTAACGGAAAAAAAACAATGAACTTTTTCGCCAACCCAATATATTGGGCAAGGTCTTTGGCAGAGACCTTTCTCATGGCATACAGAATAGTCTGTTTGGGAGTGTGAGGGCCCTCAATTTCCAGTGAATCCCAGTCTATTATCCACTCTCTTGTAAGTGCCAGTCTATAGATTGCACCATGATCAAAAAGGGAAGGGGTCTTTAAGTGACGGGGGATTTTCTTTGGGATCATAGATTCATATATGGGGAGTGTCCCCTCTTGTGGCCAGAAAAGGGAATGGAGAGGTCCTCATTGTGTTTCGTTAGGATGCCCTATGAGTTAAAAGGTTAAGAGTTCAGAATAAGAAAGTGGGCAAAAGAGAGACCCATTTAGGAGACCATCGTCCATTTTGTAAATTTAAGAGAGCGTCCTTGAGTAGGCCATTATGTTTCTCTGTTAGGCCTGCTATCTGCCGACATTAAGACAGATTGGAAGCTCAAGTGATGCCTTGTTTTTACAGCCCATGTCCAGACTGAATGAGCAGTAAAATATGTACCCTCATCAGAGGCAGTGTTACCAGGAAGCCCAAAGGGAACTAACGTTTTGTGAGGCCTATAATAATACTATTGTTAGCAGTAGCATGGCAGGAAGGATAAACCAAGAGCAGGCCTGTCTTAACAATCAATCTTTGTTGAGGGCATAGCAATTTGCACCAGCATATTGAGGCATTGGCTTAACAAAATGAATTTGCCAGTCAGAGAAGGGGTGTTCATTCCTTGGTATGGATTTCCATTGGCCATAATGCCAATGACAGGACAGGACACAAAGATCACATTGAGAGGCCATAGTTTGGGCTAAGGCCAGTGTCATGGGGATGCCATGGTATTTAGCCCGTATTTAAGGGTCTGGGGACTGCGGTGACTGGACATCTCATGGACCCACTGAACCAAGGACAGGGAGTAATATCTGAGCTTATTTAAAAAGTGTGAGCAAGTTAGTCAGCTGTGGCATTAAAATGAACTTCTTCTGTGGTGGCCTTAGCATGAGTTGAGACACGAAACTTTAATTGTAATATGCAAAGTCTGAGCAGCAATATATCCCCAATGTGGAAGGCCCCATAGGGCATGATCCTGAATGGGATAATTACTTTGAGCCCATTGACCAGAAATAAACAGTGAGGCCATTAGCTACCACCCAGGAATCTATAAACATATGGAAAATGGGCATACCTTTATTGAAGTGTGTTCTCCAGTGCCAAAATGACTACAGTCAGCTCTCAAGTTGAGCTGACTCTTAAGTCCCATCCTTTATCAAGAGTGACGCAGTCAAGGGGTGGAAAGCAGCAACTCTCCAGCAGGCTGTATCACGTATGATTGCCATGCATAATATAAATGAAATCCCCTTTTTACTGGATTTTCTACTCAACAAAGGTATGTCCCTCTGCTTTTATGTCCTATTCCAAGTACCCTAAACAGTCTTGAAAACCAAGGTCACTTGGTTAGGTAAATTATTTGCAGGACAAAAGCCTGAGGCTCTAAATTCTTGGTGCTTTTTTCATATTCTGAATCTTAATTTTCTTACTCCTTTTTTTTGTAATTGTTATCCTTATATTGTTTTATCGACATCTAAACTTTTAAAATTTCTTGTTCTATCCTCTGCCAAAATGGACAAAATAAGACCTTTAGCTTGCCTTTACTTCACTTCTTTTTCAGCATTCTCTTTGTTTTCTTTTTAGTAACCCTTGGCTTTCCCTCTCTTTGATGCATTTTTTAATTTTGTTGGAGTACATCTTTGGGTAATTTTTAGGGTGTTATATTTCCTTTTCTTTTAAGAAGTTTGTGGACATTTCTCCACTGTCTTATGTTACATATTGTAAATAACCATGTTGTTAAACTGGTTCTTGTTCCTTTGTAGGTAACTTCATTTTCTCTTTACCCTTGAAGTTCACAAACTTTACCAGGATGTATTTATTTATTTTATAAATTTACTTATTTTTTTGTTTTTTGTGGGTTTTTTGGCGGGGGGGTTTGGTTGTGTTGGGTCTTCATTGCTGTGTGCAGGCTTTCTCTAGTTGCAGCGAGCGGGGGCTACTCTTCGTTGTGATACGCAGGCTTCAGTCGTTGTGGTACGTGGGCTCAGTAGTTTTGGCACACGGGCTTAGTTGCTCCGCGGCATGTGGGGTCTTCCCGGGCCAGGGATCCAGCCCGTGTCCCCTGCATTGACAGGCGGATTCTAAACCACTGCACCACCAGGGAAGTCCCTACCCAAGGACTCTTAACATTGCTGACGGTATTTTTAAATTGCTGAAAGGGCTTTTTTTTTTTTAATTTATTTATTTATTTTATTTTTATGGCTGTGTTGGGTCTTCGTTTCTCTGCGAGGGCTTTCTCTAGTTGTGGCAAGCGAGGGCCACTCTTCATCGCGGTGCGCGGGCCTCTCTTGTTGCGGAGCACAGGCTCCAGACGCGCAGGCTCAGTAACTGTGGCTCACGGGCCCAGTTGCTCTGCAGCATGTGGGATCTTCCCAGACCAGGGCTCGAACCCGGGTCCCCTGCATTGGCAGGCAGATTCTCAACCACTGCACCACCAGGGAAGCCCGAAAGGGCTTTTTAGAAGACATTTTGTCCATTTTTTGTCCATTCTTAACTACTGCGCCACCAGGGAAGCCCTACCAGGATGTATTTAGTTCTGTTTCTTTTCAGTGTTCCCTCATAGCACTTGGTTAGGCCCTTTTAAAAATCTAAATATTTTTTCCTGCTTCAGGGAAATTCCTTTGGTTCCTTTTAACTTAATGTTCTCTCCTGGAAACCCTATTGTTTAGCTAATTAGACTACCATATTGATCTCATGTCACTTACTTTCTGAGAGAATTTCTTTATAATCTTTCAAGATGCCTATTGCATTATCAAATCTTTAATTCTTTACAAATGTTTTTGATCGCCAACTATTACCTTATTTTTAAGAGACCCTTTGTCTTAGATTATTGCTGTTTTATGGGTTTTGTGG
The DNA here is from genome assembly GCF_949987535.1 of Balaenoptera acutorostrata. Lineage (NCBI taxonomy): Eukaryota > Metazoa > Chordata > Mammalia > Artiodactyla > Balaenopteridae > Balaenoptera > Balaenoptera acutorostrata. The sequence continues at coordinate 48,949,038 of NC_080085.1, forward strand.
TTTCTAGAATTTGATTTTAATCATAAATTTTTTAAGAGTTATTTCTTTTAGGAGTTAGTTGCTTGGTTCCATCTGGAACTAATTGGTTTTTGTGTGTTCATTCGAATTCTTAATCATCTATTAATTTTAAAAGAGGGCTTAAACTGTCCCCGTTGCACAGTAGCATTATGACATAGCATTATATTAAATAGTTAGACCTCCTTAAAATAACAGACTTGATGTCTTAGTAATCTCTAATAGAGCACTAATTTTAGTTTATGAATACTCAATTTTAATAGCGCCTTAGAATTTAGACATTTGTACGAATGGAAGTCTATTGAAGGGTCTATCATACACCAATAGAAACCCCAAAAAAAGGACTTAAATTTTCGATAAGTTTATAGCTCATCAGAAATACCAAAGGCCATTGACAACTGTTGGTCCCAGTAATTGTCATATATCTGCCATTTCAATAGCATTTGATGAGAGGTGCTCTGTTGACCATCATGAACTGAAAATCCTCTGGTTTCTTTTAGATCTCAGGCATCAGCAATTATGAGTTTGTTTTATACATGGTTTATGGCTATTGTATGTGCATGTGCCTTCCTTGTCAGGTTTTAAAATGAGACTTTTAAAAATCTCATTAAACGAGTTAGGAAGCCTTGTTTTTTTTAATTAATTTATTTATTTATGACTTGTTGGGTCTTCGTTTCTGTGTGAGGGCTTTCTCTAGTTGCGGCAAGCGGGGGCCACTCTTCATTGCAGTGCGCGGGCCTCTCACTGTCACGGCCTCTCTTGTTGCGGAGCACAGGCTCCAGACGCGCAGGCTCAGTAGTTGTGGCTCACGGGCCTAGTTGCTCCACGGCATGTGGGATCCTCCCCGACCAGGGCTCAAACCCGTGTCCCCTGCATTGGCAGGCAGATTCTCAACCACTGCTCCACCAGGGAAGCCCAGGAAGCCTTGTTTTAATTGCTCCTAGAAGGTTTAATAACACTCATGTCTAAAATTGTTGGCTTGGTTCCTTTCTGTTACTTGGTAGTATTTTTAAAAATTCTTGTAATGGTCTAGTCTGCTTTGCTATCATTTCTTTTTTTTTTTTTTTTTTTTTTATTAATTTATTTGTTTATTTATTTTTGGCTGTGTTGGGTCTTCGTTTCTGTGCGAGGGCTTTCTCTAGTTGCGGCGAGCGGGGGCCACTCTTCATCGCGGTGCGCGGGCCTCTAACTGTCGCGGCCTCTCTTGTTGAGGAGCACAGGCTCCAGACGCGCAGGCTCAGTAGCTGTGGCTCACGGGCTTAGTTGCTCCGCGGCATGTGGGATCTTCCCAGACCAGGGCTCGAACCCGCGTCCCCTGCATTGGCAGGCGGACTCTCAACCACTGCGCCACCAGGGAAGCCCTGCTATCATTTCTTGATAGTCAATTTTTATGACATTTTCTTACAAAAGCATTGCACTTCATTGTTAACATGCAGTTTGTAAAATTTTATTTGTTCTGAATCCAGTTAAATCTCTTTTTTTCATTGCTAATATATATTGCTCTCTTTATTAGATTTCCCTTAAGTTTGTAAGCTTTTTCAGTCTTTTCAGAGGGCTGGTAATTGGTTTTAATTATTTGTGCATTTTGCTTACAGTTTCACTAAATTCTACTTTCTTCTGTTTTTTCTAGTTTCTCTTTTGTTTACTTTTTAATGAATGCATTAATGCTGTACTGTTTTCTCTTGCATAGAGTTTTTTCCATATTCTTTTTCCCATATTTGCATTAATGGTAGTCTTAAGGCACGATTCTATATACTGTCAAAAATTGGTCAATAAATGCTGGAGAGGGTGTGGAGAAAAGGGAACACTCTTGCACTGTTGGTGGGAATGTAAATTGATACAGCCACTATGGAGAACAGTATGGAGGTTCCTTAAAACACTAAAAATAGAACTACCATACGACCCAGCAATCCCACTACTGGGCATATACCCTGAGAAAACCATAATTCAAAAAGAGTTATGTACCAAAATGTTCATTGCAGCTCCATTTACAATAGCCAGGACATGGAAGCAACCTAAGTGTCCATGGACAGATGAATGGATAAAGAAGATGTGGCACATATATACAATGGAATATTACTCAGCCATAAAAAGAAACGAAATGGAGGTATTTGTAGTGAGGTGGATGGAGTTAGAGTCTGTCATACAGAGTGAAGTAAGTCAGAAAGAGAAAAACAAATACAGTATGCTAACACATATATATATGGAATCTAAGGAAAAAAAAAAAAAGGTCATGAAGAACCTAGTGGCAAGATGGGAATAAAGACACAGACCTACTAGAGAATGGACTTGAAGATATGGAGAGGGGGAAGGGTAAGATGTGATAAAGTGAGAGAGTGGCGTGGACATATATACACTACCAAACGTAAAATAGATAGCTAGTGGGAAGCAACCACATAGCACAGAGAGATCAGCTCTGTGCTTTGTGACCACCTAGAGGGGTGGGATAGGGAGGGTGGGAGGGAGGGAGATGGCAAGAGGGAAGAGATATGGGAACATATGTATATGTATAACTGATTCACTTTGTTATAAAGCAGAAAGTAACACACCATTGTAAAGCAATTATACTCCAGTAAAGATGTTAAAAAAAAAATTGGTCAGATTAATACGCAAGGACTCTTTTTTTTCCGCGGCATGTGGGATCTTCCCGGACCAGGGATCGAACCCATGTCCCCTGCATTGGCAGGAGGATTCTAAACCACTGCACCACCAGGGAAGTCCCTACCCAAGAACTCTTAACATTGCTGATGGTATTTTTAAATTGCTGAAAGGGCTTTTTAGAAGACATTTTGTCCATTTTCATCAGTAAGTTTACATTCACTTTAACCCAGCAAACACACGCCACCATCTTACATTTTTTTCCTGCTTAAGCAGACAAAAAAGGGTATATTTTTAGGTTTATCAATTCTCACCATTATGGACTGGTTTATACACATGGTGGTACATGTATTTAGTAGAACAGTATGCAGCCATTCAAATTGAATGAGTTGTAGTGACATGGAAAAGATAAAGGAGATTATATGGTGCATATTACAATTGAAAAAACAAGTTAACCTCATTCTTGTCAAAATATGCTCATAAAAATCTTGAAATTTTCAGGTTTTATTTATATATTTTTTCTTAAATTTTATATATTTAAGGTGTACAACATAATCTGTTATACATAGTGAAATGATTTCTACAGTCAAGCATTATCTCCTCACATAGTTTCCCTTTTTTGTGTGATGAGTGCACCTGAAATCTACTCTCTTAGCATATTTCCACTACTCATTACAATATTACTAACTATAACTGTCATGCCTATACATTTCCCCATAAAAATCTTGAAGAGTAGTCACTAAATTCCTAATAGTGATCAATCTCTGATGGGCAATATTAGAACTTTTACTAAGCACATGCACGTGATTAAATTGTTGTACATTGAGCTCTGGGTTATATTTTTCATCTTTTTTTTAGCTACTGAAGTGGTGACTGTGTTTGTATTTCAAGAACCATCATTGCTCTCCTCACTCCAGGACAATGGATTGACAGATGTCATGCTGCATGCACTGCTGATCAAAGACGTGAGACCTTTCTGCTGATCTGTAAAGAATGCTCCATGCATACCCCTTTCCATAAAATGTACAGACATATACACACACACACTTGAAAAGCAGTCTTATGGCATGAAAATCCTATCTTTTGTTTTCTATATGTAGTATTGAAACTATTGGAGGGTGGGGGGAAGGGATAGTTAGGGAGTGTGGGATTGACATGTACACACTGCTGTATTTAACATGGATAACCAATAAGGACCTACTGTATAACACAGGGAACTCTGCTCAATATTCTGTAACAACCTAAATGGGAAAAGAATTTGAAAAAGAATAGATACATGTATATGTATAACTGAAGCACTTTGCTGTACACCTGCAAACTATCACAACATTGTTAATCAACTATACTCCAATGTAAAATTAAAAGTATTTTAAAAAAGAAAGAAACCATTGGGACCTGGTCATCAAGATCCCTTTGATCTCTCTGTGTAGTACACCTGGCCAAAGTTTCCTAACTCTGTACCTGTACTCTTTCAGATGTCTTCAAGCTCACTTTATTTTCTCTCTAGGTTCCTGCTACCCGTGAAGTCCTTGGCTCTCTCCCAAATGTATTCAGTGCACTCTGCTTGAATGCCCGAGGTCTTCAGTCATTTGTACAGTGTCAGCCTTTTGAACGTCTCTTCAAAGTTCTTCTGTCTCCAGATTACCTCCCAGCCATGCGGAGGAGGAGGAGTTCTGATCCTCTAGGTAAGTAAGGATTTGCCTTAAAATAAATAATTGGTTGGCTGTTGTGCCGAGAGTTAGGTGATTATCAGGCCACCAATTGGCAAGGAAACTCTTCCTTGACCCCACTTCATGTCTCTGGCTAGGTGTGCTAAGCTTAATGGGAATTATCACCATATAGTCTATTGCAGGGAGAAAAGAATACTTCATCCTTAGCCTCTGCTTATAATATTTCCATGCTTCTCAACAGTTCACTGTTAAATGTACTGTTACAGTGCTGGTGAGAAATAGGTATTAGAAAACCAGCAGTAGATTTTCAGGTCCACCATCTAGTCTTCAGCAACAGGAGATCCTGGTAATCTTCTGTTCTAATATCAAAGTCCCTAAGATAGTCACAAATTAATAGATTTCCTTCTCAGTGTATTTGAGACCAGATCATTGAGGCGTAGCAAGAAGGAAGGGTTCCAGAAAGAATCCAGTTTTCAAAAATGTGCTTTGTCACCACTGTAGCATTTTAGCCACTGCCATTCTTTACCGGGGCAGTCAGGGTTAATGGTTTATGGTTCTTTCGTTTCTCGTTCTCTCTTCACGCTACAATACTAGTTCAGACCTTGACAGTAGAGATTACTAGGGTAGAATTTAGCATACATGATTACCTTAAAGTGTGTTTACTAGACTGATAAATTTCTTTCCTCCTCCCCAGTGATTTGGTTGCAGAGGTTGGTGTGAATTCGTTTGAGAAAGCATGGCATTAGAAAATCACAACAACCAGCTCAGTTTCTTCTTTCCTCCTTATATTGGCACCAAAAAAAAAAAAATAGCCCAAGCTCTATTTTCTTCAGTCTTTCTAACAGTTCCATTTTTGGCTTTAAGGGGATACTGCCTCCAACCTCGGGAGTGCTGTTGATGAGCTCATGAGACATCAGCCAACCCTCAAAACAGATGCAACGACTGCGATCATCAAGGTGGGAAGTGATACGGCTGTGACCATGGGCATGAGAGAGCAGTGAAGTGGGAGTTTTTAGGAAAAGGCATGACCTACTGGAGGTCATTTGGATTCTTAGACTGTGCCTATAAGAGGATTATGTCTGCCTCATTTTCTCCAAGTCCTTGGGTTGGTCCTTTACCCCACCCCCAAAAAAAGTCACTTAAGTATTGCTTTCTTATACAGGATACTAAGAAGTTGCCAAGGCTTAGCTTCTGTTTGTAAAAGCATATTACCCTTTCTAATCTTTGTTGCTTGGTTTTTGTTTGGGGTTTTTTTTTCCCACATTTACTGGCCCTGCCAGTTGCCCCTTAGGATTGTTGAAACTGGTAAATGAGTTACTGGTGGTTGGTGAATTAGAACATGGAGTCACATCAGTCAGTCAGTCACTTAACAGCCATGTGACACTGAAGAAGTTATTTAACTTCATAGGACTTCAGTTTCCTTGTTTGTAAAATGAAATTAATGACTATATTCCAGGAAATAGTGTATATAACATGTATATAAAGTGTTTTGGCACTTCTGTATATAGCACATAGAAAGTGCTCCAAAAATGTTAGTCATCTCCCCATTCCTTAATTACTAATAAGTAATCTTGTTTCCTTTGCCTTTCAGTTACTTGAAGAAATCTGTAACCTTGGAAGAGACCCTAAATACATCTGTCAGAAGCCATCAATCCAGAAGGCAGATGGCACTGCCACTGCTCCTCCCCCAAGATCTAATCATGCTGCAGAAGAGGCCTCTAGTGAGGATGAGGAGGAAGAGGAAGTACAGGCCATGCAGAGCTTTAATTCTACCCAGCAGAATGAAACTGAGCCTAATCAGCAGTAAGTGTTCACAAGACAGGTTCTCTAGCCTTGTGATCTTGAGCATGTTGTTTTCATCTGTAAAAATGAGGGAGTTGGATTAGATCCAGCTATAAGGTTCTTCCGGCCCTAAATGTCTGTAATTTATCTTTCTTTGACCCTTGTGTGTCGTTTGTGCTTTGGTGTTTAATTGTTTTGGTTGCTTTAGCAAGCTTTCTTTTTTAAATGCTGTTCATGAAATTGAATCAGAATTCAGTATATCAAGTTAAAAGGCCTTCTTCAGAGGATTTCCCTTTGTTGATTTGGTATTCCATGTCATCGACTGCTTGATTGTTTTCCATAAGTGAGCATGCATTAAACACGTTGCACTTTTGAAGCCTATCTCCTAAGAAGTTCTTAAGAGTTACAGGGATTTGTTGTTGGTTGGTCTCTGTTTTTGTTTATTTCATCTGTTCATTCCAGATACATCAGAAGGCTTTGGAATGTACTATATGATTGTAACTAGGCACAGTAGATTTTCCTTGTATTTATTTGAGGTTTGTTCTACATGAAAATTGATTACCTGGATGGTGAGATGGGGATGGGGGTGAGCTTAAAGACTGCTGGTAGAACTGGTTCTTCGAGCTTACAGTGTTCGCATGCAAGGGATGAAAAGCAACTACTGTAGCTGTAAGTCTTAATCACCTTCATGCTCGAAATGGGCATGATCCCTCTGGACAGTCATGCAGTCTTTAATAAGTGCTCTTTTGGTGTATATATAGAAGTAGTTCTGAGAAAAGCATGAGCATTTTAGGTGTGGATATGAATGGGTTTGAGCTCATCTCAAAGGGTGGCTTGGGACTTAAGAGAAGATTATGGTGGAGTAGACAGCAGGAGCAAAGGTCTAGAATCCAAAACAGGTATGCCCTCTTGGAACTCTAGAAAGTAATGAGCCTGTTGGTATGAATTTTTTGGAGGGGAGAGGCATTGTGTTTTAAGTATGTTGCTTTCTTGGGCAGATATATTTTCATTGTCTGAGAAGGCAACCCTGCCTTCATCTAGCACCATCTTCTGTTTTGATTAAAATGTTCTCTTTCTGAGAGGAGGTGTTGTAAAGTGCTGGTAGTAACATAGTGAGTTCAATTTGTATAAAACTATCAAGCTGTTCACTTAAGTTTGTGCACCTTTTGCTTGTATGTTGTGTGTCAATAAAAAGTTTACACACACACACAAAAAATGTTCTCTTTCTGGAAAAGGAGAATACCCTAAAAGGAAGCAGGACTTTATTTGCAAAGGAGTCGGAATCTTAGTGCTTCGTTGCCACATCCTTGATTGTCAGCCATCCTGCTGGCATAGGATTCCCGTTCCTGGCTACAAACTAGGGATGGATTTCTTGAATGTTAGTAGTGGTGGTGGTTTTGAGTCAAGCTGTGTACATTCGTCTGGATATAACTTTCCGACCTGGATTTCTTTTTCTTTTTTTTTTTTTTTTAATCAGTCATCAGTTTTATACACATCACTGTATACATGTCAATCCCAATCGCCCAATTCAGCACACCACCATCCCCACCCCACCGCAGTTTTCCCCTGTTGGTGTCCATACGTTTGGTCTCTACATCTGTGTCTCAACTTCTGCCCTGCAAACCGGTTCATCTGTACCATTTTTCTAGGTTTCACATACATGCGTTAATATACGATATTTGTTTTTCTCTTTCTGACTTACTTCACTCTGTATGACAGTCTCTAGATCCATCCACGTCTCAACAAATGACTCAATTTTGTTCCTTTTTATGGCTGAATAATATTCCATTGTATATATGTACCACAACTTCTTTATCCATTCACGACCTGGATTTCTTAATACCTTTTGTCTAACATGCCCAGATTTTAAGCTGCCTTGGTAAATTGACATTTTCTCAAGCCCTCATATGTCTTCACTCTGCATGCTTTTCTTGGAATATCATGAGTCACTGTATATTCTATTCATATTTATCCCCCATCCTCAAATTATCTTATCTCCTTCTTTTCCATCTACCAAATTCCTACAAGTCCAGCTCAAGTGTCTTACTCTTAAAAGAACTTTTTTTAACCTCCAAATAGGAAGTTGATCTTTTGTGTTCTTCCAACAGTTTTGTTAAAATTATTTATATATTCTAATGGTTTCCCCCACTAATCTACATAGTTCTCCAAGGCAGGAACAATGTCTCATTCAACAGTGTATCCCGATCACTTTGTATATAGTAGGTAATCAGTCAATAACTGTTTATTTAGTGAGTTGATAAAATGAATCAAGAGTATTAGATTAAGGAGTCCCCGAGTCTTAAATGCCAAGAGAGCTGGGCCTAATGAAACATGAACAAGAATGAAGAAATAGTTAAAATCTAGACCCACAACATTAATACTCTATCATAGTATTAGTCATATGTAGCTTCTAAGCTGCAAAGGACTCTAATAGTTGCTGTTCCGTGGTATTGATGTTCTTCTGTATCTTGCATGGTCTGGGTGTTCATCAGCACCTCATTCGCATAACATATCTAAGAATCTCACAAATATTGACACGTGTACTTTTCTACTCCTGCCACCTTCACAAGCTTCAATTGGGTCATTACGTGGATTATTAGAGCTGGAAGGGAACACAAAAGACTATCTAAACTCAACCTACGTTTTGAAAGCCACTATCTATTAAAGGTAAAATTCTTTTATCTCCTTATCCCAGGTAGTTGTTGTGGTGGGAGTTGCTATGTACTTTCTGCCAATATGGGAAAGTGGCTTCGAAAAATTTGCAGTGTGTGCCACCCCTCTCCCCAAAAGTCTTGTTTGTATCCTTCCCCCACCCAACGCAAAATTCTTCAATGGGACTCCCAAACAAATTCTGGTTTCCCATGCCCACATCTGTTTTCCAATGCCTTAAATACACGCATGAGTAAATTTTTTCCATTAATTTTAATTGAGGTATATAATTCCTATACAGTAAATGGTACAGATTTTAAATTTCCTATTTCCCTACCCTAAAATGGGGCAGCTACCTATCTTATTTCTGTCATTCATAGAATAAGTTTGCCTGTTCTGGAACATCGTATAAATAGAATAAACGGAGTCTTATATGTATATCATATCTAATGTATATACTTTCTTGTTTCTGGCTTTTGTTGCATAGCGTATTTTTGAGATTCATCCATGTTGTGTCTATCAGTATGTTGTTTTTGTTGCTGAATAGTATTCCATTGTATGAATATACTACAGCATTTATCCACTCACCTGTTGACAAAGTTTTGAGTTTTCTTTTTTCTTTTTTTCCTTTTTCCAGACTAAGACAGTGTTCTTTTCCCTTGGTTTTGTCCCCAAAATCAGCAGCTAGCATTGAATAAAATGATTGATTGTATTTGATCTTGAGACACATGGTTTTGTGCTACAAATCTGCAATAAGGAAACTTAGGCATTACAGTCTACCCCAAATACATGGAGTTCTGTTCTGCATTCAAAGGCATTCACCACAAGTAGTTCTAAATACTTGTCTTTTGGCCTCTTTCTTCTGCCTTCTGAACTGTTTGAGCTCAGCAAAACTGATATTGCTGGGGGTGAATATACTTGCCAGTAAGTAACCAAGGTTTTCAGTTGGGGCACCATGGTTTATTTTTGTGATTGATTCCATTTATTTTGCCTAACTTAACCACCTACCCTGAACAACTTGAAAGAAATGGGTTATATATATCCATGTGGTCTTTGTAACTTGAATAACAACTGTCTGGGCCTTAAAGGCATCACATGCAGAGAAACAGTTGTTCCCTGAATCGTGGCCCACTGGGAGGGCTCTTTTGCCAAAGGCAGCTGTGTCTCCTCAGGAGTGGGAAGAAAGACCTGATTTTCCTACCCCCACCCCCGCCCCCCACCACCGAAAAACCCCAAAACATGAGATCTGTTGTCCTGTACCCGTGTACTATGACACTCAATTGGAATCCTTCTCCTCTACATCTGATTAAGGGCTCCAACATCATAAATACACATGTAAAAGTGACTAGAGTTAAAATTAAGTTTGGGAATGTGTGTTTGTTTTGGAGAAGGCGGAGAGGCAGCAGTTTTTAATTTGACAGTTAAGATAAATTTGTTTCATTCTTCATGGAAATGCAGTCTTCCATTGTTTCAAAGATGCTATGGGTCAAAGTTTCATATCAGGTTAGGATTAGAATGACTTTTCTTAAAACCAGTGGTAGGAGGATTTCTACTGAAGAAAGTTGATCATTTTTACTATTCCTATATGATGCCCTGAGCCTGGAAGCCAAAAAGATGAGGGTGGGGAGAAAAGTGGTTACTGAACAAGTTCATTACTGGAGTTTAAGAACCACTGTTGGTTTGTTTTCTCTCTTGTTCTCTCCAACTTCCATCTAGCAAATGAAGAAAGTACATTTCATGATGGTGCTTTGGGTCTTTACCATTATATTTGGCTTCTGCAAAGGAGCAGGTATCTCCCTGGGCTTAGAGCCACACCTGTACTTCTTAGCTGTAGAGGTGGATCTCTGAGTTCTTCCCAGGGAGGTGCAGTCAAGCTGGGGCGGATAATTGGTGTAAGTAGCAGGAAATGTGGCAGTGATTCTGCAGAGGAAGTTTACAGTCAGGGAAGGGTTTGCAATCTTCCCATGGAATCATTTCACTCCTGGCTTATATATAGGTCCTCCCTTTGTACAAAGTTCTTCCCCAGATTCTTCATTGAGCATGTTCACAACATCCTACCCAAGCCCCCTAGCTCGAGATATTTTAGCTCTAAAGCAGTTCGTCATGCCTCTCCACTCTCTTTTCCTATTGCCTAGTCTCCATTTTGCTGCCACATATCCCCATGCCTGGCAAATCTTTGTTCACATTTTATCTTGCTCAGAGACGAAATTATTTCTTGCCAATTTTTCTGCCTTCTCCCCCTACCTCTCCCTTCTTCTATCTCTGCCCTTTTCTCCCAAATTTCTCCCAAGGGCCTATATCTAAACTGTTCCTTATTCAACTCAAGTTTTGTCCTTTTCTAGGGTTTATGTTTTAGGTAGATTTTGTTTCATTTCAATATACTTTGTGGAGTTTTTCCCTCTGTTTATTTCTTACAAAAGCCAAGGTGTAGCCATTGGTCTAAAGGCTGCATTTTCTGCAGCTATGGCATTATTGCAGCCTTCTTATCTTCAATGCATCATTGAAGCACCTGAAGCAAAAGGACCTGATCACAATTTTTGGGTAGTTCAGGAAAAGGTTGTTAGAGAAGGAGGCCTTGGGTGTTGCCTTCATCTTTGACCAACTTTGACTATTCTGAATGGTTTACCAATCTAAGCATGGATTCTTGACCAAAATTAAATTCCATTTCCTGCTCTCTATAACATTAAATCTGATGCAAGAACACGGTAAGATGTTTATGTATTTGTTTCTTTGCCTAGCTCCTTTCTTCAAGCAAATATTTAAATAGTCTCTTAATTGAACTTGCTTATTTTTAGTATTTTCGTATTGATGAATTCCTCCTACAGTAGTTTGCCTAAGATAGAATAATTTCTTTTGCGATATGTACAAGTGCTGAGTTTGTAAAAGCTTGGTTTTTCCTTTTGTGCTCTCAACCTACTCAGGCTAGGAAAGCTACCTTCAGAATTGATTTCAGCTCTTTTCTTTTTCCTTCTTTTTTTTTTTTTTTCTGTGCTATATACTAAAGGCTATAAGTCTAACTGAGAGAAAGGACTAGAATTTCATGGTTTCCTTTTCTTCGCTTTGTTCTTTTGCACTAGTATTGTGAATTTCTGTGAAACTCACTCTTTTCTCCCTTAACAGGGTTGTTGGTACAGAGGAACGTATTCCTATTCCCCTCATGGATTACATCCTTAATGTGGTAAGATTAATGGTAGGGCAATCTGAGTAAAGGTGTGTGCTCTTCTGGAAAATGTGTGGGGTTACCAAATAGTCTGATGACTTGTGTTTATTTTCACTGGGGCCCTTAAAGTGCAGAGAGCAGCGGGGAAAGATGTGTAAACCTTGTTCTGTGTAATTTGCCAAAAATTAGCTAACAGTCCCTTTTTGAATATTCCCAATTTTCTGTTGATTCCCCTTTGGAATCCAAACAGGAGGAGAATGGGCTTTGTTAGGCCAGTCCAGTATTATGTTCCTTGAGTGTGTCCCAACATATTTTTTTCCCGTTACTTGCCATTTTTTTCCCATTAACTTCTCTTTTACCAGTAATAATAATAATAAAAATGTGGTGTTTTCTTTTAACTTCTGTGTGTCTCACAGGAAAAAAGGAAGAGTTTGAATTTTCCCAGAGTTATTTACCTATAAGGGGAAGCCCATTTAGCATTTGTTCTAGCCCAGTAAGCACTTCCAGACTTCCAAAGATGGTTTCTCTTTTGCCTGTGTGTTTGTTTCCCATATTTTACTTTCTTACCCTTACAAAATGCTCTGTTTAGTCTGAATCACTCTTCCAGAGTTCTAGGTTTCATTTGCATTATGAGCATATTTGAAGAAAAGTATCCATGATGTTTGCTTCCAGGGGAGAGGCAACACATTATCTGCAAGAAGCACTAAATGAGCAAATTAAGAGATTAGACCTGATTCTGCCACTAATTCATGGTGTGGCCCTGAGCAAGTCATTTAACCTCTCTGTGCTTCTCAGATTATGTGACTTTAGGTGTGGCTGAAAAGATATATTGGGAAGAAGTTGTAATTCCTTATTTTCTGGATGTTTAGGGGTCATTTCATATACCTATTACTGCTTACCTGAGGTTTTGATATTCTAGAAAATACTGGTTTCATGACTATAAGGTTACCCCTGTCCAAATTCCAAGCTGGCATTTTAGTTCCAAGTGTCAGGCTCTAACTTTTTTTTTTAATTTTTATTACCTAGATGAAATTTGTGGAATCTATTCTGAGCAACAATACAACCGATGACCACTGCCAGGAATTTGTGAATCAGAAAGGACTCTTGCCTTTGGTTACCATTTTGGGTCTTCCCAATCTGCCCATTGACTTTCCCACATCTGCAGCCTGTCAGGCTGTTGCAGGTGTCTGCAAATCCATATTGGTAAGAAGCATCTGGCCGAATATTTTCATTTCTTTTAGAAATCAATTTTGCAATACTTCTATATACGTGTTTTTACTGTGGTCTCCCCTTCAACTAAAACATAATGAAGAAATTTGAGGTTATGTACTATAAGTGGATTTTGTGACTAATAAATAGTGTGCCACGTTATTTCTCATTGAAAAGTCAAAGTGTTTGTTCTTTGTTCCTGAATTTGGTATATAGTTCTAACATATGAGTTTTTTGGAAGGGAAAATAAATCTCCAAGAAAGCTTTGGAAGTGGGTTTTAACACAGTCTGGTTTGTTTAGCCATGTATTTTTTTTCCCCTTTCTCAGGCTTGATAGTTGTGTATTTTAAGCATGATTGACCTGTAGTTCATTGCTCAAATTTTGCCCAAAAATGAAGTTGCTTTATTTTAAATAGTGGTAAAAGAGATATAACATGATATTTACCGCTTTAACCATTTTTAAGTGTATAGTTTAATAGTGTTTGGTACATCACATTGTTGTGAAACCCATCTCCAGAACTCTCTTCCTCTTGTAAAACTGAAATTTGCACCCATTAAACAACAACTTTCAATTCCCCTCTCCTTACCAGCCCCTGGTAACCACCATTCTACTTTCTGTCTCTGAATTTTGACTGTTCGAGGTATGTCATGTAAGTTGAATTCATGAAGTACTTGTCTTTCTATGACTGGCTTAATTTGCTTAGCATAATTTTCTCAAGATTCATCCATGTTGTAGCATATGTTAGAATTTTCTTCCTTTTTTAAGGCTGAATAATAGTCCAGTGTATGTTTAAAGTGCTTTTTGTTTATCCATTCATTCATTGATAGACATTTTGGTTGCTTCCACTTCTTACAAATAGTGCTGCTACAAACATGGGTGTGTTCTCCAGACCCTGCTTTTGTGTATGGTGAAAACACTTAAGATCTATACTCTCTTAGCAAATTTCTAGTATATAATACAGTATTATTAACTATAGTCACCACGCTATACATTAGATCCCCAGAACTTATTCATCTTATAACTGAAAGTTTATACCCTTTGACCAACATCTCCGCAACTTCCCCCAGCCCCTGGCAACCACCGTTCTACTCTCTGGTTCTGAGTTTGACTTTAAAGTGAGATCATACTCAAGGCTCTGCTTTCAGTTATTTTGGTTATCTACCCAGAAGTAGGATTTGCTAGATCATTTGGTAGTTCTGTTTTTAATTTTTTGAGGAACTGCCATACTGTATTATTCACAACATCTCTACCGTTTCACATTCCAACCAGCAAAGCACAAGGGTTGATTTCTCTGCGTCCTCACCAATACTTGTTAATTTCTAGTTTTTTCATACTAGCCAACCTAATGGATGTGAAATGAGATCTCGTGGTTTTCGTTTGCACTTCTCTGTTGATAGCGATGTTGAGCATCTTTTCATGTGCCTGTTGGCCATCTGTATGTCTTCTTTAGAAAAATGTCTGTTCAGGGCCTTTGCCCATTTTTTTTTTCCGAAACAGTACATTTTATTTGACAACAGACTCCCCAGTTTGTCTCAGTTGTGACATATAGATGGCTTTAGATTGCTTTTTTGGTGGTCACCCATGCTGAACAAGATTTTTCAATCTTCAAAACAACCAAGGCTCAGAGATTCTGCGTTTCACTTCAGTTCACAAATCCAAGTGTGTCCTCCATTCACTGGAGCATTTTGGCATAGATTCCCTTTGAGGTAGAAGGGTAGAGATGAAGCCGTTCCTCCAAGTTCAAAGAAGTAAGGTATTGCTGGCTGGTGCTTCTCAGAAGGCTGGCACATCTGTGTGTTTCTTGCCTAATTCTTCTCATTGGCCTGGAGCATCTCTTCACATTTTCTCTAGATAGCCTGGCACTTTTTTTTCCCCTCAATTGCCTGATGCTTTCCTTCTCTCATCAGCCTAGAGCTTCTGAGGAAAAGGGAGAGCCCATTTTTTAATAGGGTTGTCTGTTTTTGTTGTTGAGTTGTAAGAATCCTTAATATATTTTGGATATTAATCCCTTATCAGATAAATGATTTGCAGATTATTTTCTCCCATTCCATGAGTTGCTTTTCACTCTTGGTAGTGTCATTTGATGTGAAAAAGGGTTTTAATTTTGATGAAGTCCAGTTTGTTTTTTGTGGGGGTTTTTTGTTGTTTAGTTTTTGCTTTTTACTTTTCATTGCCTGTGCTTTTGGTGTCATACCTAAGAAATCACTGCCAAATCCGGTGTCGTGCAGCTTTTATCCTATGGCTTTTTCTAAGTGTTTTATAGTTTTAGCTCTTATATTTAGGTCTTTGATCTATTTTGAGTTAATTTTTTGTATGGTGTAAGGTAAGGTTCAGCTTCATTCTTTTGCATGTGGGTATCCAGTTTTCCCAACACTATTTGTTGAAAAGATTGTCCTTTCTCTATTGTACCCTTGTTTTGGCAACCTTGTCAAAAATCATTTGACCATATATGCAAGGGTTTATTTTGGGGCTCTCTGTTCTGTTGGTGTTGATGTCTGTCTTTATGCCAGTACTACACTTTTGATTACTGTAGCTTTGTGGTAAGTTTGCAAATCTGGGGATGTGAGACCTCTAACTTTGTTCTCTTTTAAGATAGCTATATCTATTTGGGGTCCCTAGAGATTCTGTACGAATTTTAAGAGAGATATTTCTGTTTCTGAAAAAAAAAGCCATTGGGATTTTTATAGGAATTGGATTAAATCTGTGAAGCTTATTTATTAGCTGAGTTGTGCAATGATAAGTAATTTCTGCTAAAAATCAGAAATCCAATTTCTTGCGGACTTGGAAAGATCCATAATTGTGACATCTGCGTTTGATATTTTATTTTGCTTTTCTTTTTGCAAATACTTAATTAAGTGCTATTTATGAGAGAGAGAGGGGGGAAAGGGCTGCTCCATCTTTATCCTACCTGTAAGATACTGTGTGAGGGTGGATAGATTTATTTAAAGCCGTAGGAAAGGCACATAAGTTCTCCTATCTTTGAATGGCAAGTGATAGTGTTCACTGTCAAGATTTTTCTTCATACTCAGAAAGAAATTGCAGGGGCCATATAATCCTTGAGTTGTCTCCAAAATAAGAAAATGCCTAGCTGATGCCTATCCTAGAATTGTCTCTCTTATTGTGGTAAGAAAAAAACGTTTGTAATAGTGGTTCATTTCCATGCTTTGGAACCTTGCCTAACATTGCTCCCTGTTGTGCAAAATTTGGAATTAATCTTACAGCATGGAGTCCTTGCTGTAACAGTAGTCCAGTTTGGCTGTCACAATCTTTTAAATTTGATTGGCCTACCACCTTTGAAAGCCTCTCATTCAAGAGAAGTAATGTGTTGCTCTAAAAGGCGTTTAGGTATGTCATACCTTCGTTCATGTTTTGGCTCCACCATTTACCAGGTCCAAGACCATGGCCAGGTCTGAAATTTGTGAGACTTGTCTTCCACTTCTTTCATCGTGACTATTAAGACATGCATATGAAGTTCATTGTACATTAATGCTTTAATTATTCTTCTTATTTCAGACACTGTCACATGAACCCAAAGTCCTTCAGGAGGGTCTCCTTCAGTTGGACTCCATTCTTTCCTCCTTGGAGCCCTTACACCGCCCAATAGAATCCCCTGGGGGCTCAGTGTTGTTGCGAGAACTGGCTTGTGCTGGCAATGTTGCTGATGCTACCCTCTCAGCTCAAGCCACACCTCTACTGCATGCGCTCACTGCTGCCCACGCCTACATCATGATGTTTGTTCATACTTGTAGAGTTGGACAGGTAAGAATTATGTTAAGTGTGAACATGTTGGTTTAAAGTCGGTAAAATACCTAGGGCATATACGTGGCATCTTAGTGTACTTAGAAGCAGTTCTACCTAGGCGAGCTACTGAAAGAACAGTTTTAGGGTGAGTTCTTTTGGGTGGATGACTTAAGTTTATGCTTCAAGTTGCTGTCTAGTTTCACTTCCCCTTAGTATTTTTTTCATTGGAAGTTGGGTGACCATATAACTTGTTTTGTCAACTGGACCTTCTTGAGAGTGAAAGAGGTTGAGATAAATACAGGTATTAATAGATCTGTAGCATCCATATAGGCCTTAGGGATGTATAGTCACCCCTTTTAGCAGACAAGCCTCAACTGGGTGCTCATCTGACCGTATTACTTCCTAATCTTTCTACAAATGCGTGTAGGCTTGATAATAAGATGGCAAGAAGGAAATTTGACCACAGAACATTTAAGTTAATGGTGATTAACAGATTACTAAAGATTTTCTAAATATCAAACCCTATGTCTGCACTCCATGTGAGGGTCCTCTTATGGCTCCAGAAAGTTGAAGTTTGGGGGTGGGGGGGTTTGTTTATTTGTTTTTTGAGTGCTCACAGTTTTGCTACCTTTAGTTGTCAAGTAATCAAGTCTAAAGATTATTGGTGTCGTATTTTTAGCAGCCCTGTTTTATGCTGTTGAGCTAGGAGTGTGTTCTTTGGATCAAAATAAATGAAAAGCACAATTATAAACTATTTAGAAAATAATTAAATTACATAGCAGAGCTTTAGGGAGTGATTTGATTGATTGAAATAAAGAAATAAACAGGAAATAACAAGCCCCCTCACCATCTAAAAAAATTAGGAAGCTGTCAATGTGTCTATAAAACTGTTTCTTCCATTTAGAAGAACAGAGTTGCCTATGACTCCTGTTTTTCATTTTACAAAGAAGAAATGAGAAGGGATGTTAGAGACAGATTGTAAATATTGTAAGAGAATACCTTCTGGAACTATGATCTCTTAAGTGTGGAAATTTTGATGAAGTACACAACTCTGAGAATAGTAAGGAAGGAAAAATAGAAATCCCTTATCCTTTGTAAATAGCTGAAAGTTGATTTTGAATATAAATGTTCAGAGGGCATCCCAAAGATCACCTGTTTTACTTTGGCTACAGAGTGAAATTCGTTCCATCTCCGTAAACCAGTGGGGCTCTCAGTTGGGTCTGAGTGTTCTGAGCAAGCTGAGCCAGTTATACTGTTCCCTGGTGTGGGAAAGCACTGTCCTTCTCTCCCTGTGTACCCCAAACAGGTAAGGAAATGGTCATCTCTTTTACTATCTCTGTTGTCTTTCCTAACAGAGAAACTAAGCTTAGTGAGCCTGGGGTATTGCTTTGGTCAAGGATAGAAAGGTAAAGAGTTCAGAGGCCTCCTTGTCTGTCTTAGTTCATTCGGGCTGCTATAACAAAGTCCACAGATTGGGTCCTTATAAACAACAGAAATTTATTGCTCAGAATTCTGGAGGCTGGAAGTCTGCATGGTTGGGTGAGGGCTGTCTTCCACATTGCAGACTTCTCATGGTATCCTCACATGGCAAAAGGGACTAGGAATCTCTCTGGAGCCTCTTTTATAAGGCACTAGTTCCATTCATGAGGGTTCTACTCTTAAGACTTAAGCACCTACCAAAGGCCTTACTACTAATACCGTCTCATCAGACATTAGGATTTCAACATTTGAATTTTGAGGAGACACAACATTTAACCAATAGCATTGTCCTTCCCACTTATCAGCCAAAGGACTTCCTTACAAATGTGTCATCTTTAACCTGATATCTCAATTATGCTGTGTCAGCATGGTGGGTGTTTACAGTTTGGTCCTGTTGTTAGCCAGATATAAAGAGTTGAGTTGGAAACCTGTTGAGTACGACCTCAGGAATTCCATCATTGCAGATGTTTTATTAGGTTAACTTACCTGCTATAGGAGGGGGATAGTGTCAGCCAAGCAGGTCAGAGACCAAGCACAACATTAAAAAGATGAGTTATCAGAGGTTTTTTTGCTCACTGTTTCTCTTCTTGCAGCCTACCATCTGGGTGTGAATTTGGTCAGGCGGACATGCAGAAACTGGTTCCAAAGGATGAGAAGGCAGGTACGACCCAGGGCGGAAAAAGATCAGGTAACTCCAAGAAACTAAAATCCTAGCCATTAATTCTCTTAAGTTCTGTCTGTCTCTGTCTTTATAGGTCTATTGTGAAATTTTAGTAGGTCTATCATCTGTAGTCTTCAGTTTTTTCCGTTCATTAATTTTTAATTATTTATTTTAAAATTAAACTATTTTCAGTTATTTTTTCTATTAAAAAAATACATACCCACAATGATAAAAATTAGAAGATGTAGTAGAAAGAAGAATCACCCATATTTATACCACAAAAAATATTTTGGAAGTATCTGCTAATCTTTTTCCCTGAAGGTATGTTTTATTAACATAGTTGTGATTATCTTAGACATAATATTTTACAGGTCTCTTTTCACTTAATATTAAGTGCCATGTAAAGGTACCACGAATTAACCATTCCCTGTTGTTTCTAATGTACTATTTTGAAAACTGAAGATCTTTGTATGTAGTTTTTTGAGAATGTAAGATTGATTCTTAGAAATTACTGTAACAAAGATTATGGTGGGTCTTTAATTTTTTTTGTATGCTTATTTTTCAGAAGCTTAATTTCTTACGTTAAAATGGTAAATGACTATTCTAAGTGGCTCTGGCTTCGCAAACCACTTTTGACACTTTCAATCAGTCACAACACCTTCTCCATACACTGCACAAATCGTTTTGTGCATTTCAGTTGCGTTTTTACCTTTCTTGAAATAATAAAGCATAATATGCTGAAAATGTTGCTTTTTTTCCCTCCCATCTTCAATATTAAAATGGCTACACAGAAATTCACCAATTTTAATAAGTCTTTTTTTAAATGCATGCTGATATGACAGCTGTCACATAAAATCTAACAAAATTGTTTTGAAGGAAGTTAAAAGACTTAAGTGCTACTAGAGCCATCTTATGGAAAAAAACGAACGAACCTTTTGGCCCACCCAATACAATCTTCTGACCATAATGCAACAAACCAAAAATTAACAGAAGTAGCTTTTCTAGAAAGTTTTCTTCTCCTATACTCTGCATCAGGGCGAAAATGAATTTGATAAACTATTAAGAAAACAGTGAAGATAATTCTGTGTATGAAAACCTATCACAGAGGGGCTTCCCTGGTGGCGCAGTGGTTGAGAATCTGCCTGCCAATGCAGGGGACACGGGTTCGAGCCCTGGTCTGGGAAGATCCCACATGCCGCGGAGCAACTGGGCCCGTGAGCCACAACTACTGAGCCTGAGCGTCTGGAGCCTGTGCTCCGCAACAAGAGAGGCCGCGATAGTGAGAGGCCCGCGCACCGCGATGAAGAGTGGCCCCCACTCGCCGCAACTGGAGAAAGCCCTCACACAGAAACAAAGACCCAACACAGCCAAAGATAAAAATAATAAATAAATAATAAATAAAAAATTTTTTAAAAAAACCTATCACAGAGATAAACCCATGCACATATGGTCACCTTATCTTTGATAAAGGAGGCAAGAATATACAATGGAGAAAAGACAGTCTCTTCAATAAGTGGTGCTAGGAAAACTGGACAGCTACATGGAGAAGAATGAAATTAGAACACCATACACAAAAATAAACTCAAAATAGATTAAAGACCTAAATGAAAGGCCAGACACTATAAAACTCTTAGAGGAAAACATAGGCAGAACACTCTATGACATAAATTACAGCAAGATCCTTTTTGACCCACCTCCTAGAGAAATAGAAATAAAAACAAAAATAAACACATGGGACCTAATGAAACTTAAAAGCTTTTGCATAGCAAAGGAGAACCATAAACAAGATGAAAAGACAACCCTCAGAATGGGAGAAAATATTTGCAAATGAAGCAACTGACAAAGGATTAATCTCCAAAATATACAAGCAGCTCATGCAGCTCAATATCCAGAAAACAACCCAATCCAAAAATGGGCATTTCTCCAAAGAAGATACACAGATTGCCAACAAACACATGAAAGAATGCTCATTAATCATTAGAGAAATGCAAATCAAAATTACAATGATGTATCACCTCACACCAGTCAGAATGGCCATCTTTAAAAAATCTACAAATAATAAATGCTGGAGAGGGTGTGGAGAAAAGGGAACCCTCTTGCACTGTTGGTGGGAATGTAAATTGATACAGCCACTATGGAGAACAGTATGGAGGTTCCTTAAAAAACTAAACATAGGGCTTCCCTGGTGGCGCAGTGGTTGAGAGTCTGCCTGCCAATGCAGGGGACACGGGTTCGAGCCCTGGTCTGGGAAGATCCCACATGCCGTGGAGCAACTAGGCCCGTGAGCCACAACTACTGAGCCTGCGCGTCTGGAGCCTGTGCTCCGCAACAAGAGAGGCCGTGATAATGAGAGGCCCGCGCACAGCGATGAAGAGTGGCCCCCACTTGCCACAACTAGAGAAAGCCCTCACACAGAAACGAAGACCCAACACAGCCATAAATAAATAAATAAAATAAATAAACCCAAAGTTTAAAAAAAAAAACTAAACATAGAACTACCATACGACCCAGCAATCCCACTACTGGGCATATACCCTGAGAAAACCATAATTCAGAAAGAGTCATGTACCACAATGTTCATTGCAGCTCTATTTACAATAGCCAGGACATGGAAGCAACCTAAGTGTCCATGGGCAGATGAATGGATAAAGAAGATGTGGCACATATATACAATGGAATATTACTCAGCCATAAAAAGAAATGAAACAGTTATTTGTAGTGAGGTGGATGGACCTAGAGACTGTCATACAGAGTGAAGTAAGTCAGAAAGAGCAAAACAAATACCGTATGCTAACACATATATATAGAATCTTTAAAAAAAAATGGTCCTGAAGAACCTAGGGGCAGGACAGGAATAAAGACACTGACGTAGAGAATGGACTTGAGGACACGGGGAGGGGGAAGGGTAAGCTGGGATGAACTGAGAGAGCGGCATGGACATATATGCACTACCAAATAGATAGCTAGTGGGAAGCAGCCGCATAGCACAGGGAGATCAGCTTGGTGCTTTGTGTCCACCTAGAGGGGTGGGAGAGGGAAGGTGGGAGGGAGACGCAAGAGGGAAGAGATATGGGGATATATGTTTATGTATAGCTGATTCACTTTGTTATACAGCAGAAACTAACACAACACTGTAAAGCAATTATACTCCAATAAAGATATTTTTTAAAAAAACCTATCAGATATACTGTATGCTAACACATATATATGGAATCTAAGAAGAAAAAAAAAAGGTCATGAAGAACCTAGGGGTAAGACGGGAATAAAGACACAGACCTACTAGAGAATGGACTTGAGGATATGGGGAGGGTGAAGGGTAAGCTGTGACAAAGTGAGAGAGTGGCATGGACATATATACACTACCAAACGTAAAATAGATAGCTAGTGGGAAGCAGCCGCATAGCACAGGGAGATTAGCTTAGTGGTTTGTGACCACCTAGAGGGGTGGGATAGGGAGGGTGGGAGGGAGGGAGACGCAAGAGGGAAGAGATATGGGAACATATGTATATGTATAACTGATTCACTTTGTTATAAAGCAGAAACTAACACCATTGTAAAGCAATTATACTCCAATAAAGATGTTTAAAAAAAAGATATGCTTTAAAAAAAAAAAAAAGATATGCTTAAAAATTGTATTGAGATTGCTAAAGATAGAGAAAATGATAAGGAACTAATAAAGCAGACATAAGTTATGAAACAACAAATAAGGATTTTATATGACAGCTAGTTATTGTATTGTGGAGGAAGGGGACAGAATTAATAAAATATACACGAAAATGGATGAAACCAAGTGTTAGAATCTCAAATTTTGTCAGTCTTAAATATACCAACTTTAAGTCAAGGAAAGAATAAAATAATTTACTAAAAACCAAGAACAAAATTAGACTCGCAGTCAAAGAATTGCCTTGCATAACAATTTCGATATATTTTTCCCCAGCAGTTTCTTTCACATTTAACAAAGGTATCTCCATTTCCACATAGTTTTTCCAGAATATTAGAAAGAAAATTTGATGTGTTTTATAGTTTGCCTAATGCTGATTCTTAGATCAAGAGCACCCCCCCCCCCGCCAAAAGACTCATCTCACATTCATATACAAAAATCTTAAATTCTAGGAAATATATTTCTCTAGTGGTAATCTGTGATGTCCAAATGAGTTTATTAACGAGCTCTAAAATTCTAGTGGGGTATGCGCCTTGAGTGCATGGGGTCACCACACACACTGCAGTTTATGTGAAGTTTCTGGGTTATGCAGTGTGCCTACAGTCTTCCAAGGTAGCCCTTGAAAGTTAAGACTTTTAACATGCTCTCATTGGAAGATGTCAGTGTTAGCTACTTAGAAGGACTCCAGGGAAAGAAGTACAGTTTTGCGTTTTTTTCTTTTCAGATTTAGAAAGTTGTGGACATTTTAGTAACAAGCACTGTAGGTACCTCTTTCTTCGGACTCTTCAGAACAAGGAACCAGGTGAGTGCTGGGTCAACATGGTCTTATTGCTCCCCTCTTATGTCTACAGATGGGGAACAGGATGGAACTGCTGGAAGTATGGATGCTTCTACCCAGGGCTTGTTGGAAGGCATTGGGCTTGATGGTGACACGCTGGCTCCTATGGAGACAGATGAACCTACTGCTTCAGACTCTAAGGGCAAATCTAAAATCACACCTGCCATGGCTGCCAGAATCAAGCAAATCAAGCCGTTATTGTCAGGTGATTCTCTTTCTTCTGCTCCCTTTTAGAGCCTGGTATGGCTGTATTGTTTCCTTTAAGGAAGTTTTAAACTTGGTGGCTCATTTTCAGGTGTCTGCCATGTGACAGGCTCTGTACTAACTGTTAGGTATACAGAGATGAGAGAATCGCTTTCTGAAAGCCAAGTCTACCCCTCCTTTTCTTCCTGCTCACTCTTCTACTACTGCAGATGACCTCTGCTCCTACCATTTCCCTGAAATGTCTCACCGAGGTATCTGTAACCTTGTTGCTAAGTCCATTGGATACTTTTCAGTCCACTTCTCACTTTTCCACAGCATGATGGTTGACCTATCACCTCCTTCTCAAAATACTCTTTTCTTGGCTTTTGTGGTATTAATATTAATTAAGCCCTCCTGCTTTCCTGTTACATGTCTGGCTACTGCACTCAGTCTCCTTTTCCTTTCTCTGTCCCTCAAGTGTAGCTGGCAAGTGACATAGTTGATTTGTGTTTTAGTAGTTACTTTGCCAGCTCTGTGGAGACTACAGTAATATGATGCAAGACCACATTAAAGGTGTGCACTGGGGACTTCCCTGGCGGTCCAGTGGTTGAGACTCTGCACTTCCACTGTGGGGAGTGCGGGTTCAATCCCTGGTCGGGGAACTAGGATTCCGCGTGCTGTGCGGTGCAACCAAAACAGTGAATAAAGATGTGCACTGATCTGTCTTTGCCATCTTTTGCCCCTTAATGTAAAATCAGTGGGGAACCTATTTTCTGTGTTCTGTACCTCTACCAATTTTGTACATTTGCCACTTTCTGACACCTTAATGTGAAGGAAAATGTAGACAACTCCTGGGAATTGCGGGCTCTGCCCAAAAGCAAGCAAAATATGGCCTTTGGTGTTTCCATTTGTTATTTTAAACCTCCTTGAATTTTATGTTCTGTTTTAATTTGTTTAATTCTGCTCCTTTGTTTTAATTTGAAAGTCTACTGCCGCTTTCCCCATATTGAAGAAAAATTGACCATCCAAGAAGATGCTAATGTTTATCTCCCCTTTCTTTGTTAGACCTCTGTGACCTTCGAACATTCTGAGGTTTCTGGGTGGGCCCAGCCCATGCTTTTGATGTCTGTTTCTCTGTGGTTACTGGCCTTTTGTTTTTCTCTTTTATCCTTGCTGACTACCTTTGAGCCACTTTGTTGTCTATTCACCTGAAAACGGTGGTGGAAAAGTACAAACTTAATGTGTACGTGCATTAGGCTTTCAGAGTCTAGGCCCACCCAACCTCCAGCCAGGCAGTGCGAGTATCTGTAGCCTGATCCCTCATTAGGATTGGGCGATCGTAATTTGGATGGATTGGGAAAAAGAAAAGACCTGTTCCTTTCTTCTTATGCTGTATATCTCAGAGCTTACTGAGCTTTTGGGGTACGATATGTGGTACCAGCTCAAGTAGAGCCTATTTTTTTTACAGTGGGTTCATATATACATGTGTATAATTAAGAGATGTGCTTTGATTCAGACCTGGATCATGATGAAATAATGTTTATTTCAGACATGTTGTGACAGCATTTTCATTTGTGATTTTAGGAGTAATAAATATTCACTATAGAAAAAGTACAGAGAAATGTTTTAAGAAAAGCAAGGAAATTACCCAAATATAATGTGTTAAGAAGGCCACTTTTTAAATTTTTATGCTTTTCCTAACAACCTTTTTTCCTTTGGGGACCATACATTTAATGTTATGATGAGACGATACTAGTATATATGTGATGTTCTTTTCTGGTCTAAGTTGTTAGCATTTTTGCCATTTTTAAAGTTCTCTGTAGGCATTTTAAGTGACTCCATAATTCAATACATAGATATATCATTTACTTAAATAGTTCATATTGTGTATTGCTTTCTACAAAGGTAGTTTCAGGTTATATCTCCTAACACTGTGAGTGCTTATCTTGTTTGTCTTTCATATTTATTATATATTGAATGCCAACATACTTCTCAGTCTCCTGCCTTCAAAAGAGGCATTTATTCCCTGTGGAGCTTCCTTTTCAGATATCATATGTAGAGACAAGTCCAGGTGTTTCATAGAATGTTTGAGTGGGAGGGAGTAGTCAGTCATTAAAATGTATTAACAGTAATGTGTCTGTTATAATGAAACCATTCTGAAAATGCTGTACAGCCTTATTCTGACTTTTGGGTTACAGCTTCCTCTAGATTAGGCAGAGCACTGGCTGAGCTATTTGGACTCCTTGTTAAACTTTGTGTGGGGTCTCCTGTCCGCCAGAGAAGGAGCCATCATGCTGCCAGCACCACCACAGCACCAACACCTGCTGCTCGATCAACGGCCTCAGCTCTCACTAAGCTCCTCACAAAGGGCTTATCTTGGCAGCCTCCACCCTATACGCCTACTCCACGCTTCAGGTGAGGTTCTGCTTGAGATGCAGAAAGAATCTAATTGGTTCCTTCTCCACTTGAATGCAGAGTGAGCCACTGAATTAGAGGACTTGGAGGTCCCTTGTTTTACTCTTAAATGTGTACCCCAAATACTGTTTAAGCTACTTGTTTTGGTTCTGCCTAGTCTGAAATATAGAGATTTTAAAAGCATTTGTAATC
This sequence comes from Balaenoptera acutorostrata, assembly GCF_949987535.1. NCBI lineage: Eukaryota > Metazoa > Chordata > Mammalia > Artiodactyla > Balaenopteridae > Balaenoptera > Balaenoptera acutorostrata. The sequence goes on from NC_080085.1 coordinate 48,975,292, forward strand.
AAACTGCATTCCAATAACCTTGTATTTACTAGTAGGTGGGAACTGTCACCCTTTTTTGCCTTAGAAATTTTAATATCCAAACTATTCACCCACCTGCATTCTAGTCAGTCTATCAGTCACTTCAGTGCAATGTTAAATTTTACTCTTGGCTTTTACTTGAATTTCCCATTGCTTCTGTGTCTGCCTCAGAGAAGGTTAACTTTTTGCTTTTTCCCTCTTCCAGGCTGACATTCTTCATCTGTTCAGTTGGTTTTACATCCCCAATGCTGTTTGATGAGAGGAAGTATCCCTACCACCTCATGCTGCAAAAATTTCTCTGCTCTGGAGGCCACAATGCTCTTTTTGAGTAAGGATCATGTTACTTTACAGAGAAGCATTGTTTGGAGTTTGGTCTTTTCTGTGTGCCTTAGCAGCCCACAACTTTCTAAGCCACCTATCCTGTGACAGTGGGATACATAGGGACAGCCATTGGGTATACCCTTTCACGTTTCAGGAACTAACTGTATTTATCTCCATCTTCCTGGAGGGTGGGATTCAGCCTGTCCTAGGAATGTTTGTAAGGGTCTCTGTTTTTCTTCATTTGACTTGTAATGTCTGGTACATATTTTTCTAATACACTTGTCCTTTTCTGCTGTTTTCTCTGAATATGATCATTTTTCTGCTTCTTTTGGTCAGAAGATTCTAAGCTAAGTTTCACTTTAGGGTTTTTGTTTGTTTTGGCTTTAAAAGTAAAGCTAGAAGTGGTAGTAATTTTGCCATATATGCGTATAACAAATATATGTCAATAATATGTCAATAAAGCTGGAATAAAAACCCAAATAAAAGGTAAAGCTCTGTATTCAACATCTTGTAATTACCTATAATGCAAAAGAACTATATATATATATATATATATATATATATATAACTGAATTGCTGTATACCAGAAACTAACACAACATTGTAAACCAGCTATACTTCAAGTAAAAAAAAAGGGGGTGGGGGGTAAAGCTAATAAATGTTGGATAGACTGGAAGCAATAGCTCCAAGAGGAGGGACTGGGAAGCTTTTGAATGTGTCCCTTTCTCTCCCCATCACCAATCTAAAATACTAATATTCTATCTCTATACTTTCTCTTATTTGAATTTAGAACATTCAATTGGGCTCTGTCCATGGGAGGCAAAGTTCCTGTTGCTGAGGGATTAGAACATTCAGACTTACCTGATGGCACAGGAGAATTCCTAGATGCCTGGCTAATGCTGGTGGAGAAGATGGTGAATCCCACCACGGTGCTTGAATCTCCACATTCACTGCCTGCCAAATTGCCTGGAGGTGTTCAGAACTTTCCACAATTCAGTGCCCTCCGCTTCCTTGTGGTAACTCAGAAAGTGAGTAGTCAGCATTCTAAAACCAAGAGCAATTTCTCATGCCAACTGGGTAGCTCCCACTCTGTTTTGTCCTTCTTAGTGAAACAACTCGATTGGTAGAGAACCACTGGATCCTACTCCCAGATAGGGCTGCCTTGCAGAATGGGATAGAGATCACTTGATAATTTTCTGTGGTGTAAACATTTGAACTGTAAACTTCAGATTGGTACTTCCAGGTTGGGTTAAATGCCCCTTCTCTGTACTTCCTTGGGCTCCCCCCAACCTCAGTACTGCCTAGGATTTTGTTGTTGGCACTGATTGTGGAAGGACCGTCTCATAAGTCTTTGACTTATTCTTCCTGGGGTTTTGAATTGAAACAAAATGATCTTCACACAGCTTTTCAAATGACTTATAGGCAGCCTTTACTTGCATCAAGAACCTGTGGAACCGGAAACCCTTGAAGGTGTATGGTGGGCGAATGGCTGAGTCCATGCTGGCCATCCTGTGCCACATCCTCCGAGGAGAACCTGTTATTCGAGAAAGACTGAGCAAAGAGAAGGAGGGGTCTCGAGGAGAAGAGGATACAGGACAAGAGGAAGGTGGCTCCCGCCGGGAACCTCAAGTCAACCAGCAACAACTACAACAGGTGGGGTTCTGACCTCACACTCCAGGGCCAAGACTTTGCACCGGAGAGTATACTGCTCGTGGGGTTTCTAAGTTTCTTAATGCCTGGTCCTGTTAGGGGATAGGTTTAAATTTGTTCCCTCTCTTATTCTTCATTTTCTTCTCCTGAGAAAGCTGGAGAATAGTTTCAGTACTCCTAATAGGTAAAAGATTTGTGTCCTCCCAAGCATATTGTTTAGTATTGGAAGTCTTTTACGTATTCTCAGTAGGCTGTGGTTGCCATGTTCTTTGGAGGCAAACTGTCCTCAGCTACTTTCTCATTAGTCTATGAAGAGAAGGAATATTGTGGCCCAAATTTATTTTCCATCAAGAGCTTTCGGAAACCTTAGTCACCTATAAAACTTTTGTTTTCATTTTTAAATTTTAAAAAATTGGAGGCTAGAAGTGGCGGCGGGGGGGGATGCACTTAGATCCTCACATTTCAGTCTCAAACAGCATTTAGCGTACTCCTCTTGCAATTTGTGTGTATGTATGTGTGTTCTCTTTATATCTAGAGTCCTGTTCAAACATGTCTTCTATATGTACATGCCACTTTTTTTTATTATAATAGTTAAAAGTGCTCACTTAAAGAAAAGTTAGAAATATACTGAAATACTTTTTAAAGGCATTCTTAATATCACCACACAAAATAGTCATTATGTCCTTTTTTTCATCACTTAGTTCTATGCGTAATTTTTACATAGTAACATCATACAGTATGTAGGCTTATACCACTGTCATTAAGAAAATGGGTCTTTTTTACTTCTTAATCATTCTTTTATTGCTGGATATGTTGATTTTCTTATTATTTGATGTTGTAAAGCTGTGATGTATAGTTTCTTTTTCTACAAATTTTTCTGTGCATCTCATGATTATTTCCTAGTTGTAGATTTCCTGGGTCAGTTTTTCAGGCTCTTGTTCTGTTGCCAGTTTGTCTTCAAGAAAAGTGGGACCAAGTTTTGCTTCTGTGTGTGAGTCTCAATCTTTGAATTAGAATAATCTTCCTAATGATAATAACCATCTAGGTGAATTTTCTTAAAAGGATGGAATTGAGAATCACCTTGGCTCCTTGCCTCAATGTGTAGCTCTGTGTAAATGGTATGGAGGCACCAGGCAGAAAGGATCATTCACGTTATCTAACTGCCTTAACCTTATAAATGTTCTCAGTTCATATGAAGTTAGGAAAACTTGTTTACGTCTTAAAAGGATTCCTTTCTTTTTAAAATGCATTTGGATTTCTCTTTTACCATGGTTCTGAGATCCTGCCTTCTTTTTGTAGCTCATGGACATGGGCTTCACAAGGGAACATGCTATGGAGGCCCTGTTGAACACCAGCACCATGGAGCAGGCCACAGAGTACCTTCTAACCCACCCTCCCCCGATCATGGGAGGAGTTGTTCGGGTGAGTTGGCTCAGGGGCTCTAATCTTTCAGGGCATTGGTTTGGCTGCTGATGTGCTTTACTTCTCCGTGTCAATATTTTCTTTATATGCTAACTCTCATAGCTCTAGAATATAAGGAGCAGAAGCTTTCTGTCTCCTAGTCATGCAAATTACTGGACTTTGCAGAGGAACTCTTAAATTATGCATAATAAGAAAGTAATAGGAAGGCTCTCTTGTGAGATGCCAAATGGTCACATTGAAGCTCCTTTCCTATATTTAATTTTATTGTGATTTTTCCCTCTCGTTCTCGTAAGTGACCAGGTAAGCCTAATTGAGTTTGACTCTAGAGAGCAGCATTCAGAGCCCCTTCTCTTCCTCTCTAAAGCTTGAGCACAGGATGTCTGGTTCCTTATGAGTTGTGTGTGTAGTTCCTTGGAGTGTGTATAGTTGCTGGATTTTCTGTTGTTGCTCTTTAGGATCTGAGTATGTCCGAAGAGGACCAGATGATGAGAGCAATTGCCATGTCTCTGGGACAGGATATCCCAATGGATCAAAGGGCAGAGTCACCTGAGGTAACTAGGAAACGGGGCTTCCAAGAGGGTCTGACACATTAATCTTAGTATTTCTATGAACATTCTGCTACTACTGCAGAGTAATTGGTCGAATTAAAGTCTAAACAAAGACATGTGAATACTCATTCATCCCAACCTTGCCATCACTAATCTACATTACATTGACCTGAAGCTTTAAGTGAAACAGATGAAGCATTAATATTTATTGTCAAATAAGAGGCCCAAAATGTCCTTGGTAGTACCCATTAGGCCAAACTTGGCTGTCTTTATTACCTAGGAATCTAGGTAATAATTACTTCAGTTTACCATACCTGCAGAGAATGCAGGGCAATGTCTACAAATGATATTTGTGGGGGGTGATGTAGGATGATGCACCTAAGTTGCCAGTGCTTTGAGGATTGGAGGTGTCCTTCCCCTGTCTTGCCTTAGCCTGTGTGGCTGCCTTCATACTCATTGCCACACTCTAACGAATGTATCACCTGCTTGAGGAGAAGGTAGAGAATATCCATATGGTAGGGCAGATACATTTTTAGAGTCTTCTCACTTTCTTCCTTCCCTGCCTCCAGGAAGTTGCTTGCCGGAAGGAGGAGGAGGAACGGAAAGCTCGGGAAAAGCAGGAAGAGGAAGAGGCTAAATGTCTAGAGAAGTTCCAGGATGCTGATCCATTGGAGCAAGATGAACTCCACACTTTCACAGATACCATGTTGCCAGGCTGCTTTCACCTTCTTGATGAGCTCCCAGACACAGTGTACCGGGTGTGTGATCTGATCATGACAGCAATCAAACGTAATGGAGCAGACTATCGAGACATGATTCTGAAGCAAGTAGTCAATCAGGTAAGTTCTCCAGGGGCCAGAAGAGGGGAGTATGTAAAATGGTTTTCCTGCCATCTATCAAAACCTGATTTCTTTTTTTATTTTTTTAATGAGTATTTTTGCATTTTATTTGATAGGATGTATTCGTTCTTTGAATTCTGTAGATCTAGTAATCTAGCTCTTTCTTGAGTGTTTTCCTGCAAAACATGAATTAACTGCTTCACACACAAAAAAATGTCTTTGAAAGAAAAAAACAAAGCTCTCTTTTTCTAGGTGTCTCAGATTCATCTAAAATGTCAAAAATGTCTCTCACTCTTGAGCCAAGTTAGGCCCCCTGGCCTAAATAAATGTATTTCCCTCTCATCCTATGCAACAACCATTTTGACAGATGAGTCCCCATCCGAATGAGTAGTTGTGACCTATTGTTTGTCTTTTTTTAAGCAGTGTTTTTCCTTATTATGAAATTAATGTATGCTAGTTGTTGAAGTAGAATAAGAAATAAATTACCCTAAATTCCCACATAGCCAGTTAGCATTTTGGTTGTATTTCCTTTACTGTTTTTTATGATTTATGTATTTAAATCATTGGAATCTTGTTTTATATATTTTTTTAAGTTTAGAGACAGAGGAAGAAAGTAAGTGTTGTATGTAAACATAACTTTAGTGTATGGAAACATCACAAGAGTAAAAGGCAAACTGAATAAACCCTTTTTCTTCCCCCCACAAGATATGACCAATGTTTAGTTATCTTTAATCTATATTAAGAGCTTATAGAAGTGATTTTAAGCAAACTAAAACCTTAATAGACAAGAGCAATTACATAAAATTCATTACAAGAAATTTTTAACGTGCATACTAAAGCAAGACCAATGTTTCTAACTGGGATTTTTGTTTTCTGTTTTTAATGATAATTCTGGGGCGGGTGTAGTGAAAGATTTTAAGTTGGTAGAACCTTTGTGGGGTTGACTCTGTATATGCACCAGAAAATTTTTAAAAATATTCATTTTCTTTAACTTAGAATTTAGACTTCTTGTAATCTAGCCTAAGAAAATAATTTTTTAGAGGTGCTCCTTTAATAGCATACATCTTCTTTTGATACAGACACCCTATAGTAAATATGTTAATATTTACCCCCTCTCCTTCAGTGAATGTATTTAGAGGTGGAGGGAGTATTTTATAAGGTTGAGAATGTTTTGACATACCTCATCATACTCAATCTACAGTTTTTGACTTGGCCACTTTTCTGCTTTCCTAGGTGTGGGAAGCTGCTGATGTATTGATCAAAGCCGCTCTTCCCCTGACAACAAGTGACACAAAAACTGTGTCAGAGTGGATCAGTCAGATGGCCACCCTGCCCCAGGCCTCCAATTTGGCTACTAGAATCTTGCTTTTAACACTGCTTTTTGAGGTAAGATTTAGACCTTTTGGTCCTTGTGATTCATTCATCAAAGAATCATCAAACACCTACCATTTGAGACATTGAAGAAGGTAAAGAGAAATGAAGGAAATGTCTGCATTTCATAGCCTACAGCTTCTAATAGGCTGTAATGCACACAATTAAGTACAAAATACAGCATTCTATGCCACATGAATGGCATAAACAATTTTATCTGAGTTCAGAGGGGGCAGTATACATCACTTCTGGATAATGAGAGAAGGGCTTCTCAGAACAAATGTTAATTGAATTGGGTCTTAGAGGATTGCGGGATGGGGTGTAATTGTAAGAAGGTACTTAGAATGACTACTACAGTTAAGTTGTGGAATATTTTTGGCTTCTCTGAGGAAAACTAACTAGCAGCCAAAGAGTGGGGTAGGATGTGGAAATTTGGTAATAGGTGTCAGATAGAATCTGACTCTTCTTTCCTACCTGGTCAGTCAGCAGATTATTTGAGGTAAAGCGTGCTTTGGCCAGGACATGTTCTTGTTCCAGCCATCATAGGAATTAGGAGGCACCTAACCTTGAGCAAGTGATTCTTCATTCTTAGCTTATCATGTTTAATGGTAAAACCTGGATTTAATGTAGTAAACCCTTGTAGCAACTCAGGAGTTAAGTCCAATATATGTGTCAGTCTGTGTGTCTACAGTCTCAGGGCTTTCCTTTGTGATAAAAGTGATGATTCTTATTATATAGCACTTGTGAATAGATACTTGTGGGAAATGTTGCAAAGTACTGAATGCTGGGGGTCACCCAAAACATTACAATGTAAAGAAATCACTCATGAGCCCCCCTTTTTAAAAAAATCACAAATGACAGGCTAATATTTTTCTTCTAGTCTTTTTTTTTGTACATTTAAACAATTGGGATCAGAGTATTTAGAAAGTTGTGTATTCTTTTCTCTCAGTATTATATTACAAATATTTTCCCACGTCATGTATATACTATTCCATCTTTTTGAGGTCCCCTAGTTTAAATAACTACCTATTGTCGGCCATTTAAATTACTTCCAGTGATTTCCTGTTACATCAGTAACACTTTATGAGCCCTTGTAAGGGGAACCATTAACTATGTTGCTGTGTTTAATTATTCCATCTTCCTTGGAAGATTATAAAGGTTGTCTGTAAATCAGAAGCTTTTCAACTAGCGTAGGTAACAGGTCTTAATGATATTAATGATACTAGTAACAGTTTCCATATTAAGCACATACTAATGTACCAGCCACTATGTTGGCACAGTGTATCACAATTACCTTGGAGATAGAAATTATTCCCTTTGACCCATGAGGAAACCAAGGCCTAGAGAATTTAAGTAACTAATCTCGGACCACACAGCTGGTAAGTGGTAGAAATGCAATTTGAATTCAACCAATTCTATTAGCATTCACTCTTATGTTCTATACCATGCTAATCCTTGATACTGAGTAGAAGCTGGTATTTGTTTTATTTTTTTTCCTTTGATTAATCAATCAGGAGTTGAAGCTACCTTGTGCTTGGGTGGTTGAATCTAGTGGCATCCTTAATGTCCTAATCAAACTCTTGGAAGTGGTTCAGCCCTGCCTACAGGCCGCCAAGGAACAAAAGGAGGTCCAGACCCCAAAGTGAGTGACCCTGTAATCTCTCTTGTTTTCATTTCTATTGCCCTGGGGATTTGGGCCCTCAAGCTTAGGGCTTGAGTCAGGCAGTTTTCTGGGGCATGTATGGGACAAATCTTGGATACCTTTTGTGGTTTGAAAATTGTGAGGTACCTGATGAAATCAAGATAAGTTTTCCCATGTTGTGCAGGTTTCTGGCTTGCCCAGAGTAAATCATTTCTCCTGTTATAGGTGGATCACCCCAGTGTTGCTTCTGATTGATTTCTATGAAAAGACAGCCATCTCCTCAAAAAGGAGAGCCCAAATGACTAAGGTATGTAATGTGGTGTATGTGATGAGCAGAACGGCTCAGCTTCTTGAAGCAAGAATAGACCAGAAGAGAATATGGGATAGTGGTAAAAAAATGTAAAGCTCTCTGATCAAGGCATAAATCTCTTGAGGGATCTTGATAGCTAGAGTTTTCTTTTGAATTGGGAGTTAGAAATTTTTTTTTTTTTTTATGGAGCTGCTGGCTAAAGGGTCTAAGAACTTACCCTGGAAGTAAATGTTAAAGAAGTGTTCTGTCTCCAGAGGAGGAGTGGCTCTTCTTTTATGTGAAGGACTGAGTGTGCAAGGATTCCTCCAAAAGCAAGTGCTCCTTATACGAAAATTATATACGCCACATCATCTTAGTACCTTCCCAGAAACAAGTTTTGTTCCAGTACATCTAAAATGTTTACCTTTTGTGGAAAATAGTTGGAAACAAAAGGAAAGCAGAGCATCACAGGATAAGGGTATAGAGTGTTTTGTGCATATGGAGAGGCTCAGGAATGCGAGGGTTAAGGTATATGAAAACTTCTCTCTTGGTTTGCAAAACATTTTAAATGTCCAATATATTTCTTTTTCCTGGGTTAGCTTTAGCAATGAACACTGATGAAATTACTATTTCTAATAACAATCAACCTTGTAAGGAAGTACAATGAAACTTTGTGTTCTTGTATTTAGTACCTACAGTCCAACAACAACAACTGGCGCTGGTTTGATGACCGCTCTGGACGTTGGTGTAGTTACAGTGCAAGCAACAATAGCACTATTGATTCCGCCTGGAAATCTGGAGAGACAAGTGTGCGTTTCACTGCAGGCCGAAGAAGATACACTGTCCAGTTCACTACAATGGTGCAGGTACATGCTCACTCAATGCCATAAACTTGATTGAAAAGAGGGGAAGGTGCTGAGTATGCCTTTCCACTTGCTTCTTCCTGAACCAGCAGTCCTGACGTGTTATAAGAACAGTATTACCACTACTAAATGGGGTATAGTTTTCAGAGAACTGAGTCTTCTTAAAGCCATGTGTTAGGCCATGAGTCTGTGGCAATTTGATACTGTCCCACCCAGAAATGATTTTAAGTGTTCAGTCAAGGATTAGGGAGTGGTTGGGGGATGGAGTCTGCTCTATTGGAAAGTTTATAATTTGCTGTAGGGTCTCGTGTATGCCACTTTCCTTCTGAGGACCTTCAGGCTTTCTCTCTGTAAATGATAGGGGTGGGATAAATTGCCAAGGTTCCTTCCTGTTACAGCATTTTGCTACAGAGTTCCAGCTCCCCCACCCCCCTTACAATTCTTTTTTCGGTAGAGATGTTTTTGTCTGCTTGAATTCCTAGGTTAATGAGGAAACAGGGAACCGGCGCCCGGTGATGCTGACACTCCTGAGGGTACCACGGCTGAATAAAAATTCTAAAAACAGCAATGGACAGGAACTAGAGAAGACATTGGAAGAAAGCAAAGAAATGGATATCAAACGTAAAGAAAATAAAGCCAATGGTATGGACTTTTAGTTTTGAATCTTTCAAGGAGTGTCTTACACAAAGCTAGTGTGCCTTTATGGCTTAAATTCTGGCCAGATTTCACCATGAGTGATTTCTTATCCATCAGATTGCTTGGTGACTTAAAGATACACAGTCCTCCTCTTTATGTGCCTTTTCATCTGGTCTTTGAATTGGTATTTGGTCTGTTTCTCTTAATAGGACCCAAGTGCTTGACTGGTTACTTAAGAGGGAGAGGATGGGAGGAAATGTCAAGTTAACTGTCTGAACACTTACTTTCCCATTTATAGATACCTCCTTGGCCCTAGACAGTACAAATACTGAAAAGGAGACAAGCCTGGAAGAAACAAAAATTGGGGAGATCCTGATCCAGGGCCTGACAGAGGATATGGTGACTGTTTTAATCCGGGCCTGTGTGAGCATGCTAGGGGTCCCTGTGGACCCAGACACTTTGCATGCCACCCTTCGCCTCTGCCTGAGGCTCACCCGAGACCACAAATATGCCATGATGTTTGCAGAGCTGAAGAGTACCCGCATGATCTTGAATTTGACCCAGAGTTCAGGCTTCAATGGGTTTACTCCCCTGGTCACCCTTCTCTTAAGACACATTATTGAGGACCCCTGCACCCTCCGCCATACCATGGAAAAGGTGAGTCCTTTTGGTGTCCGATGCTGGTTTAGTGTTACATAATACCTTGTTCTCCTTGCTCTCAGAGCAGATAGACTTCTGATTCTTCATCAAGTATATAGCTAGGTGTTACAGATATGCTCTGCCCAACAAAATTTCCCAACTGTGTGCTTAGGTGCTTGCTTAGGTGTATGGTAGATTATCCCATTGAGTGACATTTAAAAGGTACTAGAAAATACATTTTTTACCCTTAAATTTACTATAGTGGTAGCTCTTATCTAGAAAGTCCTCTCTAGCAATATAGGTTTCTTGAACCAAAACTTTTTTTTTAACGTCTTTATTGGAGTATAATTGCTTTACAATGGTGTGTTAGTTTCTGCTTTATAACAAAGTGAATCAGCTATACATATACATATATCCCCATATCTCTTCCCTCTTGCCTCTCCCTCCCTCCCACCCTCCCTATCCCACCCCTCTAGGTGGTCACAAAGCACCGAACTGATCTCCCTGTGCTATGCGGCTGCTTCCCACTAGCTACCTGTTTTACATTTGGTAGTGTATATATGTCCATGCCACTCTTTCACTTCGTCCCAGCTTACCCTTCCCACTCCCTGTGTCCTCCAAAACTTGTTAATAAGGAACTAGGATACCCTCCACCAAGTTCATGTTTTAAAGGTCATTCTCTTATAGGAGTACTTCACCCAAGAGCCTGTTTTCCAAACGTTGTGTTTTGGGGTTGTAAAAGTACAGTTGACTCTTGAATAACACAGGTTTGAATTGCACAGGTCCACTTACATGTAGATTTTTTTTCCAATAGTAAACACTACAGTACTACCACAATCCATAGTGGGTTGAATCCACAGATAAAGAACCTCAGATGTGGAGGGCCACTATAAGTTATTCGTCGATTTTCGACAGCACGGAGGGTTGGTGCCCCAACCCCCATGTTGTTCAAGGGTCAGCCGTAGTAAAATTTTTGGAATGTTTATGACTGTGATAAGCTCTTTACAAATATGCATTGTGCACATGAGAAAACTGAGGTTTATTTGTTTATTTTAGGAAACATATAAAGCAGTAGAAGAAATAACAAAGCAATTAGAAAAATAAAAACCTTTATGTCATCAACTTTAAGACATCAACAGAGGGGTTGGGGGCTAACATCTCACCAATAAGGCTTTTTCTCCACAGTACTTTTACAAACTCTTTCCTCTGCTAATTCTTTCTCAGCAATCATCAGGTGAATGCTACTGACCTTCACTTTCAATTTCCTCTCTTGGAACATCGTTTCCCATGTTGATATATAGTGTTGCTATTTGCATTTTTGTGCATAGCTTTGTCAAATTTAAGGTCGTTTTTCTTATAAATGCTTAGAAATTGGATCAAAAGGTATATATTGTTTTTTAGCTTGCTTGCCGGAAAGGTGGTGCCACTTCATGCTTCTATGCGTCTATGAGTATATATTTCACATTCTTCAGACAGTTCTTCTTCAGCCAGCCTGTTTGATTTCACCTGACATGAGCAAAACCAAAAGAAGGCTGTTAAAGACAGCATGTACACTGATCCAAGGTCAGGAGACAGCCCAACAGAGAAGAAACAACTATATACAGACAGGATTCTGACTTAAAAACAAACATACTTAAAATGTTTAAAGCTTATACAACTTTTTAAAATGCTATGAAAAAATATAGGTTCTTTTTGGATGACAGAAAACTTTGTAAGCTTAAAGGAAATTTTATTTGGGGGTGTGGGAAACAAAGGAAGATCAGTGGCAGGTTTAACGTATCAAGTAGCAAAATGTAAATGCTTGATAATATCCATTGCAGGTACGGGTGTGAAGAACCAGGCATACTCTTACTTTTGGTAGGATTGGAAATTGGTGCAACCACATTGGAGGGCAATTTGGTACTGTCAGTTTAAGATATCCTTTGACCTAGAAATTCTGTGGCTAAGAATTTATCTGATAACTAAAGTATGCCAAGGTACATATACAAGAAAGTTCACTGTAGAATTACTTGTAATATCAAGACTAGAGATCTAATGTCCAGCAGAGGACTGAATAAACGATGGCACATAGTGGAATTACACTTTTCTGTACTTAAAAAATGGGAGTTATTTTACGATTGCAGCAGCCTGGCAGGCAAGATGTAGAAGTTGTTATGCTAAACTGAAGAGCATGTCCAATTTGGTAAGAAAAGCATTGAGTCCAAAAGATTTTTACCTTTATGAACATAATTCACAAAGCAATAGATCGTGGGAAATACAGTGGAACTATTTTCGTTATACTTTCCTATATTTTCCATGATTTTTTTTATGAGAAGAGCAAAAGCATGACAATGTCTAAGCCCTGTGGTATCAAAGCAAACAGTCCATAAGTAGTTTGATATCTCCTGGCTGTCATTATCCAAGACTGATTATTGACTTTGAAACATAAAGAAAGCATTTAATCTTGTTTTTATACACTAAGTGGATGTCAATATTACATATTTTTAGAGTTTGAACCATTCTGGTTTAAAATTGGGATGGCATTTGGGAAGGCTAGGAGCTGGCACTTAAATTTGGGAGCCATAATCTGGATGATCAATGATCTATATACGTTACCCAGTTTCTATAAAGGTCACATATCATCTAGTCTAATAGCTGATAATTTTGGGGGTATGCTGAATGCTGTAACTTTTTTGTAAGCCACATTTTTTGAATTGGGAAGGAATAGGACTTGAAAGACCAAGTGTATCTTTCTCCCAAAGATCAAAGGCTGTCCTCCACTGTCTTGAGGCAGAACTTGGTTGGTATTTTAATCCTTGGTAACTCTTCCTTGAATGCAGTTGTGTTTTAGAAAGTGGTCTTTAATCAGCAGTGTTCTCCCTCTCTTTACTAGGTTGTTCGCTCAGCAGCTACAAGTGGAGCTGGTAGCACTACCTCTGGTGTTGTATCTGGCAGCCTCGGCTCTCGGGAGATCAACTATATCCTTCGTGTCCTTGGGCCAGCCGCATGCCGCAATCCAGACATTTTCACAGAAGTGGCCAACTGCTGTATCCGCATTGCCCTTCCAGCCCCTCGAGGCTCAGGAACTGGTAAGTTTACCCTTCTCTTGGCCTTTGAGACATTGAGGTCTGTGGCTTAGTATAACTCCAAAAATTTTCTGTGAGGAAGCCTATAACTTGGAAAACCTCCTTAGGCAAGCGTTGGGACATTGGCTAGTTGATCAAGTGGGTCAATTCAGGGGTAGTTCAGTAGCTTCTCTGGTCCTTGCCCTGTGGTAGTTCCTGCCAGAGATACCAAGGACTCATTCAGTCTAGTCCTTGCCTTCAAATAACTTAGCTTGATGTGACAACAGTGAATGTAAACAGTGAATGGTTTACAGATAGAGTGATAATTGAGGGACAAATGGACGTGACTTACGTGATAAAGTAGGAAGAATCACAGTGTATTCTTGCCAAAAATGTTTGACCTATAATTATGAGGAAACAATTAGATAGGTACAAATTGTGAGACATTCCATAAAACAACTGACCTAGACTCTTCCAAAATATTAATGTTGTGAAAGGAAAAAATGCAAGGATCTCCTAGATAAAATCTCCTTTTAGATGAGAGAAAACCACCAACCTTGATGGGATGCTGAATCTAGATAAAGGAGATTTGGAGAAGTTAGAACAGTTACTATGTATTAGATAATATAATTGTATCTGTGTTAAATTTCTTGGGTATTATGGTATTCTGGCTATGTAGAAAAATATCCTTGATCTTAGATGCAGGTAGACATATTTAGGGGTGGACAAATGGTGATTCTAGATGAAAAGTATATGGATTTTTTTTGTACTAACCTTTCAACTTTTCTGTGGGGTCGTGGGGCTTTAGGGGTTTTTTTGTTTGTTGGTTTGTTTGTTTTTTTAAATTCAAAGTTGGGAAAGGGACTAATTATTTTAGGAGCCCCACCCTGGCTCTGTGCTGGGCATTTCTCTTGTATGGTCTCCTTTAATCCTCAAATTTTCAAGAATGAGAAAATTGAGGTTTGTTGAAATAATTTGGCCATGATCCTGTAACAGAACTGGATTTCAAAACCAAGTGTCCCCAACTCCAAAGCCTATACTCTTTTTTTACTATTTGATATTGCTGTATGAAATCCTCTGGGATTTAGGGAAGGTAAAAGCCAGATTTTCTAGTAGACTACTTGAACATTGTTTGGAAGTGCCCCCCCCACCCCCTCCCCCCGGCTTCTGAGTCTTTATCAGTAACCAAATGTAGGTACCCGTTCATTATTGACTGATTTTTCTCTGTCTCACTTTGGCTTAGCTTCAGATGATGAATTTGAAAATCTTAGAATTAAAGGCCCTAATGCTGTACAGCTGGTGAAGACAACCCCTTTGAAGCCCTCACCTCTGCCTGTCATTCCTGATACTATCAAGGAAGTGATCTATGACATGTTAAATGCCCTGGCTGCATACCATGCTCCAGAGGAAGGTATGTAACTAGCCCACCTGAGGAGGCTGGGCACTTTGTTTAGGTCACTTCAACTAACTCATGGCTTAGTGAGCACTCAACTATTTGCCCACTCTCTGGGAATCAAGATGAATAAGACATATAGCCCACTTCTCTGAAGAAGTTAATAGTCATACAGTATGAATGATAAGGATAAGGAGATTACCAGAATCTTTTGTATGAGAGTACATCCCATACAGAGGGAAGAATGAACAAAGATTAAAAAGGAGATAATAAGCAGGTTGAGCAGGTTGAAGATAAAATACCTAGAAGTCTCCAATGTTTTCACTCTCAGAAACAAAACATAGTTGTTGCCCTAAGATCTGGAAACAATATTAGAAGGTGTGGCTAGGCTTCCTGACCTCTGAGACCACCATCCCTATCTTTTGTCCTTAGTTAAGGTGCTGCTTTTAAGTATTGGGAAAGTTATGAATGAATTGCTTGGAACTCAAGTTCCATTCCAGTCAGATCCTTCTGGATTTTATTCAGGACATACTTATTTGATAGGTCCCACAGAATTGCCAAAAGTTCATGAATAGTGCATTTAACAAGTCAAGAAAATCTGAGTCTTTAGTGCTTTTCATCCATACAGCACTCTGATCCTTATAGAGCTCCTTGCTTTTCCCACAATCGCAAAACCTTTACCCCACCTCCTAAACCCTCCCCCCCCAAAATAATAATAATAATAATAATAATTTAGCTATATATAGCAACCATTTATTGACCTCTCACTGTACTAGGCAAAATGTCAGGTATGTTCATTTAAGCTTAGTAGTGATAACTAAGGACAGTGAAGAGAGTAAATTGCCTGTGGTCACAAAACTAGTGATAGAATGAGGCTTTCAACCATGCTCTCTCTACATTTCTCATTCTTAAATCAAAGCCTAGCAATATTACTGTGTAAACAGCTGTAGCAACTTGGAGCAAAATTGACCAAGCTACCAGATGGTCATTAACATTGCACAGTCTAAAGAGTTTTGTTTTGTTTTTATTTTTCTAGCAGACAAATCTGATCCTAAACCTGGGGGCATGACTCAAGAGGTTGGCCAGCTCCTGCAAGACATGGGTGATGATGTATACCAGCAGTACCGGTCACTTACCCGTCAGAGCAGTGACTTTGACACACAGCCAGGATTTTCCATTAATGTAAGTCAGCTCCAACCTTCTATCTGCCTTCTCCCTTTTCAGTACCTACTACGGGATATAGGGTTATGCCAGGGATATTTCAAAGGTATTAATTTTGATGTATCTATAAATTATCTGTTGCCTAAAAATGAAGATCGGGTTGTCCCTGGGATTTTCTTTTTTCTCCTTGGATTAGAAATGTTTCTTTAATTCATTTTTCATTCTCATCTTCCCCCGTTCCCTTTCCCCTCAATCTTCCAGTCGCTGTTTATAATGATGGCTTCCCACGGATTATAGTATACAGAAGGAAAAGGTGGTTAAAAGATAGACAAAGAGAGTCTATAACATTTACAGCCAGTACCCTGAAAAGGAGTCCTGCCATTTGGGGACAACTGTCTTTGAAATTAATAATGGCTCAGGAGTTTTCTTCCCCCATAGAGTCAGGTCTTTGCTGCAGATGGTGCCTCCACTGAGACTTCCACATCTGGGACATCCCAAGGAGAAGGTAATGGTTTGCTTTTCTCTTTTGTTCTTATTTCTTGAGAAGAGAGCTTGAAGAAACGGAGTGTCCTGGGCAGGCAATAGGGGAATACAGGCATAATTGTCACGTTTACTTGTGTAAGTGAACTTTCTCGGGGGTGAGCTCAGCGTTCTGTAAACAAAAGGTCCATCCCAGTTATCTGAGACCAGATTAAGTCTTTATATTCTTCAGGAATTCAGGAATACATGCAGATCTCCTTAGAGCTAGCAACTCAGGACTGTAGGCCCCATTGCAACCAGCTCCAGAAATTACAATGCTTTCTTTAGGGTCTTTAGAAGACTGCCATTTGATTGCCCCAGTGAGAGCTGGTGCTATAGGCACAACAGTGATGTTAAAGAGCGTCCATTAATGACCAGAGCCAAGTAAATCAAAGACCCTGGGCCCAAAAGCCAGCTTTCTATATCAACATTTCACACGTGCCTATGTTTTCTTATTGGGATCTATTCCATTTCATAGTATATGGCATCCTGGCCCTGTACCCACCCCTCATTATATGCTAAAGTTAATGGAACTGGCCATTAAAAAGAATGAAATTTTGCCATTTGCAGCAACATGGATGGACTTGGAGGGCATTATGCTAAGTGAAATAAGTCAGACAGAGAAAGACAAATACTGTGTGGTATCACTTATACATGGAATCTAAAAAAATACGCTAGTAGGACTTTGCTGGTGGCGCAGTGGTTAAGAATCCTCCTGCCAATGCGGGGGACATGGGTTCGATCCCTGGTCCAGGAAGATCCCACATGTCGCAGAGCAACTAAGCCCGTGTACCACAACTACTGAGCTTGCACTCTAGAGCCCGCGAGCCACAACTACTGAGCCTGCACACCACAACTACTAAAGCCTGCGCACCGCAACTACTGAGCCCGCGTGCCTAGAGCCCGTGCTCCACAACAAGAGAAGCCACCGCAATGAGAAGCCTGCGCACCGCAACAAAGAGTAGACCCCACTCGCCGCAACTAGAGAAAACCCGCGTGCATCAATGAAGACACAACACAGCCAAAAAATAAATAAATTTTTAAATATATGTGTATATTTTTTAAAAACTAGTAAATATAACAAAAGAGGCAGACTCACAGATACAGAGAACAAACTAGTGGTTACCAATGGGGAGAAGGAAGGGGGGAGGGGCGGTATAGGGGTAGGGGATTAAGAAGTACAAACTATTAGTTATAAAATAAGCTATAAGGATATATTGTACAACACGGGGAATATAGAATAAATAAAGTTAATGGAACTGTAGCTTAACTAACCCAGTAGTGGTTGCTGTGGTAACGTCCTTTAGTTCTACTCTTTAAACCTCTCCGTATATTTCTTTTGGTAGCTTCCATGCTGGCTTATAGAACTTTGGTGCCAGTGACACTATTCTGGCTACAAGATTTATATGGTGGATTCTTACTTTCTAGCAGTTTCAACAGAGCCCATTGGCTACTTGCCAAGAATTAGAGAAATGTCATGGAAGCAATTCTAATGAGACCTTTCAAGAGCTCCTTCTCTTTGACAGGAAGGATCTTTGAAATCTAAGTTGAGATGATGTACTTAATGCCAGTTTAGTCCCTGGAGGATATGCTTAAAAGGCTAATAATTAGTAAAATATTGGCTAACTCATTTTGGTTGACTTACTGCTCATATGTAGTATATAGTATGGGTGATGGTAGTATCATTCAAGGGAAGCATCATTGCCCACTATGTGGCAGACTATAGTAGACACCAAAATGAATCAGATTCATTCCCTGCACTTAAAGAATTTTGTCTAGTGAGGGTGACATGCAGTGCTCTTAGTACAAGATAACTGCTGGAATGGAGGCGTGCTGGGATAAGATATAGTGGGCACATGATAATGATAGCATCTCGGTATGCCTGGATGAAGCAGGAAAGCATTTATAGAGGAGATCAGCTTTTGAACTTAGCTAGATTAAGTAAATGTGTGCCACACAGACATGTGGGAAGAAGAGGTAAAAGAGTATACAAGGCATGTTTGGAGAACTACTATTAGTACAGTATTTCTGGAACATAAAATGTATAAGAGGAGGGAAATGGCGGACGATGTGTGAACAGTTGGGTAAAGCCTCTCTGTTGTACTATATCCGTAGAGCGCATCTGAGACCTGTGTCATATTAGCTATCTGTCTTTCCACTGCAGTAGGAGGAGGGCATTCAGTTTGTACTAGTGGCCTGAAGTATCCTTTCCACCTAAGACTTGATTTTGCCAGTATTCCAGTGTGGAATTGAACGAGTGTTTGGCTCTTTCTCAACAGCTTCAACTCCGGAGGAGTCTCGGGATGGGAAGAAAGATAAAGAAGGGGACCGGGCGTCTGAGGAAGGCAAGCAGAAAGGCAAGGGCAGCAAACCGTTAATGCCCACCTCCACTATCCTTCGGCTTCTGGCAGAGTTGGTGAGATCCTATGTTGGTATTGCTACCCTGATTGCCAACTACAGCTATACTGTGGGCCAGTCTGAGCTGATCAAAGAGGTAAGATTTCTAATTTCTGCTTAATATTTTATACTTTTATCATTTGGATACCTGCTATGTCTTGGATGCTTTGCTAGGAGCCCGTGCATGCTAACCCAGTGATGAGAGAGGCAGAGGCCTCTTAAGACACATTAAAGAGCTAGGCCTTTTTTTCCATGATGTGGAGCCATCAGGCTCATTTGCAGGAAGTGAGTTGATGTAGTTTGTTAATTTGTTTTGTAGAAAATCACTTGGTCTGCCTTATTAGAGACTGCAAAAGGCAAGGTTGGAGTCAGACCAGTCAGGACGCTGATATAGTAGTCTAGGTAATACAGGACCTTGATGAAGTTGGAGGGGGAAATGAATGAGTTGAAGAGATGTTTTACCAGTAGAAATGGACGAGATTGGATTTGGAGGATAAAGGTGAAATCAAGGACTCGAGATGTTTCTTGTTTTATGTTTTTTTTATTCCTTTTGTTAGAAGAGGAAATGGTTCGAAGAGAAAATGTAGAATTTGAGAGGTATCTGTGGATCACCTAGGTAAAGGTATCTAAGAGACAGGAGAATAAATGAAGTAAACAGTATTGGAGTTTATCTTCCAGATGTACTCACACCTGTGCAAAGACACCTGATGTGTAACAGTATTGGTAATAAATAGAATATAAGAAAAGCCTAAATGTTCATCAATAGAACATGGGAAAGAATGAAGTCATATTTTATATGTCCTGATACAGAATTATCTTCAGGTTGGATTTTTCAAGTGAAAGGACACTTTAAGAAACCGTATCATGTTCCCATATATGTAAAAGGGGTACCCAAGGAGGTTTTTTTCATAAAGGAGACCTTGTTTTGGAGGTCACATAGTTATTTTATGGTTAGTAAGCAGTAAAGGGTGTGAGAATGGAACAGGGGCAATAATG
Organism: Balaenoptera acutorostrata; assembly: GCF_949987535.1. NCBI lineage: Eukaryota > Metazoa > Chordata > Mammalia > Artiodactyla > Balaenopteridae > Balaenoptera > Balaenoptera acutorostrata. The sequence continues at coordinate 48,995,040 of NC_080085.1, forward strand.
TTGCAGACAAAGAATCTATGACAGCAGCTGCCATTTTTTAAGCTATTTTTATCTTAATCCAAGCTTTTAAAATGCATACAAAACTACACTACTCCTAAGTGATTCACCAGTTAATTTTTCTTGGATGACTACCACTAAATTAAACATTAGAAACTCCACAAAAGCTAATCCCACTCACACCTTTGCATGTCTCCCCTTCCCCTTTGAACTTCCATAAGGTCACCATTATCTTGCGTTCGTGAATTGGGCTTGTGCTTTATATAAGTGGAATCTTACAGTATGTCCTGTGTCTGGCTTCTTTTGCTTAACATGTTTGCAACTACATCTTTGTGTGTAGTTTTAGTTTATTTTCATTGCTGTATAGAATTCCATTGTGTGAATGTAACACAGTCTTATCCATTCTAGTGCTTATTGACAGTTGGCTAGTTTTTCTTTTGGAAGTGTTAAAAGTAGTGCTGCTCGGGTTCGTGCCCTGGTCTGGGAAGATCCCACATACCGCGGAGCAACTGGGCCCGTGAGCCGCAATTGCTGAGCCTGCGCGTCTGGAGCCTGTGCTCCGCAGCAGGAGAGGCCGCGATGGTGGGAGGCCCGCGCACCGCGATGAAGAGTGGCCCCCGCTTGCCACAACTAGAGAGAGCCCTCGCACAGAAACGAAGACCCAACACAGCCATAAATAAATAAAAATAAAAATTAAAAGTAGTGCTGCTACAGTCACTCTTACACATGTCTTGGTGAACATATATAAGTTCGTGTGTGTGTGTGTGTATTTATACACACACACTCACGTTCATACATAAGTTCATATATTTCTCTTGGGTGCTATGTGCCTAGGAGTGGAATTGCTGGTGTGTTCAGCTTTAGCAACTGATACCAAGTTTTCCAGAGCAGTCGTGTCAATTTATATTATCACCAGCACAGCATATGGGAGTTTGGATTATTTCACCTCCTTGCCAATACTTGGTATTCCTGTTTTTCATTTTAACCATTCTAGTAGGTTCATACTGGTATTGCATTGTGGTTAAAATTTCCCTGTCTTTATTGGCCATTTGTATATTCTCTTTTGTGAAGTGTCCAAGTCTTTTATTCTTATTTTCTACTGAGTTCTTTATATATTCTGGATATAAGTCCTTTATGGAATGTGTGTATTAAGTATACATTAGCCATTTATTTCAAAGCTTATACTCATTTATGCCAGTTGTAGTTATAATAGCATACTTGTGGAATAAGACATTTAGTTGCAAATTTATTAAGTATCTGCTTTAATATGTGTCAGGTGACCTACTTACTGGTACTGGGTACTCATAGGTGCTTTACAGATACTATTGATAATCCTCACCTCAGCACTGCAAGGTTGTTGGTATTGCTCCCCTTAACAGAGAGAAGAGAAGGCTCAGAGAGGTCAGTAACTTGCCCAAGGCCACACTGCAGAGTAGCAAGACTAGGATTAGAGCCCAGGTCTCTGGTTTCATATCCAGATTCCTTCCACTGAGTCACAGTTGCACGAATCCACTCAGTCGCCCAAATTGCAAGGCTTGCTTTTTTTTTCAGTTTTTACTGGTAATGTTACACTTTTTTCCAGAAAACTGTTTTAACTTTGTATTTTATTCACTACTGGGAAATTTTTATTTCTAATAGTTAACAGGGACACCTTATCTAATTTCCCAGAGCCTAGAATTCTTCAATGCATGTTTAAAAAAATATTTATTTATTTATTTGGCTGCGCCGGGTCTTTGTTGCAGCACGCGGGCTCTTTTAGTTGCAGCATGTGGGCTCTTGGTTGCAGTATGCAGGATCTAGTTCCCTGACCAGGGCTCGAACCCAGGCCCCCTGCATTGGGAGCATGGAGTCTTAACCACTTGACCACCAGGGAGGTCCCTTCAATGCATTTTTTAAATTGAGGTAAAATGCACATAAAACTAAGTATCTTAAAGTATACAGTTGAGTGGCATTTAGTACATTCAGTGTCGTGCAACCATCATCTCTATCTGGTTCCAAAATCACCACTGCGTTTTGATCCAAAATCTACTTGAATGACAACAGAACTAAGTTTCTTTCTAAGATAAAGAATTATCAGGGCAGAAATCATTTTTAGAGGGGGAGGGAAAGTCTGACTTAATATCCTTCCCTGTTATTGGGCCTTTTTTGCTATTTTAAGTAACCCTGCATTAACTATTTCTTCATATCCATATCTGTGACTGTGCTGTGTGTTTCTCATTCAACCCCTGCCAATTTTTAGCCCAGGGTCCTGGGCACATTGTAGGTTTCAGTAAATACTACAATTTAATTAGAAACTGGAGTAATTGTAGCACTGAATTAGGGATCAAGGTTTGAATCATCGCCATTGACTTAAGTGCTTTGGCAAGCCACATTTCTTTAGGTCTCAGATTAATGAAGATGTGTAAACTTGTGAAAAATGAATGGAATTTGGAAGCATAAACTCGAGATTTGTTACTCACTTGGCTTGCACCTTTAAGTCTTGGTTTTTTCATCTATAAAGTGGGCCTGATAATCATTGACTGGATGACTCCAAGGATCAGTTCTGTGTGCGTGTACCTTGTTGATGTGCAAACAGTATGGCATAATTGTGCTTGTGAGTAAATGTCATGATTAATGACTTTTCAGGACTGCAGTGTGCTAGCTTTTGTCCTGGACCACCTCCTCCCACATACCCAGAATGCAGAAGACAAGGACACACCTGCCCTGGCCCGCCTATTCCTCGCAAGCCTGGCTGCCGCAGGGAGTGGCACAGATGCCCAGGTGGCCCTTGTGAATGAAGTAAAAGCAGCCCTGGGAAGGGCACTGGCTATGGCTGAGAGTACAGAGAAACATGCCAGGTAAAATCCATGCCTGACTTAGTGCTAATAACCAGTAGCGTCCCCTAACTTCATTCTTGTCCCATGGATTCCTTGCATTTGAACAAGAGTTCTGGTCATACTGGCACTGTACATTCTCTGGTTCTCTCAGATAGTTCTAGTGCTACAAAATACCCAAAGCACTAATGACACTTGGAGGAGGTGGGTAAACGGCTTAGAGAAAACAAAGGGATGTTTTCATTATATTTCTAGGGTCTTCAAGCAAGAAGTTGAGGGGGTTATTCTACTTTACTTTTTCAAATTATGTTTAAAGAAAATGAAGAATGCCTCCACCCAGGGAGTGAGTTCTTTCTTACCTGTTTAGATGTTACTTCCAGAAGGAAACACAAAGGAAACCAGGAGGGTTATCTGAGGCGAGTTAGTGAAGACGTGGCCTAAGAATGGTCTGTATTCACATGATAGAGATGTCAAACTTCTCTCCTAGGCTTCAGGCAGTGATGTGTATCATCAGTACCATCATGGAGTCCTGCCCCTCCACCTCCAGTTTCTACAGCAGTGCAACAGCCAAGACCCAACACAATGGCATGAACAACATCATTCGACTCTTCCTGAAGAAGGGACTGGTTAATGACCTGGCCAGAGTGCCTCACAGCCTGGACCTGTCCAGGTAAAATTATTCCTGACCTCCAGCACCAGGCTTTTGCCCTCTCCTTAATCGTGCTTCATACTTGTCCATTTGCCTAGTATTTCATGTATCCTTGCCAGATAAGTAATTAGCAGCCAGTGTGATAGGAAGAGTTTGGGTGTAGGCGGGAACCTGAGTTCTTAGTATTGTTGCTTTTAAGCAAGGCACTTTCCTTTCTTTGGGCCTTAATTCTCTCATTTGCCGCAAACTCATGAGTTGGTCTGTATCAGTAGTTTTTTCCCCAAGCTTCCCCCCTCTTAATTATCGTAAGAAGATCATTATGGACCTTTTATTACATCTGGTTATGTCCTCTGAGTCTCTGTTATTTTAATACAGGTCCTTAATTTTTTTAATCTTCATTTTATTGCTGTTGTTCATGAACGAATTTATTGAAGTGATCAGACCTGCAGAATGTTTTCCTAGATTTGGTCCACTTGGTTCCACGCAGTGTAGTTTAACTTGTTGCTTTTACTCCCTGTGTGCTGTAAGCTTAGAGGTAGAGGCTTAATGGAGCAATTTAAACATTATTTGGCTAGGATATATCATAGATGATGTACATTTCATATTGTATCATGGGGCGATGCATCTCTTTGAACTACCATTAATCATGATAAGATTGACCACTAGGGTAGAGTGATAATTCATCATTGTACTGTTATATTTTCCTCCTTCTTACTAGAAAATAAACAGTGTTATTGCTTCAGCACTGTACAAATGTCTAGTTCCCTATCAACCATATACCTAATTAATGGTCTTAACACCAGTTGATAATCCTTGCCTGTGTCTTTTAATTTCTTAGAGGATTATCAGTGACAACTTTGTAATTTCTGTCATTCCTTCTACATTATTAGCTGCTATATTTCTGTGATTATAGCTCCAGTTCAAGAGGGAAAGTTGGGTACCCTATAATACAGTTCCTACTAAAAAGGCAGGATAAAAACTTAATTTTTTCCCTTCAGTCACCAATTTTCAGAGTAAAGTCAAAAATGGGTTAAACTCCACCTCAAATACGAGCTCTGGCTTTCTATTTTCTGTGTAGTGTTATGGACTCATGAATTTTCCTTGATTTTTAAAATCTGATTGAATTACTTGGATCACTACAGTTATCCTTCTTTTCATGCTCATCCTTCACGTTCTTTTTCATTACACCTTTGGACTTGTGGGACCTCTTCAGACTGACTTCTTTATTCTTTTGATAACAACCTCATCAGTTTTTTTTAAATGTTTAAAAATTTTGAGCTCACAGTATAATGAGCACTGTATGTCTCACCTAGATTAGCCAGTGGTTAGCATTCTGTCCTATTTGCTTTAGTTCTCCCCCTCCTCTTTTCGTGAGGTAAATCATTTGAAATTTGTTATAAACGTGATGCTTAACCTCTGAATACTTCAGCATGTGTCTCCTAAGAACAAACATTCCATTACATAGCTAAAATACCATCATCACCTCTAAGAAGCTTACCATTAATATAATAATACTCACTATATACTTCATATTCATCTATCTCCAATTATTCCAAGAATGTCTTTATATCCTGGGGGAGAGTGTGTTGATCCAGGATCCAGAGAGCATCACTCATTGCATTTGATTGCCACGTGTCTCTTATTTTTTTGACGTTTGACTGTTTTGAAGAGTCCAGAAAGTCGAATGTCTTACAGAACATCCCATAGTCTGGATTTGTCTAATTGCTTCCTTATGGTTAGGTTCAGGGTAAACTTTTTTGGCAAGAATACTACATAGGTGATGTTTGCCTTTCTAAGTGCATCACATCAGGAGACGCATAATGCCAATTTGTCCCATTATTGGGTGATGCTAAGTTTGATCACATAGTTAATGGTTAGAGTTCCACTTTGTATTAACAAATTATCCGTGAGGTGATGCTTTGAGTTCACGTGAAGATCACGTGAATATCCTATGCCCTGAAGATTTTTAACTCAGTAGTTTTAGCATTCACTAGTGGTCTTTACCTAGATCACTTAACATTGCTGGTTGCAGTGATAGTTTTCTGATTCTCTCATTCCTGTTTATTAGCTGGCGTTCTTATATAATGAAGACCTCTTTCTGCCTGCATTTGTATCCCTGTGGCTGCAGATTATATTTAATGTGTTATAATCCATTACCATCATTATTCTTTTTGATGCTAAGATTTGGCCTGTGGTAATGACCCCATTAATTTTTTAAAGCCTTCTTGCTTTTGAAGGCCTTCTGGCACAACAAGATGTCTCAGGCTCACCTTGTACCTTCCATGTCCCATTCCTGGGATCAGTTGTTACTCTGATGAGCCTTGGTTCCTTTTAGTGTGGATTTCTGTGCTCAGTTCATCTCTGTATCTTCCTTTATCTCAGTCCCAACATGGCCAACACAGTCAATGCTGCTCTGAAGCCTTTGGAAACACTTTCCCGGATTGTGAACCAGCCCAGTAGCCTTTTTGGCAGCAAGAGTGCTTCTAGCAAGAGCAAGTCTGAGCAGGATGCCCAAGGAGCTGCTCAGGACTCTAATAGCAACCAACAGGACCCAGGTAGGGAATCAGCCAATGGACTGGAGAGCTGGCCGGGTGGGTGTAGTTATTTTATGGGCATGGCATCACAACTGTTCTAGCTTGGTATTGTTTCCCTGGGAACTTGCTGGCCTTCCACAGATCTGTCATAGTGGCGTGGGAATCTGCCCCACAAAGAATTCCTTAAAATTGCAGCCTTATTTGGCTATCCTCACACGTAGCCTTGTCTTTTCCTTTGTCACCCATTCATTTATTCTCTGAGAACTTGTAAATTTGCCCAGGGAAGGGACCTTACTGTCTTACGCTTGTCTCATGGTGCCCTGCACATAGGCACCCTTTGATTATTTTGCTGGTTGGTTGATTGTTTCAGGCGAGCCTGGGGAAGCAGAAGTGCAGGAGGAGGATCATGATGTCACTCAGACAGAGGTGGCAGATGGGGATATCATGGATGGGGAGGCTGAAACCGACTCAGTGGTGATTGCTGGGCAGCCTGAGGTGCTCAGTTCACAAGAGATGCAGGTAGGGAGGCAGATCACCCAGCATACCCCTGTTGTGGTGCTGAACCAAACCCCCAAGTGGTGTGGGTGGGTGAGTACGTTAGATCCTTGCCTAAATGCATTTGTCTATTTTGCAGAGGAGCACAGATGATAATGCTTAGTAGATGCTCAGTAAATGTGTTTGAATTGTATTAAATGAGGGGTGGGTGCAGAGCCAGGATGCCATATACTATCGATATAAAATGGAGTAGATCCCAACAAGAAAACATAGGCACGGGTGAAATGTTGATATAGAAAGCTGGCCTGAGCCCTCTGGGCCCAGGGTCTTTGATCTACTTGGTTCTGGCCATTAATGGACTCTCCTTAACATCACTGTTGTGCCTATAGCACCAGCTCTCACTGGGGCATTCAAATGGCAGTCTTCTACAGACCCTAAAGAAAGCATTGTAATTTCTGGAGCTGGTAGCAATGGTAAGAAATGGGGCCTACAGTCCTGAGCTGCTAGCTCTAAGGAGATCTGCATGTATTCCTGAATTCCTGAAGAGTATAAAGACTTAATCTGGTCTCAGATAACTGGGATGGACCCATTTGAAGGACAGTCTGAGTGTGGATTGGCAGCACCTGGTAGTTGCTGTGCTCTTAGCACCAAGTGTGTGGTGTTTATGTAACATCCTGTCACATATTATCCTAGAAATATATGCTCCCTTGCTGGCTTTTTTTAGGGTTGAGCACCAGCACAATGATAGACTTGTGTGCATCCATATATATGTTCTATTTCTCTCCAGGTTGAGAATGAGCTGGAGGACCTGATAGATGAGTTGCTTGAGAGGGATGGCGGATCTGGGAACAGTACAATTATAGGTGAGAGCCCCAGAACTGAGTATAGCCTCTTCCTTTGCCTCAGTCTCTCTCGGGAGGACCCTTTTTCTCATCATCTGCTTGCTCAGCTCTGCCTAAGGGCTCATAGCCAGCCTAGATTGCTGCTTGTCTTGATGTTGACAGCCTTACAGATGAGAAATTCACAAGCCATCTACAGACCTGTGGCTGGTCTGAAGTGTTGCCTCTGTGGGGGAGGTGGAGGGGGTGGCCATCAGTATAGATAATACATCAGGCACATCAAGAGTGTTTATTCATGGAGGCCTAGAGGAGGCTATAGAGGCTGTAGGGTGAGAAAGTGCTTTCCTTTCAGTTCTTCAGTGAATCCAGGAGCTTTCTGCCTCCAAGTCTCAGTAGTGTAAAAAGAGTGATCATTCCCTAAGGATCTTTTACAACTTTTACAGCTGAGTTGTAAAAAAGTTGCTTTTTACAACTCAGGAAAAACAGCAAAGGTACTCTACTGTCACCTGGCTCCAAGGGTATATGTTACTTGTTTTTATTTTATTGATGAAGAAAATCAAAGGATAAACAGAAGTAGACATGTATTCTTAAACTTGACAAGGCTTTTTCACACCCATTATCCTCTGCGGTTTCACAGTTAGTGGGATTGGCAGGGCAGATGTGATCATCCCATTTTACAGTTGAGGAAACTGAGACTCAGACAGGTAAAGTGACTGGCCAAGCTCACTTAGCTAGTCAACAGCAGAGAACCCAGGTCTTCCTCATCCAAAAAAAAGGTGGATATCTGCTGGGTGTACATAGCTACTTTAGGCCCACCCAATCTGGAAAGGGAAGTCCTCTGTTGTTCAGTGAAGGCTCTGCTCTGTAACCTTCAGTGAGCAGAAGTGGAGAGGATGAATCACAAGAGGACGTGCTGATGGATGAAGCTCCTTCCAACCTCAGCCAAGCTTCCACCTTGCAGGCCAACCGAGAAGGTGAGAGTGCCGAGGCCAGAAAGGCCTCCCTTCTTGCCCTGCACGTCTGACAGACACTATACTAGGGTTTTCCTGGAGGCAGCTGCCCACATGTGCAGAATAAGGAAGCATCTGTCTGCATGCGCTGACATACACCATCCACTTTATCCTCAGCCAGTTTTTCAAATAACATGTTAACTACTGCTTGCCCAAAAGTTTGTCACTTCTTACTTGGTTCGCTTTCTTCTCACCCACCTGCTATCATCGCTCCAGATTCCTTCTTACCAACAGGATGCAGTCAGTAGCAAAGTAGGGCTGGAAAGGCAAGGGGGCACCAACAGACTTGGCCAAGTCCTAGACCATGGCTCCTCAAGCACCACCCTATAGCCAGCCACCACATTCAGCCGCATGGCTCAGCATATTGATGCATTGGTTGGCACTCTCAGGAAATCGGGGCTGGCTCACTAAGTCTGTACATCACCCCAGATCTGGTTCTTCCTCTCCTAGAGTCAAATACCCCATCGCCTTCCCACTCAATCTGCTGGCCTGCACAGTAGCCTGTTTTCTAGCTACTCAGTATAGTCCTCCAATGTGCTCCCTTTGTTTTAGATTCCATGAATATCCTGGACCCTGAGGATGAGGAGGAGCACACTCAGGAAGAGGACAGCAGTGGCAGTAACGAGGATGAGGATGATAGTCAGGATGAAGAGGAGGAGGAGGAGGAAGATGAGGAAGATGATCAGGTGAGGGGGGACTGTGTTGGGTTGGTTCAGACATCCTCTTCTGTGGGAACACACAGCTGGAGAAAACCAACAGTCTGGGTTGCTAGCCTCAGCGCCTCCCTCCCTCATGTGCAAATGTGGCCATGACACCAGACTTCAGAAAATCCTTACCTCCAGCAATTCTCCATCTCCTATTTTCCCCTTAAGGAGGATGATGAAGGTGAAGAGGGAGATGAAGACGATGACGACGATGGCTCTGAAATGGAATTGGATGAGGATTACCCTGATATGAACGCTTCTCCCTTGGTCCGATTTGAGCGCTTTGACCGGGAGGATGATCTCATCATTGAGTTTGACAACATGTTCTCCAGTGCTAGTAAGACACAGGGGCTCAGCTGGGTTTTATCTCTTGATTCTTATACCCTGAACTAGAGCAGCTATCAATCTGATACAGAAAGCACCTCTTTTCTTATGCCAGCTTCCTGGGGCAAGGGATATCTGAATCCATCTCTCTCAGTAAGTGTATACCTAGAAGGAGGGATTGTGAGAGGCTCCTTTTGTTCTCTCCACCTCAGTAAACAGGCAGCCAGCCATTTTAGAGCCTGGACAACTTGATGATTTGCTTGAATTTAAAAAAAAGTGAGACCAAGGCTGACTGCATCAGGCACCCATGTGTACACTATAGTGATAGGGCAATCACTAATCCTTATGTCTGTAACACTGGATCTTGAGAGTTTGGATAGACACCTTTGAGCTTGGCATTGGGGAGTAGATTTGAACACATTCACTCTGTTCATCAAGAATGCATCTTTTCGGAGGAGAGAGTGAATCTCTTCTCTCCTCCCCCATCAACGTCAAAGTTCCCTTTTAGCATCCAATTCTTAAAATCAAGCTGTCTTGAGAAGGCAGGTCTTTACTCCCAAATCACAAGCATGATATAGCAGAAAACACTGAACTGTTCTGGTCTGTTGTCTTGGCCAAGTAGTCTCTTACCTCTTTGAGCCTCAGTTTGTCACCTTTGAGCCTCAGTTTGTCACCTGTAAATGAAAAATGTGAAAAGAAAAAAAAAATGGGGTGGATTACATACTTTTCAAGATACTTTCTATTCTGCGATTTTCTTTGCATTTTGTGATTTCCATCAATCTTCCTTATTAAGTTGAGCCTCTGTCCATTCAGCAAATTGAACAAATATTCGAGGAGTGCCTACTGTGTCCTAGGTGCTAGGGATACAGCAATAAAAAAGAAAACAGTCCTTTTCCCTCATAGGAGCTTACGGTCTATTAGGAATTATGAGTAAGCAGGCATTACGTTGTAGTATGGTAAGAAAGCACAGAGTAAAGGGTTTTTAGGCCCATTTGTAGAATCAGAAAAAGTGATATCTAGGCCAAGAACAAAAAGTGCAGGTGAAGAAGGGGGAGAGGAGTCGTCAAGGTGGAGAGAACAGCATGTTTCTGAGGGGCCTACAAGCATCACTGTGGCTTAGTATAGAAAATGGATTGGGAGAAGGTACTATTTAGGAGGCTGTTGCAGTATCTAGGTGAGAGATGGTGGCATAAGCCATGGTAGTGTCAGTGATCGTAGATGAGGCATGGGAATGAGGGAGAAAGGACAAAGCTCAGGTTTCCGTGTGAGGAAGTAAGGCCCAGGAGACATGGTTCTGCTTGAACAACCATAGAAGAAATTTCTTTTTGGCACTGACCCCTTTGCATATTGTCCTTGCAGCAGACATCCCCCCATCCCCAGGAAATATCCCTACCACCCACCCACTGATGGTACGCCATGCAGACCACAGTTCCCTGACGCTGGGCAGTGGCTCTTCTACAACGCGTCTCACCCAGGGCATTGGGCGCAGTCAGAGGACCCTGAGGCAGCTGACGGCCAACACAGGCCACACCATTCACGTTCACTACCCTGGGAATCGTCAGCCCAATCCTCCTCTTATACTCCAGAGGTGAGTTACAAGGAAGATTGTTGGGCTCAATGAGCTTCAGCATTGTCTTGCGGTGACCTGGGGGGATAATGCTCTTGTCACACACACAGATAATGTATTTGTCCTGTTTCTTTGTGGATTATATGTGCAGCCTTCGGGAGAATACCAAATTGTATAACATGTTCTTCTGCTTAAGTGTCCTGTACATACATTCAGCAGTCACTAAGCATCTCATATGCCAAACACTTAGCACTTAAGATATGGTCAGGACAGGATCCCTGCCCTTTGGCTTAGAGTTTCTCCCACTAGGGAGAAACAATTTTAGGAGTGAAAGGAAGGAATATAGGTATCATAATGGTCAATGTACAGACGGTAGTGGGTGTACAAGAGAGAGATTATACCCTAACACAGTGCCTGATATTATCAGTGACGCTCACTCTGTTCCAGGAACTATGGAGTAATACGCAGCCTTAGCCCAAAACAAGTTTGCAAACTGATGGAGTAGTTAGAAAAGTAACTAAGACTTATGTGCACTATGATCAGGTCCATAATAATGTCATGCATTTCGTAGAGGATACAGAAAGGATCTCACAATAACAGTTTGCAGTGCCCCTGTGGATGTACAGTGACCATGGTACCCCACCATCACCCTACAGGTTGCTTGGTCCCTCTGCTGCTGCTGACATCCTTCAGCTGAGCAGCAGCCTTCCCCTACAAAGCCGAGGCCGGGCCCGCCTCCTAGTGGGCAACGATGACGTCCACATCATCGCCCGGTCTGATGATGAACTACTAGATGACTTTTTCCATGATCAGAGTACAGCTACCAGCCAAGCAGGCAAGTTTATGTGGTGAAAGGGTAACGTTTGTCTGGTTCTTTTTCCCTGCTGAGGGAAAGCAGAACAGTATCTGCCCTGCCTGGAGAAATCCCATTTTATAGGAGCCAGAACCACTCAGTGATTTAGCCAAGGGCAATAAAAACCGTTTTACATCTGGATACCTATGATGTTCCAAACCTTGTGATAGACATTGGGTCCTGTTAGGGAAATACTGCAATTTTTGGATCAATTGATGCATGACAATGCCAAGAGTCTCACTCTCCTTTGTTTCCCTACAGGGACCCTGTCCAGCATCCCCACAGCCCTGACCCGTTGGACAGAAGAATGCAAGGTTCTTGATGCTGAGAGCATGCATGACTGTGTTTCAGGTGTGTGGCAGTTTGGTTATCAGGGCAGTAGTGAGTCTTCCAGGGCTGGGACAGTGCATGGAAAGTTGTTTCCCTGGTTCTCTGTGGCCCCAAGCTCTGCCTCTTGGCTTTCTCCCCCACCTCCCCTGAGCAGCCTCCGATCTTTGCTTCTTTGGTCCAGTTGTTAAAGTGCCCATTGTCAATCACCTGGAATTCCTGAGGGATGAGGAGCTGGAAGAAAGGCGGGAGAAACGCAGGAAACAACTAGCTGAGGAAGAAACAAAGATAACCGACAAAGGCAAAGAAGATAAGGAGAACAGGGATCAGAGTGCACAGGTGATTCCCAAGAGCTGGGAGGACTCATCTTTGGCTATGTTTGCCTTAACTTTCCCATGGTTTTAGCATACATGTGGCTGGCCCCAAGAGTCATTGAAGATTCTAGGACGTTCACATTGAAACTGAGAAATGATCCACTTCAAATTCACTGTACACTTGAATGGTTTTTAGGGGAAAAGAATTCAAACCCAGGGGGAAAATTGTTTCTCCGGTGTTTTGCTGGGGAAAACTGGAGTCAGAACCAGAGCAGCTCCTGACTCAACAGCTCCTGACTCACTGTACAGTCTCTACTTTCAGTGAATACAGCTAGACAAGAACAATGACCTTGACTAAGCCCATGCTCTTAATGGTTCAATTCCGTTTCGGTGGATTGCCTTCTTAAGTGTCAGGGAAAACTTACCAATATGATTCCATTCCAACATTTGAATAAGTTGGGCTTAGGCTTCAGATCAGAGAAAATGTTCCTACCCTGAACCCCATGACCACATGTCATTTTCTAGGGCTCAATTTGTGAAATCTCTAACATGATTTTGGTTTTTCTGGAACCTTGAATAGTATAGCTTTGAAATAAATGAAGTAAATGCTGATAAAAATACAAGGAAACTAAAAGACTTGAGTGAAAGACTTTATTATACCTCACTCAACAGGGCATCAGATTTAAAAGGATATTGAAATGTTCAATTATGATAACAAGCTTGATCTAACAAATATCTTTGTATAGAACTTTTGCCTAATAAATAGTAACATTGTTTCAAGCACATGTAAAGGGATAGGAAATAAGCCTGGCATTTTGTAAGCCGGAGTGTACAAAATGAGCCCAAGGAAGGGAAACTTTTAAGAAATTCTTGCTTGTCTCAGCGATTGTGTTCAGGTCATGTCCTATGTCCAAGCCCATCTCCAATGTGGTTTTTATTATCCTTTCCTCTCATTGTTTAGTCAGCCCCCTGACAGTTTCCCCCTTGTCCCCAAGCAATCCTTGAGCATGAGTATGTATTAGAGAAATTGGAGGTATGTTTGCATGCTAAAGTGCTCATCTTCCATCCAGGTCATACGTGTCATATGTGGGAGATGGCAACTATTAAAGTTGACCTCTATCTCATGTGCTTGCAAAGTCCCACATTGGTCTGTCCCTTTTCTTTGCAGTGTACTACATCTAAGACAAATGACTCCACTGAACAGAACCTCTCAGGTAACTCTCCCTCCCTTTTCCCCTTCTTGATAATTGGTTGGTTTTTTATCCTGACCCAAATAGCTGGCCCAAGTGGGCTGAAGATGAACGCTGGTGCTCTGTGGGATGAGGTAGTAGATTGTATAGTTTTAGGGTCATACCCCATCTTGGAGATAACTATACAGTCTACTGTCTTTCCCACGGTGGTGCGCTTCCCCTCCGACGTGCTGTGTTTTTAGGTTCTCATTCTGATTATGCTGTACTGCGTTCTGGCATGTGTAGTGAGGCCATGTGTCCTGTCCCCTTTACTGACCCCCATGGTGTGGTGCTTAATGAGAACACCTGATGACAGTGGTTCCTAAATGCTAGTCCTCAGTGGAAATGAACAGAATAAGGGAGGTTTAATGAGTTTCTCAAAAAGCTGAGTTTGTTCAATTTAAAGGGCTATTATAAATTACAGAGATTATGTACTTCCTACTTCTTTGGTATCAAAATATTTTTATTAAATGATATTAATGGGATTTTTTTTCTTACTTGGCTAAAATTAAAAGTTGGTGACCCTGTGTTAGTCTCTTGTCTCTTTTTATTTTTTCCTTTTTCTATAAATTTCGTGGGTCTGTGGAATCTAAAAGTCTAAGAATGTTGCCTTGAGCAATCTGCTTTTGGCGAAGGTAGCTCGGTGGGCTAAATGGTATTACTACTATATGCTTTCTATTCCTCCTAATTTTCCTAACGTCAGTAGCCACTTTGTGATTCTAATAACTGGTCTATATGGTATTATATGTCTCCCCCACCCCTATTTCCTCAGAACTTTCTTCTGCTTCCCTATACCTTCTGTCTTCTTTGGCACTTGAGTTGGGAAATGATTGTACCAAAGCCTACACAGTATTTTTTAAAGCAGTGAAAGAGGGTAGGTGTCCTGGTGCCCTGAATCTGGTAGAAGGTCTTTGAAAGGGTCTGTCATCAGGTAAAATGGCCTTTTGCCTGCTGCCCTTGCTAGAGGATTCTGCTCATGCCGGGGTGAGGTAGTAAGTTGTATTGTTGTGGGGTAGGGATTTTAAGCCCCAATTAGAAGATAACTATACAACTTACTACTTTCCCTGGTGTGTTGCATATTCACATTTAGTCTTAACACCATTGCCTCCATCAGACAGAGTTGTAGATGTTCCTTGGATAATCAGGACTGCAAGAAAAGGGAGGTGGAAGGGGACAGGTGGTATTTAGGGTGAGGCAAGTATTATAAAGTGACTTGAACTCTCCCCCTTCCACCCAGGGCACAGAATGGATTTAATTCTTAGGGTCTACAAAGAGTCAGATCTTTTGGTTCTTGGGACTAAGATAGCACTGTGCCTTAGCCCTCATCCTGAGTATACCAGACCAGCCACAAGCTGTTCCTAGGAGCAGTTGGTGACTGAGGGGAGTCCTGCATCACTGACTGAGTGGGATACTTGTTGTGCCACATGTGCTGATTGAGTGGCTCCCCCGGTCCTTGGCTGATTGCCTTTTAACAACCCCATTGTCGTTCTTTCCGAGAAAGATGGGACTCCCATGCCTGAGAGCTACCCAACAACCCCATCTTCAACTGATGCAGCTACATCTGAGCCCAAGGAGACCCTTGTCACTCTGCAGCCCTCACAACAGCAACCAACACTCCCACCCCCACCAGCCTTGGGAGAGATTTCTCAAGAGCTGCAGTCCCCGACTGGAGAAGCGGGAAGCTCTACCCAGCTATTGATGCCTGTAGAGCCAGAGGAATTGGGTCCCACAAGGCCAAGTGGAGAAGCAGAAACAACTCAGATGGAGCTATCCCCAGCTCCCACTATAAGTGAGTAGAATTTCAAGGTTTGGGGGTAGGGGTAGAACAGGGGGGAAGAATGGACATCTTTGTAGTTCCTCTTTACTCTCTTACTTTAGAGAATTTGTAAAGTAGAAGCTCAAGCCCTCACAGTAGGGTCTCATATTGCACATTACCTTTTTAGCTAAAGTTGAGGTTTCTTCTCTGTGTCCTCAAGTGATTATATATACATCTGAGTGTCTTAATGATACTAGTGATGGTGCCAACAGTTTGAGGTGATCACTCTGTTCCTGGCTATCATGCCATGCTTATTATTTTATTATTTAACTTCTTTAAAAAACAATCATCCAAAGTAGAGGGTGTTATCTCCATGAATAAACTGGAACTCAAAGGTGAAATAATTAGCCGAAGGTCACTCAGTAAGTGGTTGAGCTGTGATTAAAATCCAGATCTGTGTAACTCTGGAGCTTGCTTTTCTTCAACATTTCCAGGAATGGGCAAGCACGTGACCGCACACTTAGCAGCTCTCCCATCCCGGCCAACACCATTTATCTCATGGCACTGTTTCCCACTGGTTTGAAATGGGGCCTCAAAATTCTTCTCAGCAGTGTTCCAACAGGGTAAACAAGCCTGTTTGCCGTTCCTGCTCTTTACCATACTGCCTGTGACAAGCTCTGGAAAAACCTTAGGGTGTAGGGGGTTTTGCCTTAAAGGAACCTTGTTTGTTTAGACAAGCAGAACCAAAGAGCTTGTGTAAATGATACCTGCAGGAAATCTGAAAGTGACAGGATCCCTTACCTGGGGTGCCTAGAGAAGATGTTTCACAGGCATGCTTGGAACACCATAAATGTTTAACAGATAATAGAAAGGGCTTGAGTTGAGTTTTTTAAAGCAAATGAGATTGAGGGGGGAGCATCAGGCCAGCGTGAAGTGAAGGTGAAGAAGTGAGAAGTCTGATCTGGCTGCTTCTTAATTCAGCCTCCCCCTCTTCGAAGCAGAGATCTAACCTCTCCATGTGACTTCCTCCTAGCCTCTCTTTCCCCAGAGAGAGCTGAAGATTCTGATGCTCTGACAGCTGTCAGCAGTCAACTGGAAGGCTCTCCCATGGACACCAGCAGCCTGGCTTCCTGCACCCTGGAGGAAGCTGTGGGTGACACCTCAGCACCTGGCAGTTCTGAGCAGCCCACAGCAGGCAGCTCCACTCCTGGGGATGCCCCACCAGTTGTGACAGAAGTGCAAGGCAGGAGTGATGGGTCAGGGGAACCTACCCAGCCCCCAGAGGACAGGTAAGCACTGTGTGAGTGAGAGGAGGGCAGGGTGTGTTGGTGGGTATTTCAAGCCACATTCATACTTAGTAACCAGTGCACATGCTTTGTATACTGGGGAAATCAACTTGGCTTCTGTGAGAAAAGGGGTACTATAGGAATATTTTATAAGTGGAAAATATAATACAGAGAACTTGAAAATGATTTCCTTTAGCTCTACCCCTGCATCCTCTGAGAGTTCTTCCACCAGAGATTCTGCCGTGGCCATTTCTGGAGCAGATTCCCGGGGAATCCTAGAAGAACCACTGCCTTCAACAAGCAGTGAAGAAGAAGATCCTCTAGCAGGTGAGCTCCATGTGTGCTCAGGCCATCCTGGGGCTGTTTAGGCTTCTAGTAACCCTTGGCATGGAAATGCCCACCAGTCGAACCGTTCCATCCAGATGGCGGGTGGCATATATATGGGGGGAGGGCCTGCAGTAAGGGGATGCTGATGCTACACAATGGAATGAGCCCAGGCCTTTGGAGTCAAACTGATCTTAGCTCAAATCCCCTCTCTGCCACCTACTTTTAGGAACTGGAGCCATTACTTAACTTCTCTGATCCTCATTGATACTGAGAGGGTGATGATAGCTACATGGTGGGGTCTTGAAGGTTAAGTGACAGTGCACACACAGAACTTGGCATATAACAAGAGCTGTTCGGAGCCTAGGGAAGGGTGGGTGGGCCTTCTCTGTGTCCCCTGTGTCCTTGGCGTGAAATGAGGACAGAGAAAGCTGGTCTCCCTCATCCAAGGCCATGGGTTTCTTTGATCCAAGTACATCTTCAGGCTTCAGTAGAAGTAAGAGTCCCTTCACATCTTGCATCTCCCCTCAGGTATTAGTCTCCCCGAAGGCGTGGACCCCTCTTTTCTGGCCGCGCTCCCTGATGACATTCGCCGAGAAGTTCTACAGAACCAGCTGGGCATTCGTCCACCAACGCGGACTGCCCCCTCGACAAATAGCTCAGCTCCTGCAGTGGTGGGGAATCCTGGTGTGACCGAAGTGAGCCCTGAGTTCCTGGCCGCCCTGCCTCCAGCCATCCAGGAGGAAGTATGTGAGCAGAGGGGCTGGTGGTGCCAGGCTACCTGGCTGTGGGTATGCCCCCATTGACTCCTCCTGCTCTGTAGGTACTGGCACAGCAGAGAGCTGAGCAACAGCGACGGGAACTGGCACAGAATGCCAGCTCAGACACCCCCATGGACCCTGTGACCTTCATCCAGACTCTGCCCTCAGACCTGCGCCGTAGTGTCCTAGAGGACATGGAGGACAGCGTGTTGGCCGTGATGCCACCTGACATTGCAGCTGAGGCTCAAGCCCTGAGGCGAGAGCAGGAAGCCCGGCAGAGGCAGCTCATGCATGAGCGGCTTTTTGGGCACAGCAGCACCTCTGCACTCTCTGCCATTCTTCGAAGCCCGGGTACAGAGGGAGGCAAGTGGGAGGGCTCTGGAATGTCTGGCTTTGGCCACATGAGACTCTTTGTTCTCCTTTGTATTACTTGGGCCCAGCTCAGCACACACCCCCTCCCCAATTTCAGTTTCCTTTTTCTTTCCTTCCAGCCTTCACCAGTCGCCTGAGTGGCAACCGTGGGGTCCAATACACTCGGCTTGCCGTGCAGAGAGGCGGCACCTTCCAGATGGGGGGTAGCAGCAGCCATAATAGGTACCCTTTGCCTGTCTTTTTTTTCTTTGCCATACCACCTTTGATGTCTACTACTAGTCCAACTCCCTTTATTTATAGGTGGAGAGGCTGAATGACCTCTAGGATGTTTACTTGAATGAATGGGGAAGCCAGATCTTTGGACTCCCCCTTCAGAAAGCCACACTTCTGGTTAGTGTAGCTACTGTAGACCATAATCACAAAGTAAGGTAGGCAGGCAGCAGGCTCTAGCTGTGGTTACAACAAGGAAAGCCACCTGCCTCCCACACAAATAGGAAAACAGTGACAACTGCTTGCCTTGAGATTACAGCACCTAGGCTGCAGAAGAGTTCATTATTAACGAGGCCAGAGCGTGAAGGGAGTGATCAGTCCCTATTCAGCAGACAACCTCCTGGTAGTCTATAGAAGGCCAAAATAAGCATTGTGTCCTAGGACTTTATGGGCAGTCCAATTTTACCAGTTGATACAGACCTGGGCTGCAGTCTCTGCTCTCTTCTCAGTCGTTGTGTGATGTAGGGCAAGTCACTTAACCTATTTGAGCCTCTTGCTCATCATCTCAAAATTGGGTGGTTCTCTAGTCTTTACAGGAGCCCCATGAGGAAGCTGTTACAGATATTGTAGGGTATCCGGAACATAGTAGGCACTCAAGGGGACAGCTGTTGTTACTATTAAGAGTACTTAAGAGTCCTTGGACTGGACACCCTCCCTGCTCGAGCCTCCTGGGATGTATCCAGCTCATCCCCCTCCCCTAGGCCTATGCCTGATCCCAGAGCTCTAGCCCAAGTATTACCCAGAAATTATGCTCTGTTCCAGGCCTTCTGGCAGTAATGTGGACACTCTCCTACGCCTCCGAGGACGGCTCCTCCTGGATCACGAAGCCCTGTCTTGTCTCCTGGTCCTACTTTTTGTGGATGAGCCGAAGCTCAATACTAGCCGTCTACATCGAGTACTGAGAAATCTCTGCTACCACGCCCAGACCCGCCACTGGGTCATCCGAAGCCTGCTCTCCATCTTGCAGCGCAGCAGTGAGAGTGAGCTTTGCATTGAAACACCCAGGCTCTCCTCAAGTGAGGAAAAGGGCAAAAAGTCAAGCAAGAGCTGTGGGTCAAGCAGCCATGAGAACCGGCCCCTGGACCTGCTACACAAGATGGAGTCTAAGAGCTCCAACCAGCTTTCCTGGCTCTCAGTATCCATGGATGCAGCCCTAGGCTGCAGGACTAATATATTCCAGATCCAGCGTTCAGGGGGGCGCAAACATACCGAGAAGCATGCAAGTAGTGGCTCCACTGTCCACATCCACCCCCAGGCTGCTCCTGTTGTCTGCAGACACGTTCTGGATACACTCATTCAATTAGCCAAGGTGAGGAGCTTGGAGGGAACCCAACTCCTGGGGATGGAAGACGGTTGTCAGCCATAGCGTAGGTGAAATCTGAACTCTGAGGGAGCTACTAGGTCCTCATCGTTGGTGCTGAGGCCTGTATTGTTTCTGGGAGATTGTCCAGTAAATAATTTTGTGGGTTTTTTGTGTTCACTCTTCACAATTTTTATGCATTGTCTCATTCAGCCATCAAACAACCCTCAGTGGTTTGCATGGTTCCCATTTTACAGATGAAGAAGCTGGGATACAGAAATCTTTAGTGGCTTTGTCATGTGGCTAGTAAGTGATGGAGCTGGCTGGACCTAGAACTTAATTCAGTTCTCTTTTTTTTTTTTCAGTCCTCTTTTTCATAAGCTTTGCTGCCATTTGTTGAGGGCCTGCCTTATACCAGGCACTATGCGAAATGCATTACCTCTAATCTCAACAATTTTGCACAGTCGTGTAGGTGTCCTCCCCATTTTGTAAGTATAGAGATAGATGCTCAGAAAAGTTTGCTAATCGTCTGTCTCCCTACAGAGCTTTTGTTAGTTTCTCTAGGCTGCTTCACAACATCAGTTGGATAAAACTCCTATGTTACATCTCTCCAGTGTTACTAAAGCTGTCCAAAGGAGTGGAGAGTGTAGGAGCCAGTTGTCTTTCCTTGTCACAAGACATTTTCGTGTAGACCTCGTACGCCAAGCCTGTCCTTCTTTTCCTGGCAGGTGTTTCCCAGCCACTTCACACAGCAGCGGACCAAAGAAACAAACTGTGAGAGTGATCGGGAGAGGGGCAGTAAGCAGGCCTGCAGCCCATGCTCTTCACAGTCCACGAGCAGTGGCATTTGCACAGACTTCTGGGACTTATTGGTAAAACTGGACAACATGAATGTCAGCCGGAAAGGCAAGAACTCTGTGAAGTCAGTGCCAGTGAGCGCTGGTGGTGAGGGGGAAACTTCCCCATACAGCCTCGAGGCCTCTCCACTGGGGCAGCTCATGAACATGTTGTCACACCCAGTCATCCGCCGGAGCTCTCTCTTAACTGAGAAACTCCTCAGACTCCTTTCTCTCATCTCAATTGCTCTCCCAGAAAACAAAGTGTCGGAAGCACAGGCTAATTCTGGCAGCAGTGCTTCCTCCACCAGTGTTGCCACATCAACCACATCTACCACCACTACCACTGCTGCCTCCAGCACACCCACTCCCCCTGCTGCAACCACCCCTGTCACTTCTGTTCCGGCCCTGGTTGCTGCCACGACTATATCCACCATTGCTGTAGCCGCTTCAACCACAGTGACTACCCCCACGACTTCTACCACTACTGTTTCAAGTAAGTGTGGATGTAGGCTGGGAGCTGAGGGGTGTGTACACCCACCTCACCCCCAACTCTCCCCCACCCGGGTATTCCTCCCTAAATGACAGCAGTCAGCTTGGTTTGTGTTTGTGAGAGCCAAATGTGTTAATTCTCACCCTCATTTGTCCAAGTTCTCTCCGTCTTCCCCTCCCTCCCCCCTCCAGCACTCCTGTGGAGACCACTGAATGTGGCTTCCCCTAGGCTAAGCTCAAAAAGGAGGAGAGGGGCTTCCCTGGTGGCGCAGTGGTTGAGAATCTGCCTGCCAGTTCAGGGGACACGGGTTCGAGCCCTGGTCTGGGAAGATCCCACATGCCGTGGAACAACTGGGCCCATGAGCCACAGTTACTGAGCCTGCGCGTCTGGAGCCTGTGCTCCGCAACAAGAGAGGCCGCGATAGTGAGAGGCCCGCACACCGCGAAGAAGAGTGGCCCCCGCTTGCCACAACTAGAGAAAGCCCTCACACAGAAACAAAGACCCAACACAGCCATAAATAAATAAATAAATAATTTTTTTAAAAAAAAGGAGGGGGAGAAAGTCCCTGTCTTTAAAGAATCCCCAGTCTTTCTAGCCTGGTTGAGGGAGCCAGTTCTCAGAGGAAGCAGTTCAAGAGCAGGCAGGATAACAGTGGGAATCAGGGTAGAATCAAGTAGCCAGGCCATCCCAGGAAGTGAAGGGAATGTGCCCTGCGGCACACTAATAAGAATCATTTGAAGAAACAGATTTTGAAGGAAGGGGGGCTTTCAGAGAGCCCTCTGACGGTAGGGGAACAGTTGCGAGAAATATCTGGGATTCTTTGTCACTTTAGAAGGTACAGTCATAAGAGTCCTTGGTATCCCAAGTCATTTGGATTCGGCTATGTGGGGTGGATCTTCATTTTCACTACTTTTCCATTTTGAAGCCCTGGGCAGTGCAGCGATTGGCTCTGCCACTTAAGTCTCTGGCATGCGAGTTTCAGAGGCTTACAGTGTTCTGTCTGTTTCCTCAAAGCTTCTACTACTCCTAAGGCCAGCAAATCTCCAGCGAAGGTGGGTGATACCGGCAGCAGCACGGACTTTAAGATGGTATCCTCTGGCCTCACTGAAAATCAGCTCCAGCTCTCTGTGGAGGTGAGTCCAAGCTCTTCTGACCTCCCAAGGTTGGGGGAGAAAGAGTTGACTGGGGTAGATAATGTTTTAGTTCTCAAGTTGGGGCTCACCCCATCTCCTTTCTTTTTCCCAGGTGTTGACATCCCATTCTTGTTCTGAAGAAGGCCTAGAGGATGCAGCCAATGTGTTACTGCAGCTCTCTCGGGGGGACCCTGGGACCCGGGACACTGTTTTGAAGCTGCTACTGAATGGAGCCCGCCATCTGGGTTATACCCTTTGTAAACAGATAGGTAATAATAGGAGTAAAGCACCCTGTTTTTCTGAAACCTTCCACTTAGGTGTCACCTTTTTATGGAAGCCTTCCCTGAACCCCCAGGCTGAATCAAACTCCTCTGTGCATCTGTAGCACAGCCCCATGAGCTCTTCTTTCACAGCACTGATAATACTAGGTTGTCATCTGTTTTCCTCTGCCCAGTTCTCTGAGAGCAGGGCTGGTCTTCTCTCTACATTCCCAATCCCTGGCACACAGCTGGTAATTGGTGCTTAGTGAAGGAAAATGAGAACCCATAGGACCGACATTGCTTTTCCATTCTGGGCACTCATAAGAGCCCTATGATGAGCCTGCTGAGGCAGTTCGCCACCTCAGAGATGCACCTATACTACATTCAGGCTCGGGAATTGAAAGAATAATACCCTCTGCCTTTGTGCAGTTTTGAGGGTACAAAAATTCTAAGAATACTTGCAAATTATCTAGTTTCAGTCTTCCTGTTTTACCAAGAAGAAAACTAAAACCCAGGTGATGGGGTGGCTGAATCAAGGAGTGGGGCCAGATTTGCTTTCAGCATCTATAGAGACACTCTTTGCTCTCTCCCACCCCCCATCCCAATCATGGGTCTCCCTAGATCTCAACCACCTGTGTAGTTATCTCCTTCTCACAAACATCCCTGGAGCTGAGGTGACATGAGAGTCAATTAAACTATGTGACCTAGGATGTTCTTTGTTGCATGAGAATTACAGAGTTCTTCCAAAAGAGGCCTCTGATCTTTCTTGACTGCCACCATTTATTCAACATCCATAGGTTAGGCAGTGTCCTAGGCACTCTGCTAGACAGTTATCTCCTAATTCTCAAAGCAGCCTTGTGAGGTTAGGCAGTATGAGCCCCATTATTAAGATGGGTAAGCAAATTGGGAAAAAGGTTAAGCAATTTGCCTGAGATTACCACAAAAACCTAAGAAGTTTGAGAGGTATACGGGCTTCAAAAGAGATACTTTTTCCCCTCTGCACTGAGCTGTATTTCTTGCAGATTCAGCAAATTCTCAAGGCCAGATAAACCAGTGGCCCCTGAGCAGTTAGTTGATCTGTGAGCACACATAGTAAAATGAACAGAGCAAAATTCTGCTCATTCCAGGTTCAGTGCAGCTGAACAAAGCACCTAGGAAGTTTTCTTGGAAAGGTTTGGCTTTTCACTGCTTCATTAGGGAAGTCTCTGAACACTTACTGGCTTCTCTGCCTGCCCAGGAACCCTTCTGGCTGAACTACGGGAATACAATCTGGAACAGCAGCGGCGAGCCCAGTGTGAGACCCTCTCCCCTGATGGCCTGCCTGAGGAGCAGCCACAGACCACCAAGCTGAAAGGCAAAATGCAGAGCAGGTAGGTGGCAGCTGTCCATTTGGCTGTGGGGTTGGGATCAGGGACATTCTGAAAAGTGGCTCTTCCTGGCTTCCTGGTTATTTTTTCCCTCTTCCCTGGACAGATTTTGTTTCTGTCCT